>NC_091476.1:171864693-172224285 GCF_036971445.1 Narcine bancroftii
GCAGGAAGTGGCCAGGATAAATTGGGAAGAGTTCAGGGAAAAAGCACAGAAGTAAAGTGGAAGATGTTTAGGGAGAACTTGAATGGGAGTTCTGGGCAGGTTTGCCCCATTGAGACAGGGAAAAGATGCTAGGATAAGAAAACCATGGTTGACAAAAGTGGTGAGATAGCCAGCTAAGAGGTAAAAGGAAACGGACAGAAGATATATGAAGCAAATGACAGGAAGGGTTCATGAGAATTATATACAGTAGCCAGGAAGGAACTTGAAGAAGGGATTAGGAGAACTAGATGGAGCTTTCCTCAAAGAGGGGAATAAGCAACAAACCATGACTGATAGAAAGAAACAGGTCATGCTGGAAATACTCAGCATCAGTAGGAAGGGAAACAGAGTTTCTACTGTAGGCTGAAGACCTTCTTCAGAGCTGGGAAACAGAGTTTACACTGTAGGCTGAAGACCCTTCTTCAGAGCTGGGAAACAGAGTTTACACTGTGGGTTGAAGACCCTTCTTCAGAGCTGGGAAATAGAGTTTACACTGTGGGTTGAAGACCCTTCTTCAGAGCTGGGAAGGTAAGAAAAGAAGCTCGATGAGATGCAGGGATGGTGGGGTGGGGTGTTTTTGACAGGGTAAAACTAGGGTGAGCATGGAGAAAAGCTCTGAGCAAGGTTATTTGATCAATGAATAAAAGGGAGCAGATAGAGAGTGGGAACATAGACAAAGAATGTAGGAGTTGCCAAATGCAAAGCAAGCAAGATATGACAGGTAGGTCAGGCTTGGTGTATTCACACCCAGAAGAGGACAAAAAACCCAAAGCTGAGCAAATACCACAGATGGACAATTGATACAGATTAAAAATTTAAGTTATCTGAAGTTGTAGAATTTGATACTGAAGCCCCTTTTACACTGGCACATAGTCCTACTAATTAACAGCCAATCTACTCGTTCAGGGACCAGGGGGAAAGCTCCTTAATCAGCATGCAGGCGTCAAATCACGCCTAAGTAGGGTGTATCATCTCCAGCGCCTGATGACACCTGCGTGGTGATTAGCCCAGTGCGAATGGGACATGGACTATCCAGGGAAAAAGTAGCGACATGTAGATGACGTTTTTGCGTTAGTGCAGGAACGTGAAGGAAACAAAAGATTAAAAAGGTATAAACTTTGCCAACCTTTATAAATGTCTTAAGGATCGTGGGAAACTTGCAGCGGGGGAGAGAGAGCACAATGGCAGATCTGCCCTCCCAGAATTCTGTGTGGCAGCGAGAGAGAGAGAGAGAGAGAGAGAGAGAGAGAGAGAGAGTGCAATGGCAGATCTGTCCTCCCAGAATTCCATGTAGCAGAGAAACCCCTCCGTGAGTGGTCTGTGCAAACAGACCTTTCTCTGCTGCACAGAATTCTGGGAAGATAGGCCCACCATTGCTCTTTTCTATAGTCTTTATAAATTGTGGGCTAATTCCACTACCATTTTCCCACAGTCCTTTACAAATTTATAAAGGTTTATATAGGTCGGCACATCAGCTACAGGCGCTGAATGGCTCAGACTGTGCTGTACATAATGCTTAACTATGTTATAATTAGACATGATTAATTTTGTTTAAATACAAGATCATAATACATTGATCAGGATTTATGGCAGGTCCACCATCGCTCGATGAGTCACACAGCTGTCACGGATGGAAGGCAGAATCCCCCATCCCTGGAGATGCCTTGTTATAAAATGTAAAAGGATGCAGAGAACTGGTTAACAGTGTGAACGGAAAACAACAGCTTCTTTAACTGGTTCACTGAACGGCCAATTTATTGGTTAGCCAGTGTGAAAAGGCCCAGAGTCTAGAAGGAAGCAACATGTCTAGACAGGAGATGAAGTTCTGTTCCTCAGGCTTGCCTTGGGCCCCAATGTGAGCCCATTGACCAATAGGTCTGAGTGGGAATGGGACAGGGAATTAAAGTGGCAGGCCACAGGAAGCACAGCCTCATCTCTACAGACTGGATGTATCGACGTTCAGTGCCTCCAATATAAAGGAGACTGCATTATGAACACTGAATACAGTTTATTGGAAGGAGGGCATGTTAATCTCTGCTTCACCTGGAAAGACTGCTTAGCTCCCTGATGACGGAAAGGGCAAATGTTGCTTTTCCTGCAGTTGCGAGGGAAAGTGACATTTGAAGGGGGTTAATTAGTGGCCAGGAAGCTGAAAAATGCTGAAATGATGCATCTGGAGGTGGAATCTCTTTGAAGATGGTGCATATTGAGGAATTATCTGTTGGATGTGGTGGAAAATGCGGACCAGGGTGGCACAGTGAGCATGATGCTGCTACAGAGCCAGTGGCCCAGGTTCATATCTGATGTTGTCTGTAAGGAGTTTATCTATTTTCCCTGTGTCTGCGTGGGCTTTCTCCGGGTGTTCCAGTTTCCAACCACCCTCTAAAACTTAAGGTTATAGGTTAGTCGGTGTAATTGGGCAGCCCGTTGTATAATGACCGGAATCGGCTTCTTGCTGTAAATAATAATCTATCCTTTTTCTATCTTGGAAGGGAGATATAGGTAATGGAGGAGATGAGATCAAGGGCTATGCTATCAATTAAAATGGGAAAGCTGAAGTTCAGGGAAAAGGAAGATATTTCAGAGCCACCTGGAATGAGATTCTTATTGGAGCAAATACGATAGGGACATAGGAACTGGGAGAATGGAAATAAGTCCTGACGTTAGGCAGAGTGAAGGGAGAATGTCAAGCTTGCCATGTGAGTCAGTGCGCTTGTAATGGATGTTCCTGAAAGAGAGAGATCCGGAAAAGAGAAGTGTGAAATTGAATGCGTGAAGAGGAGAGGAGGGTGGCAGCAAAACTGATGTAATTGCCGAGTTCTACCTGAGTGCAGGGAGCAGCACCAATGAAGTCATTGATATACCAACAAAAGAATTGAGGGAATGAACTGAGGAAGAACTGGGACAAAGACCATTGCTCAGTTGTAACTTGTGGCCATGCAAGTGACCAGAGCTACACCTTGGATCTGGAGAAAGAGAGCAGAGTTGATGGAAAGGTTGTTGAACGTGAAGACAAGCTCAGCTAGATCTGAATGTATTGGTGGGGGGTTGGGGTGGGGGGGGGGGGGTTTGAGAATGATTTCTCACCTTTATTAGTGAACATTCCCAATTTAAGCGGATGATCCAGAGCACCTGGATCCTATCGTAATGACAAGGGTCAACTAAGGTTTATGCCAGGCACGTGAGAGATGTGTTTCTCCTCATCTCTCCTTGCTCAAGAAATTAGCTTGGTTTAGTGGTTACAGTGATCGGTTCAAGCCCTATTCTAGAAATGTCAGCCCTTAATCTAGTCTTTGTACTTCATTTGTTTACTGAGAGGAGACTGTAGTTCTGGAGACATGCAAATCACACACGTGCTTAGCAGGTGACCCAAAATCCTTAGGCAATCAAAGCTTCGGGGCCTGAATCCTTCATCAGGAATCTGGAAGAACAGGTATATTCCTGTTTAAAGAGTTGGGGAAGGGGAGGAGGAAGGGGATGGGGGAGAAGCACAGCCTAACAGGTGAAATATGCTAGGTGGATATGGGTGGGAGAATAGCAAAGAGCTAGCCAGAGAAATGAGAGGATTAAGGGACTAAGAAGGGTAGCTCACTGATAGGAGAAGGAAGGCAAGGGGTTGGGGAGGTGGAGGAAAGGAGACGAGGGTAGGGAAAGAGAGAGCCCAAGGTAATGTTTGAATAGAAATTGGAGAAGCCGACTGTTTGGAGACTGCCGAGATGTGCAGGCGGCCTCAGTTTGGCTGTACAAGATATTTCCTGGAAGGGCCTAGGCCCAAAGCGTCAGCAGCTTTTTTGCTTCCTGTGGGTGCTGCGTGACCTGATGAGTTTCTCCAACCCTTGTGTGTACTCAACCCCAGTGTCTGCAGACTTTCTTGTTTAACTAGCACTGATACATCATTTTTTCAAACGTCATCAGGTTCCTTCTGCTGCCCATTTGGGAGGACATGCAAGACTATACCAAAAGAAATATGTTCTATATTGGTCAATAGATCTCCTTCAGAGGTTAATCATTAATTTGGTGGAACTTTTCTCTACTCATAGGTTGCTGTGCTTGCATGTGTGGAAATAATATTAATTTGATTTGAAATGGCTTGATATATACCAAGTTTATGAAAAACTATCTATAAATCAGCCATTTTGACCTCACACAAATGGTCGCACAAAGGTCACACTTACAGCATCTTAAACATTGAACACTTCTTCACTGCTATTTACCTTTCGTCTTTGACAGGGGATCAGCTTGTTTAACCTGATTGGAGGTTAATAAAGTGATTGGTGTTTTTCATCCAGCTCTAATTAGAGTTCAAGGGGAGAAGAGTTAACATGCAGGTGCAACGACAATCAAATTGGTTCAGTCTTTGAACAAAAGTTGAATGGTTCTGCATCCCAAGGCATCATAACCCTTTTTTTTTTAAAGAAAACACCCCTTAGAAAATATGTTTCTTTCAGTCATATATCCCGCGTGCTAAGCAACCAGAATAGGAACTGAACAGGAGTCTGCTGAGCCAACCAGCTGTTTTCCAGAACCAACAATTCTGGACAAGTTTCATTGACACAATCTGTTGTTGTACAAAGCAACGCTCTAAAGCAATAACTTCGGTGAGAACGTGTGTCAGCTATTTACCACCACCATGTGGGCTTCCCCATTGTGGTCAAAAACCCAGTGAAATCCCAGAATTATGTGACAAAAATCACATAAAGATCACAGCAGGAAAAAGACCGGCATATTTACTGGATCATATTGAGTGTTGAGCCCGAGAAGCTGAGGAGAAAGGACTGCATTTCTTTTCAAATGGGATGAAAGTCTGGGAAGGCACAGATGCAAATCTGGTGAAAGTCACAGACGACTCCGTGGAGATGTCCTTTGGGAAGATGGAGAGGAGGGGATTAGGAGCCGACAGATTGCTTTATGCCCACCATCAGCACACATCCAATCAAGTGGCATCAACAAGTGCTTCTGGCGACCTGCAGAGTTCTTCACCTTAAATAGTTCACTTTTATCAAACAAACGGCTATCCTTATTCAAAACAATGCCAAATGGTGCATCATGGTGTAACAATGCCCACAACTCAGACATGTATTAAAAATACCTCTGAACAATTTTCGGACAATTCACAGCAGAACACTGGTCAGGGTCATTGTGCTGTTTTAACACAGGATATTCAGAAAATCTACAGCATAATACTGGTAACTTTATAAATAAATAATGCAATGGGCAGTAGCTGATGAGGTAGTGGTTGGTACTATGTGAAGCTGTTTCTATTCAGACAGATTGAAATAGAACTACAACTCTTTGATGGGTGAATAAAGGAAGATCAGGCTCTTAGTCAGAATGCAAACTGTGGAGAAATGCACCTTAAGGCTGGAGATAATGTGAATTCATTAAACCAATGCAATATGAGCAACTGTGTTCACTTCCTGATTGTCAGAGACCTTCAGCTCATCTTTGTATTCCCGCTCATGTGATTTGCTGCTCAGGATGTCTGAAATGTCCAACCATTTCGAGCAGGTAAAATGTTATTCTTCTCAAATCAGTTGATAATACTTGGGTTGAATCAAGTTATTATACGGGCCTTGTATTGTATATAGAAGAGGGGTATTGGCAGTAAAAGTAAATTGTCTGAGAAACATTGCAGTGAAGCAAAAGAAGAATTGGTTGGTAGGTTTTATGTGTGGCTGTTCCTCCTTTGTTCACAATCATTTTTGTTTGTCCAGGGAACGAACAAATCATTTGGGAGAAAGTGAAGAATTCTCAAGTTTCAATTGTTTCTCCTGGATGATTTCAAATTTGAATTTAGACACGGTAACAGGCCCTTCTTGCCCAAGAGCCTGTGCTGCCCAATATAGCCTCACCTGCAAAATCGAACCCACTGAACGTATCTGGATCAAGGGCGAATGAAACCAGAATCTGAAACTATTTGGGGAAAGATCCAAGTGAATCAGTTTAGGGAGCCAGCCCCACGTCCATTCTGGGCTCATGCTGGAAACGCAAGTGGAGTTTGCATGAAGATTGAATCATCAGGAAATATACAATGTGGATATGGTGTAAGAGAAAGGAAGAACAACAGAAGGATTTTCTAAGTATGCAATCAGTGTTTAGTTGTCCTGCATTTTAGAAACAGGAGGTTTATTTCCACCTACTGTATACTGACCCTTTTTTTCCATCTTAAAAGTTGTATGATTTATTGATTAATCATTTGTGGGCAGGAGCTCTCGTCACATCTGCTTAGCCAGAACTTTAAACCATCCTACTGAGTAAAGTAGCCAAACGCAGGCACTGGCTCAACAGGTCAGCTAAACCTTCAGGTTGCCGACACAGGAACCAAGTGGGCGCTTGGCTCTCCATGCTCCCATTGTGGCAGGATTTGACCTGAAGCTAAAAGCAATACACAACACAGCTCATGGGTCTACAGAAGGCGGCCACTTGAGGTTTATATGACTGAAGTTGCTTCCATAGATAATCTTATAAACATATAATGCTGGACCTTCAAAGAATGTCAACCAAAGTATCAAATCAAATACTCGTGTCCAAGCTTATGTTTCTAGTTCACAGTCTGTTAACACAGAGTACCTGTATGTACCTCTCGCTTATCAACTGAGTAGTGTTTACTGAACCAAAATGATCAAATAAAAAGAAAGGGAACTCCGCACTGTTGCCTGACTCCTGCACTTTTCCGATTTTATCTGAGTTGTAGAAATGCCGTGTATCCAGTTGCATAACAACCCATTTGGAAATGCCCCTTGCTGAAATCACGTAAAAAAAAACCAAATTAGAATAAAGACTGGCCCTCTGGTCTTCTTCCCTGGCCAACCCGCACTCAGGCGTCATCTTCTAAGCACACCGCTTTCAAACAAGCAGTTGGTGTCGACATCTCGTCACGAATACAACTCGCAGAGCAGAGCAGATCCAGGTGGCTTGCCACCGTCAAACCTGAACACCCCGACCGTGCATTTGTAGAACCTGTGCTCGCAGAGTCTGAATGCTGCTCAGGATTTGTTTCTGATGTTCAACACATGTAATCCCCAGGCTCATTACGTCTCTGTGAAGAAAATCAAATAAAATTTAGTGCTTATCTTCTTTGCACTCATGCCTTTTACAGATGTCAAGAATGAGGACTTAAATGTAAGGGCCAGCTAAGTGTAATGATCATACAGACATAATCAGCTTGCCATTTCTGGTGGAATTTCATCCATTAAATTACCTGCCAGAGCTTTCTTATTGAAATCTCTTAGAAATAACCAAAGCTGAAGGATCAGAATAGACTCGCATCCCATCCCCAAAGGCTGAAGCTTAAAGGCTATTCTGTGGATGATGGTTTCAATTGAGACAAATGAAATGACTCAAGCTTTGGAGTGGGGGGGGCGGATGAGAATGTTCTATCAAGGTCAGTTGACATTGAATGAGAAGCATTTTCAATGCTTATATACTTGAGACGCTGGAATCTGTCAATCCTTCGCCTCTTTTACACAACCGTTGAAGAGGAGAAAATACCAGGAAACTTTCTGCTCTGGTGGCAGTGTAAATATGTCGAGACGGAATTTGTTATGTCAATTCCATTCCGTAATTTTTTTCCACTGGGACCCCTACACATTTTTATGGAGTGGCTGCAGTGTGAAATGACCACAGCCACTCCATAAGAAACTGGCCTAATGAATTCGACGTTCCCCCTCCAAAAGGAAGGCCGTGTAAAAGTGTCCTGTGTAAACCACCACATCGGGACACACCGGAGGTAAGTATGCTATTTATTTTTTGGAATAATTCTGAAGTTTCTGTGTAAAAATGCCACTTTGCTACTCCCTGGTTCATGAATCCCATTCTAGCCCATCTCACTCCTCCCAACCTCTTCTCCTTATCTCCGCACTCCATTCTTGTTGAAGGATTTTGACCTGAAAATGACAATAATTATCGCGCCCCTCACTGAGTTTCTCCAGCAGATTGTTTGCAACACCCACTTCTTTCTGCCTGTTTTTGAGGACTATACTCCAATACATTTTTCTTTTTTAAAAACAAATCTTTTCTCTCTGGTTTATTCAAATATGGTTGATATTCACAGATCTTCGTACACAGTCAGGAAACCATCCTGATATTCGCTGATGTAAATGTATATGCACTCCGTCACAGACAAATATTTAGCAATCTGCAGCATGAATCTGGATTTAGTCTCTCTATGTAACTTGAGAGATACAGTGCCAAAATGGGCCCGGAAGCTTCGCAGGTTCTTGCCAAAGATCAACCACCTATTTACATTAATTCAATTTTTCTCAGTAACTTCTTTGGGAACATGAATTACGTTTTCTCCAGGACTATCAAATGGAGAAGTTTGATTCCAGATTTGACAGAGTGAAGATATTTTGAACAAAACATGGTGAATGAGGAAATACTGTATACAGGCTGCATCTAAATTGGAGATCACTTACTGCACTGTCATTCTTGCGATGGACTCCAGGTAACAATATCCAGCTGCAGTGAAGTTGTCCTTGTACCTGTTCATCTCAATGGCATCCAGCCACTCTCCCACCGAGTCAAAGCACGGGAATGCTGGAAAGTTTTGGTCCATGAGGGGAAGATGTAAGTTTTGCGGTCTGCCGATCAAAATAAAAGAGATGATGTGACTTGCTTGAAAGCCTCACAAAAGAGAGTAGAGTTTCTGAAATACTCCTGAACATTACAACGGGGACAGTGCAACATTTGCTGCCATCCATGACACTTCTGCTCCCAGTAGTGCTGCTCAGCCGGGGGTCCGGCTTGTGCTCCCCAGTCTTGTCGCTTGATCACTGAAATTGCGGTTTTAATGTGGTCTATTATTTCACCTCCGCCTCACTTATATACATTCATTGTTAGAATTTTATGGCTGATCTCCAACATGATGTGGATGATCAATATAAACAATAAGTGATATGCTTATAATCTCTACTGGATCGGTACTGCATTACATCATCAGAAGGCCCTGAACCCCTCAGATCTGCCCCATCAAGGGCACACACAGGCCTTGGCATGACAACGTGCACAGATTGGGCTAGATCAGTGTTCAAGGGTCCTGAATGGTGATTGGAAATATTTTGTCTGAGGTGACTTGCTCAACCCCAGGGAACAACTTAGTTGTCCATTCCATTGAAACGGTCTAGGGTCTCCACTGTTGGAACCTTGGAGTCTTCAACCCAGGTCATGACAGTGGCAAGGTCACAGTCTTAGTGTAGTAAAGATCCAATAGTCCACACCCCAAATATTCTGATGTTAGGCTTCCGGTTCACCAGGGAAATGCTTCCCATACCCCTTATCCATTTGCAGGTGGTCTGGTTCTCACAAACTTGCATAAGGGAGGGAGGGCACACCAGCGAACAGGGGGTGGGGGGATTTGGAAATGATCATTCACAATCAGAGCATGTGGAATGATGGAGTTTTACGGTAAAACTCTGATGTTCCCCAACTGAAATACCTACCTCTCATCCAATTAAAACAAAAGCACTGAAAATTAAATAGTTGCTAGGCTTACTATTCAGACCAGGTGGTGTTTCCAGGGATTCTCTCTCCGCGCCCCCCCCCCCACCCCACCCACCTCTCATGTTATTACTGTGTAGATAGCAAAGCTAGCCAGCTGGTTATCTGGTGAGGTCACTAGTCTGACAAAGCTTCTTCCACAACCTTTGGAATGAGCTCAAAATTCGCCTCTCTGCTTGTTCAAGCCTCATTCCCTCATCCCAAATATTGCAATGTGTTTGCTACTTCAGAACTATTCAAATAGTAATGACCCAGGAGGGTAGGAGAGATTCAAACAAGAGGTTGCAAGTAAAGAGTTAGGGGGCAAAAGTTTAGAAGTAACATGAGGGGAAACTTCTTCACTCAGAGAGTGGTGGCTGAGTGGAATGAGGTGGTCGCAGCAGGGTCAATTGTGTCACTTGAGGAAAAGTTGGATAGGTGCATGGATGGGAGGGGATTGGAGGGCTATGGGCAAAGTGCAGGTAGGTGGGACTAGAGGAGATCACTTAGATCAGTATGGACTAGAGGGGCCAAGATGGCCTGTTTCCATACTGTAATTGTTATATGGTCATATTAAAGTCGACAAAGTGGCCATGTTGCTGGAATGGTAACTCTATCCAGAGTGAAGCACGGACGTCTGCGGATGCTGCGACTCTAGTAAAGGCTCAGAAATGCAGGAGCATCTCAGCATTTCTCGCAGCATGCAAAGGTACCTCGAAGAAGGGCTCAGGCCTGAAAGGCTGGTAATGTATCTTTCCCTCCTATGGATGCTGCGAGGCCAGATGAGTTCATCCAGCATTTAACCATATAACCATACAACAATTACAGTAGGGAAACAGGCCATCTCGGCCCCTCGAGTCCACACCTATTTAAGTGAACTCCACTCGTCCCATCTACCTGCTCCCTGCCCATTACCCTCCAATCCCCTCACATCCATGTACTCATTCAACCTCCTCTTAAATGACAAAATTGACCCTGCTGCGACCACCTCTTCCAGAAGGTCATTCCACTCAGCCACCACTCTCTGAGTGAAGAAGCTTCCTCTCATGTTACTTCTAAAGTTTTGCCCCCTAACCCTTAACTTATGTCCCCTCATTCAAGGGGAAGTGCCTATTCACATCTACTCTATCTATTTCCCTCATAATTTTAAATACCTCTATCAAAAGTCCCCTCAACCTTCTACGCTCCGATGAATAAAGACCCAGTCTACTCAATCTTTCGCCATTTTTCTGTTTTCACATGGTAACTCTATCTAGCCAGAGAAGGAAAAATATAAAGAGAAGCCTAAAAATAAATTAAACTTACAAAAGTCTGGACGTTAAAAAAAAAGACAGAATTTCTGCTTTAGGCACAATTGATGATTCCAGTGGAAAATTACACCCATTTTGAAAAGCGTTTTGCATTTGTACATTGGTCACACAGAAAATCTGCCATGATCCATTCAGTTGGGAAATATCTGGAAATGTAATTGGGAAGAAATTTGCTTTAGAAGAAGTATTTCATGATATATTAAAAGTGATGGCTTGCTAAGGTTTGATTAACACAGTTCAAGATGGGATTATTGCAAAATGATGAGCATTTTCTGCCAGAGCAAATTCCATAGATTTACCACCCTCTGAGAGGGTGTGAGAAATCCTATTTTAATATCTATTCAAATAAAATGGAAATATTTTTAGGTTAGATTATGGTGCATTTGTCAGCTCTAAATAAACGTAAAACAACATTTTCAAAAATTAATGACTGTACACAAACCCCCCCCCACCCCCCCCAGCTTTCTCAAAGGGACATCAAAGGCCTGTAAATGAGCACATTTAGTAGTTGTCAATGGGAAATAATTTACTCAGAGAATGTTGTGGACTGGCCGCCATCTGACACAGAATCTTGTTAACCAAAAAGGACTGGGAAAACTCAAGCTCAGTTCACCACAATATGCGCTTAAAATTGGCTGAGCTTCCCTGTTATTCATGCTCATTTCCAGCGAGCTGCATTAAAAAAAACACATCAAAATCAAATGGAAACTGCAGAATCCCATTGATAGCAAAGTGACAGCAACTGTCCTCAAAATGCATTTCAGTTTGACTAAAAAAGCCTGATTTGTCATTGCTAGCTCTCAAAACAATTCGGTCAATCCCTTCCCTACTTCTTTCCCCGCAAACTCGTTTTAGTGGTGCCCCATTGACTCTCCCACCCCAGCCACTGAGGCGCATGGGGTCATTGACAATGGCCAATCTTTGGGATGCGAGAGGAAAGCAGAGCACCTGGAGAAACCAGCAAGGTCAGGAGGGAAGCTGGACACTGGAGCTGCGAGACGTCTGTGACAGCTCCGACGCTGCTCTGCTCTCCAGAGTGGAATGCTATAAAATCTCCTGATTCGCTGGTCATCTTCTGGGAAGGGAATCGGCCAGTCATTCCAGGACTAGGCCTTTGTACAAGTCCAATTATTGATGCTTAACCATCTTCTCCAGCACAAATGGCGATGGACCACAAACCGTCATATTATCAGTGGAGGGGGGTGAAAATTTTTTTTTTAAACTCCAGATGCTGGAAATCTGACACAAAAAGAACAGAAAAGTCTGGAAACTCCCAGCAGGTCAGGCAGCAGCTGTGGACATATTAAACATCTTTGAAGGTGAACCCTTCAGATCTGGGATCCATCAGCAGGACTGCTCCTCTTTCCGCCAGCGCTTCCAGGCTCACTGGCTGTTTGCAGCATTTCACTCATTTTCATAATAAATGCCAATTCTGTTTGGTCAGAGCAGAAGAAGGTGGATGGAAGCAGAATCACAACAGAAATGGTGAAAAATGGGCTAAGCTGAGGAGGAGGGGAGAAGGATTTGAGGTTCTGTACACTGGGAATGTGAGAAATAAATAGAGAATGGGGAAGCCGTGGTCAATGGATTTACTTTAGCACTGGTAACACACCAAATCCTTGGTGGAGAGGGAACAATCTGATCCTGAAGCAACAGGCTGAAAGAGGGAGAGCTGCAGAGTGGTGAAGAGCAGAAGAGGACAATGCTGGAGTCAAAAGTTGGTCATAAGGACATAAGAAATAGGAGCGGGTGTCGGCCATCGGCCCGTCGAGCCTGCTCCGCCATTCAATGAGAACATGGCTGATCTGATGACAGCTTCATCTCCACCATCCTTCCTTTTCCCCATATCCATTCATTTTCCTACTTTGAAAAAAATCTCTCCAACCTTGACTTAAATATATTCACTTAATGTCACCTCCACTGCTTCAATGAGCAAATTCCGTAGATTTACCACCCTCTGAAAAAATAAGTTCCTCCTAATCTCTGTCCTAAATCTATTAACCCTGGATCTTTATTTTAATAGAGTCAAGCAAATATATACAAATAATATAAGACATTTTCATAACACACAATATAATATCTATATCTATCTATCTGTATATATATATTTTTTAAAAGTATTTCCCCCCTTCCCCAGATATTAAATAAACCATAAAAGGCAAAGAAAAAATTAGAATAAATAAAATTAAAAATTAAAATTGAAAACTAAAAATTAAAACACACATCGTCTGTACCACAATCTTAATTCACTATCTTCTTTATTTATCTGTCGGGATGGTTTGTATCTTGTTATTTTTTTCTTAAGGGGGTTATAAATCATATCTGTGACCCTTTGTGCCTCAGGTATGGCTGCCACACTTCTTTCTCAAGTTATAAGTAATATTCTCCAGGGGAATGCAATACTCAGTTGAGAGCTGGACTTCCACACAACCACTATACACTTCTTGGCTACCGACAAAGCGACCTTCACAAATTGATACTTCACAAATACTATCCTGGTTCTTGAAGTTATGTCCCCTAGTTCTAATCTCCCCCACCAATGGGAGCATCTCACCTCCCTCTATCTTATCTATGGCTTTCATAATTTTATACATTTCTCTAAGACACTCTCTCATGCAATTTGATTCCAGCGAGTTCAGCTCCAGTCAATGCAATCTCTTCTCATAGGGTAGCCCCACCTCGTCTCTGGAATCAACCTGGTGAACCTCCTCTGGACCGCCTCCAAAACCAGTACATCTTTCCTCAAGTAAGGAGACCAGAACAGCGCACAGTAGTGATGATACAAAGGGTCATCAAGTGGAGAGACATATTTCCCATCCACATTTGCAATGAAATAATATTGACAGATTGGCCTCAGTTGTCCAAAGAAATTTTGAAAGCTGGAGAGTTCTCAAAGGACCTACCCTGTGCTGTCGTTGTGAACATCACAGCATGCACATGGCATCAATGGAATGAAATCGGAATGATGTTGGATTTCAACAGGAGAGCTATAATTTGAAGTCATTAAGACACAGCACAAAAAACAATATTCCACAAAACCCTTTCAGGGGAATGTCTCAGTTTACCAGAAGCCAAAATGAAAAGCTTTAGAACCATGCTTGAAGATGTGATTTCAATAACAATGTTTTCTTTTGTTTCATTTGAAGATGGGAATGCTGATAAATTCCATGAAGAACTCACATTTATTTACCCAAATTGAGCAGTTGTTAAGAGTTGCTAAGAAATATTCAAGGCACACAAAAGCAAGGGTTAGACTGACAGATGTGGACGATGAGGCTTGAGTGGCAAGTGAACACCAGCATAAACTAATGGGACCTTACCTGGCAAGCTCACCCATTGGGTTAGTCAACAAGTAGAAAAGATTATAATATTTAACCCTTCAACAGTTGTAAGAAATCTTTCCTCTCAAGTTGAAGTTCTAGTTCATTATCATCCGATTGCACAAGTATATCCTGACAAAGCAGCGTTCCCCGGTCCTCAGTGCATAACACAGAGACACACAACCAGACATAACACACAAACAAACAAAATACACGCAGGACAAATATACAAACGTATCACATACACACATATTGCTTAGTAAATATTAGAGTCTTCGATGGTTACTGTGAGCAGCTCCTTGAGTCATCCAACATTCACGTTGCCCGTGGGAAGAATCCGTTTCTCAGCCGGTGCCCTGATATCTCTTTCTCAATGGGAGTAGCTGAAAGATACTGTATGTGTGGTATTGGGATGGTCCAATGATTACCCGTGTCATCTTCAGATAAAAATCTCAGATCACATTGATGGAGGGGAGGGGGACATCAGTAATCCTCTCCGCCACTCTTTATGATTTTGTGGATCGAACTCTGATCACCATCCATACCACAGTGATGCAGCCAGCCAGGGCACTCTCGACAGAGCTCCTGCAGAAGGTTGACATGATGGTGGCTGGTAGCCTTGCCCATTTCAGTTTTTACCAGGAAGTGCAGTCGCTGTTGTGCCTTGCTGACAAGTGAAGAGATGCTGTGCATTCCCAATAGGTCATCGGTTAAGTGGACTCCAAGGAACTGCTCTCTCCACTACCGAGTTATTGAGGGGAGGGAGGGTGGTCATTTCTGGTTTTCCTGAACTCAACGATCATCTCCTTCGACTTGTCCACGTTGAGACTCAGGTTGTTATTCTCCCACCATTTCGCGAGATTTTCCGTCCCTTCATCGTTGTTGCCCATGAGGCCAACGACTGTTGTGTCATCTGCAAACTTGCTAATTCTGTTGGAGCTGGATCAGGCGATGCAGTCGTGGGTCAGTGGCGAAGTCGAGGGCAAATAAGAAATTCTCAGGAGAGGCAATAAAATAAATTATGAATAAACACATAATTCGTTATTTTGCCAGCAATAAATAGTATAAATCCACTCTAACATTTTGTATATCAATCTGCATTTTTAACCCATTGTTGATATCAACACCAAGAAACACAATGAGCATTGTGTTGAGACAATCTCCAGGGAGATACCAGTGGCAACTGGTTTTAGAAATATCAGGGCCTTAAGTCCAGAGATGTTTTCGATCGTCATGAGAGAAGGGGGGACAAATATTTGTCATTGGAATTGAGTACTCGGGTCAGAGAAAAGTAAAACAGGATACCCCTCACCACCTAGTAGTAATAATCAAGGATAGCACCGTGGCACAAAGCCATTGGATTGTGGTTGACCTGATCCATCATCCACTTCAAGATCAGGTGGAACATTGCTCTGACCATTTTTTTAATTAAATTTTAAAACCAAAAATAGACTTTATTCACAATAAATTCTTTATAAAAAGAAAGAAAACCATTCAATGTCTCTTCACACCCTTAGTGTCATATCCATACATTTCCATCACTGAACATTTTCTATTTACACCATTGCCACCACTGTGTCACCTTGTTATTATTTACCCCCCTTGTTGTTTGAGGGGCTTCCCCTTGGTCTCAGCTCCTCAATGCCTAGTAATGGAATGAGCCTAGACTAGGGGTGGGTAACCTGGCTTTTAAAACGGACATTCCACCTTAAGTATTCCCTAGGCCATCGGTGCCTGTGATTAGTAAGGGATTACTTTAGGTGGGATGTGAGTAGGAAGGGAAGGTTGAGAATCACTGCTCTAGACCCAGTTGTTACTGAAATATTTTGCTTGAGAAAAATTGCCATTGGCCCATTTCCTTTGGAGTTTTGAAACCGTGCACATAACGAATCAATGAGGGACGATTAAAACAGTGGATTTCAAACTTTTTCTTTCCACCCACATACCACAGAAAGCAATCCCTTTCAGAGCATCTATGGCTTAGGGAATACTTAAGGTGGAGCGTGAGTTTAAAAATAAGGTGACCCACCACTGATAGAGACTGTGGCCCTTCCCCACAGCGCCCTCACATTGGCTGCACCAAATCTCAGTGTACACCTGCAGCCTGAAATGTCCAGGTTGCCAGTTGGTCTTCCAATAGTTCTGGATGTTTGTCTCGAAGTAACATCCCATAAATCTGCTGGGGATAAACTGCGACAAGGATCCTTGAATTCTTCTCCACACACTCAATGAATCTGCATTCCGTAAATAGGATGGCGACTGTCTCCACTCCACTACAGTCATCTCATTGACAATATGTGTGCTGAGCAATGTTTCTATTGTCCAGGAAGGATTTGACTGGGAGGGCCCCTCTCACTGTCGGCCAGCCCAAGTCCTGAGGCTTGTTTGTGAGCCCTGGTGATGAGGCATTCTGCTAGATGACCTGTTCGGTCTGCTCAGGGAAGTACCCCACTGCGTCCATCAGGTCCAGATCTCTCAGGGTCTGCAAGATGTTATGTGCTGACCACTGCCTGATGGCCTTGTGGTGAAAGGTGTTGGCCTGGAAAAGCATTTCCACGAAAGATAGGTAGCGTGGCAAAGTTAAGCTGACTGGGAGATTGCGCAGCAATGGGGCCAGGTTCATCCTTCGCAACACCTGGAACCTCAGCACATAGCGGCACTTGGTACCCTTCTTCATTGGATCTATCTATCAAAATGAAGGGAGGAAAGCTTAGGGAGACATCTGGGGTAAGTTATATTTTTACATGGAGAGTTGTGGGAGCCTGGAATGCTTTGCCAGGGATGGTGATGGAGGCTGAAACATGAGGGGCATTTATGAGGTATGTGGATGGAAGGAAAATAGAGAGTTATGGGATGGGGAGGGTTTAGTTTTTTTTAAGGAATATATGGGTTGGCACAACATCGAGGGCCAAAGGGCCTGTACTGTGGGGTAGTGTTCTATGTTCTTATCTAGCACCAACTGAAGGATCTCAAGCAATAAAGAAAGAAATAATAAAGAAAGTATATTGTTTCAATGACTTTGAATTAGACAGAGTGCAACGTTTCCAAATCAGTTTTCAATTAGCACAATGGACATTATGTGACTTCCAAGGCAGCTTTTACATGTACAAGTATCGGGCTAGATGCTGATAAGGTGAAGCAGATGGAAAATGATCAGGGATTTAGCACAATGGCAATCTCTGGATGTAGCAATTCTATCGTTTCCAATAAAGCAGCCTATAGGTAAAGCACCGTGAATGATTGGATGACTATCCCTGGGCTGATTGGACGATAATCTAGAAATTCAGTGGACAATCCCAAGGCATTTATTTACCTGCTGCACCCATTCGGGATGGTTTTCAGGCTGTCAGGGTTGCGCCCCATCTTGTTCAGGATGTTGAGGATATGTGCAAACTTGGGTCTGTCATTGCGGTCCCTCTGCCAGCATTCCAGCATGAGCTGGTGCAGCCGAGATGGGCAATTCATTGGGGCAGAGAGACGGAATCCTTCCTCCACTGCTTTGATCACCTATAAAGGCAGTACAACTAGACAGAGTCATTGCTGAGAGACGGAGTTGTGAAAATTTACAAGCCATCATATCGCGTGTTTAATCTGTGACAAATCTGCATCTAGGGCTTCAGGCTACATTTGAATATTCGGTGATGATAACAAAATTAACTGGAAGAAGACCATAACAAAAAACAAATTAGATTGCACTCTGGACATTTATAAGGATCACCACATAGACCTGTGAACGATGAAACATTCATCAGATCTCATCATTCTGAGGTAAAAGTTTAATATCAGGCTTTTTGTTGAGTATTCAGGATTCAAATATGAAACTCACGTCTTGATTGGACATGTCCCAGTAAGGCCGTTCTCCATAGGACATCACCTCCCACATGACAATCCCAAAGCTCCACACGTCACTGGCTGGGCTGTATCTGTGGTACTGAATGACTTCTGGGGCTCCCCACAGGACCAAGGTCTTTCCGCCCTGTTTCAGGAAAGAGTTGCCAGATTCTAAGCAGATGAGATCTCAAGTACGTGGCAAATGCTGCAGTTTTGATGCAGTGGATGCTTGAAAGTGTCAAAGCTGCAGAGACTCGATCATTTTGGTTCTTGAGTCAAATTGGCATAGTTCTTAATTTATTTTACATATGAGACACTGATAATTACATTCAGTTCTGAGGACCACTCCATAGAAATCATGAATTGATCTGGTTACAACACATATTCAACAGAACAACAGCGTGGCTAAAAGGATTGCAAACAGTAGGCTTTATTCCCCAGATATACAAAACCAAATGACGATCCAACTGAGGTTGATGGGGCAGGTAGAGAAAAGTTAATATCGAAGTTGGTTGTGGGGGGGGGGGGTGGTGGGGAAGGGTTTCCTTTTATATTGTAGCCAGGCGATGTCAAGAAAAGCTTGTACGCACAATGCAGTAAAATATCTGGCATACATTCACCCAAAGTTAATGGAAAAATCTGAAACCAAGACTGATCTTACTCAGTGGTAGCATCCATGGTTACGAGAGAAACATAGGGTGATGGATTTAAGATTTTTATCGGTTGTGATCTGATTGAACGGCCTTGAAGGGATTGATCGATGCCTTCCTTCTCTGAGCAACCCTGTCAGTGAATATGAGTTGGGAAAACTTTTCAATAAAAACTACTTTCAGGACAAGAAATAGTCTGTTTAGTCTATCAATAGTATGTTTTATAAATGACACTGAACAAGTTCTTGGCATTTTATTGAACTAGGGTGAAATTACTTGGTGCTTTATTGAACTCAGGAAAAATACTTGACGTATTCAATTGGGGTTGGAAAAAAAACTCCAGCATCAAGAACACAAGAAATGACAGGTGACAAAGCTGCCTCAACCCCAAGCCATATCTTAAAAAGAGCAAGGAATTCCAATTACTTTCCCAACCCATATTTCCCATGATTAATAACCGAATCAACCTCATCCCTAAATGTAGCATTATGTGGCAATAATGGAACCTTTACCTTTTAACATAAGTGAAATTCTTTAACTTTGTCTACCGTAAGGAAGACAGAGAGTCGCCACTTTGTCCAGAGCCCCTCACAGAAATGAGGCCCGAGCGAGGAATGAACTCGTCACTCCCTAGTTTACAAGACCAGTGCTCTATCCACGGAGCTATCGGAGCCCTGTGGTCAGTCATCTACCAGCCTATTTTTATTAAAGCCATCTCCCCTTCCCACCTTAGTCTCGATAAGGGGCCCCGACCTGAAACATTGACTGCCAAATTCTCTCCATGCATGATGCCTGGCCGGCTGAGTCCCGCCTGCTTCTCCTAAGTTTGCCCAAGAAACAGTCTATTTGTTCTTTCAGTTCTAGTCTCATTTTTATTTAAAAAAATCTCCACAACTTCTCCTGTGCTTCCTGATAGAATAACAAGGTCACCAGGACTGCACACAGTGTCTTCTAGCCCAAATTCCATGCAGATTTACAATTCTAGTATTTGAGAAATGAACATTGGTGCTTGTGTTTTTTTTAAAGCTTATTAATCTCTCGAGCACCTTTCAGGGAATGGTGTATTTGTAAAACAGCTTTAAAAAAATAACTCTATCCAATGTGTTGACTTGAACGTCAAAGATGAATTTGGAAAGAAGAGTGACTGTATAACAAAGCAGTACTTCAGAAGCTGTGATCAACAGAAGTCATGGGAAACAGTTCCTATCTGGTAGTGGGAATGAGTGGCCAGAAAACAAAATTGACTCTTCCTCATTTAGAAATCCTTGGGATAACTTTGAGCCTTCGTTTCTTGTTTATCAGAATATATTCTTTCTCAGAGCTGCTTGCTTTCAAAGGGACATTCTCCAGCAGGAAGTACCTGTCAGTCACAACGCACGTTGACTCTGGTTAATTTATTTTGGGCTAAATATCCCTTATTATAAGAAATTGAGGGGAAACACTGCTTGTATTTGACAATTAATGATTCACAGAAACAATTGACTTTAAACCAAATGAAATGTGATTTGATTTCATCAATTAAAAATTAGTGATTAATCATCAACTAAATGATCCATTAACATTGTCAGATTAGGTAATTATCCATAAAATATGTTAATTCAGGCACGGTATTAGTAATGTTTGGTTTAACTCTCCCAAAACAATCACTGAAACAACTATCAGTGGTTCGCAACCTTTTTCTTTCCACTCACATCCCACTTTAAGTAATCTCTATGCCATAGCTGCTCTGTGATTAGTAAAGGATTGCTTAAGGTGGGATGTGAGTGGAAAGAAAAGGTTTGAAATCCACTGTTTTAATCGCCCCTCATTGACTCGTTATGTGCACGGTTTCAGAACTCCAAAGGAAATGGGCCAATGACAATTTTTCTCAAGCCAAATATTTCAGTAACAGTTGGGTCAAGAGCAGTGATTCTCAAGCTTCCCTACCCACCCGCATATCACTTTAAGCCATCCCTTACTCATCACAGAGCACCGATAGCATAGGGATTATTTAAAGTGGGATGTGAGTGGAAAGAAAAAGGTTGAGGACCACTGAGCTAATTTAACGGAATTGTCCTTCATCAGGTTTGCATTCTTATTTCTTTGTTTAGATTGCTGAAGGGGGTAACTTAAATGAAATTTTTAATGTTATATGTTTTAATTGAGTAAATAATTATTGAACACAAATTTAGCAGGAAGAAAATCAAATCAAGAAGATGCCAAAAAGATTAAGTAGAAATAGACAAATGATCTCCACTGATGGGATATCATATTATTCATGAAGAGGAGAAAGACATTTAGCTCAAGCACATGACTCTTTGGAAATCAGTCCCCATAACCTTGCAAATATTCTTCTTGAGATCCTGCTCATTTCCCCTTCCAAGTTTCCCATTGATTCTGCATTCACCACAGTTAATGAATTTCAAATCAGAACCATCCACCAGGAAAAAAAATATTCTTCCTCTGTACTTTGTAGCTTCTGCTTGGGATTTTAAATATGTGCTTGAACTATCGGCCTCTCTAACCCATCTAAATTGGTCATGACATTTCCCCAGAGCAGAAAGCCAAGCTTCTCCAATCCTTTTTATGTACCTTACCTTTCCCAAGCCTTAATTAGAAAGCAGCATCTCCTTTCCATTCAGACCAAATATTTGTACTCTGTTTGAAACTTGAATTGTAAGATTTTCTTGGTGCCACAAGCAGGACATTCAGACCACTGTGTCCATTCTTCCATGAAACACCCACACTCAGTCAATAACTTACTATGCCATAGCGATTCACCTTTAAACTAGTTTCCTCTATATACCGAAACAATCCCTGATCCGTGCCCATCGCTGTAACTAGCCTGTCTCGCCAACTCTGCAGAAGCTGCAATCATTTAAAATTGCACAAACAATGTGCTCGTTCCATAGTCTCAGCCCCAGCTGATGGTGATTACCAAGTGACTAATTCCACCTAATTAATATAACATTTACTTTCCTGTTCTTATCGGACTCTTAAACAGAGTAAAAGATAATATCCTTGCTCTATTTTAAAGGTACTTTTCCCTGTATTTTGTCTTTTCAATACTATACCATGCACTCTTGTTATTGCTTTACCTGCTGTAGTGAAATATGGGTTGCCTTGACTAGATAGCACACAAAACAAAGTTTTTCTTTTCATCTCAATGTACATGGCAATAACACTAGGGAAATAAAATGAGAATTATGGTTAAATTAAGTGATAAATGCAGGATCTTGGAGTACAGTCTTGAATTCAAACCACAGAGAAGGTGATGGAAATTTCTCAAGTTGACCACTGAAACATTCAAAATGGTGGTTGACAGATGACAAGGCATGAACTTGAAGGAACAGGGAGCACAGGTGCATTAATGACAAACTATGACCAAATTGAAAGGCTGTATAGCTCCTCCTACTATTACTTTTTAGGGTTTTGTGAACCCCTCATGCACTACTTCATGCCTCTGGATATCCTCACGTGCTTCACTTCAAGCTTGTGCATAGTCTGTCAAAAGTACCTGGACTAGGGACGTAAAAGGAATTCAATCATTACGGGAGTAAAACTGCACGACTAACTGAGACTTGTAGCTCCCTTCCTTTGGGCAAACAATCCATGGACCTCATCTCATACACTATGCTGGCTATCTAAATGCAAGTACAAAATATAGGGTCACGATTATGATCCTGGCTTCAGCTCATTGTGTTTAGCATTGCATTAAATGGCTCTCTCTGCACTGGAGCTCGCTGTCACAAACCTCCCTGAAAACATGTCCCTCCAGTTGGCTTTCAGCTAGAAACTCAACAATTCTTCATTTTTATTTCCAGCAAAGAAAAAAAGCATCGGACACCCAAGACATCCTTCCAATTTCAAACTTCGATACTGATCAAGCCCCACAAACACAATGAAAACGGAGTGTAAATGAGCTGTGGGGGACTACATTGAGTCTCTGAAACATGGAAATATTTTAAACCTGAGGAACAAAAAGAATTTGGTATGCAGGGACGTCTTGGTGTGCTGGATCCTGGTCAGAAATTAAAACTGCTGGTAGTTCAGGCAAAAAGGTAGCCGAATTACATATTTGCATCCATCACAGGGGCGTTGAAGGAAAAGATGAAGAAATCCTGTAACAATTGGATGTGCTTTTTCTGAGATCACGACTGGAGAACGGGGGTACCTGTGTACCCCCATGAAAAGAAAGAATAGCCTCGGAATCTTGCAGTATAAATTCACTGGGTTGGGGTGGTTGTCCTTCAGAATCAGGATTTATTGTCATGAACAAGTCACGAAATTCAGTGTTTTGCGGCGGTGTCACAGTGCAAACATTTATATTATGAACCATCTTACAACACTAATATATAAAAACGGTGAAAATATTAGTAAGGCAGTGTGTTTGGTTCATTGATTATTCAGGAATCTAATGGCAGCGGGGAAGAAGTTGTCCCTGTGCCATTGAGTCTTTACGCTCCTGTACCTCCTTCCCGATGGTGGCAGAGAAGAGGTCTGGGTAGTGGGGGTATTTGAGGATAGGGACTGCTTTTATAAGACACCGCCTCATGTAGATGTCCTCAATGGAGTGAGGTCTGGTGTCTGTAATGTCACAGGCCGAGTTAACAACCCTCTGGAATTTGTTCTTGTCCTGAGATTTGATGCCTCCATACAAAGCAGTGATGCAACCAGTCAGAATGCTCTCCACGGTACACCTGTAGAGGTTTTCAAGAGTCTTCGGTAATATACTGAATCTCCTCAGACACCTCACAAAGTTTAGCCACTGATGGGCCTTCTTTCCAATTACATCAACATAGAGGCTCCAGGACAGATCCTTGGAGATGGTGACACCCGGGAATTTGAAGTTCTTGACCCTCTTCAGTACTGAGCCTGAATGAGGACTGGGTCATGTTCCCCTGAAGTTCACAATCATTTCCTTGGTTTTGCTAACGTTGAGCGCAAGGTTGTTGTCATTACACCAGTTAACGAGCTGACCTATCTCCCTCCTGCACATTTCCTCATTGCTCCTTGTGATTCTACTGACCACTTAAACAAAAGTACCCCATAACCTTCTATTTTTCTTTCATCCATGTGTCTAACAGTCTCTTAAATGCCCCCAATATCTCAGCCTCCAACACCATTCCTGGCAAGGCATTCCAGGCACCCACAAGTCTCTGCTTAAAAAAACATACCCCTGATGTTTCCCCTAAACTTCGCTCCCTTCACTTTGTACACATGTCCTCTCATGTTTCCTATTCCTGCCCTGGGAAACAGGTGCTGGCTGTCCTCCCTATTTATGCCTCACATAATCTTGTAGACCTCTATCAAGTCTCCTCTCATCCTTCTACGCTCCAAAGAGAAAGGACCCATTCAACTAACCTTGCACAAAAGACTTGTTTCCCAAACCAGGCAACATCCTGGTAAATCTCCTCTGCACCCTCTCCATGGCTTCCACATCCTTCCTGCAATGAGGTGACCAGAACTGAACACAATACTCCAAGTGTGGTCTCACCCATAAATTTGTAGAGTTCCAACATGACCTCTCTACTCTGGAACTCATCCGCCCTATTAATGAAGCCCAGCATCCCATAGGCCTTCTTAACTATCCTATCAACCTATGTGGCCACCTTGAGGGATGTATGGATTTGATCCTCCACACTCTTAAGTAACCAACCATTAACCCTGTACTCAGTTTTCTGGTTTGTCCTTTCAAAATGCATCACCTCACACTTATCTGGGCTCCATCTGCCACTTTTCTCCCCATCTCTGCATCCTGCCTATATCCTCTTGCAACTTTCGACAACCTTCAGCTCCATCCACAACTCCTCCAACCTTTGTGTCATCCGCAAACTTACTAACCCATCCTTCCACCTCTTCATCCAGGTCATTTATAAAAATCACAAAGAGCAGGTGTCCCAGAACAGATCCCTGAGGTTATCCACCAGTCACTGACCTCCAGGCAGAGTACTTTCCTTCCACTATTACTCTCTGCTTTCTTCCTGCAAGCCAATTTTTCAATCATACAGCCAAGGTTCCACTGATCCCATGCCTCATAACTATCTATATTAGTCTCTCATAGGGAACTTTGTCAAATGCTTTGCTAAAATCCACGTAGACCACATCTACCTCCCTACCTTCCATCAATTTCTTTTGTTATCTCCTCAAAAAACTCAATTAGGCTCATGAGGAACGAAGCCATGCTGACTATCTCTGAGCAGATTGGACTTCTCCAAATCCTCACAGATCCAAAAGTTTGGACACCACTGAAGTAGGACTCGCCAGACTATAATTCCCAGGATTCTCCCTATTACCCTTTTTAAACAAGTGGACTACATTTATCATTCTCCAATGCCGTTGCTTCCTATGGACACAGTGTGACCTGATGAGTTTCTCCACCTGTTAGGATTGACATGTGCTAACATTTGTATTCAAAGAGCCATTAATCTTAGAAATTCTCGGCCACTCATTATCTTTGAGTGTATTCAAAGCTGTGTCTACAAAGATTTTCGGACATTTAGGAACTGAGGGATTTGGGAAATGAATGAGTGCAAAATTAGCCACAGATTTCATCTGCATTACTTTGTCATTGTGGCCCAGTGCCTGCTTCTGTTCCTCATCTCTTCATTATCCAACCCATGAACATCCACAACTGCTTCCATCAGTGGGGAAAGTAAATTTCCAAAATAAAGTCTAAGTTCATGATTGAACTCACCATGGTAGTGAACACAGAGTCCACCTTCTCTTCATGCATCTGTCTGAAGCCTGACACCTTGCACACCAGGTTGTTGTTGACCAGGATTTTGTGGGCTGCCAGCATCTTATGAATGTAGCCCATCTCAGAGAGGTACTTCATCCCTGATGCTATTCCGGACAGCATCCCAATCAGCTGAATAACTGTGAATTGGCCCTCGTGCTTCTAAGGAAACAACCACAATTTCTCAATATTTTACACATTATATTCATATATGATGAAATGTGCATAAAATATAGTAAATACAGCTTCTATTTAGTCATTAGTTACTCTTTAGTGGAACATAAGTTTAAGTTCAAGTCTATTTATCATCCAATTGTACAAGATGAGAAATAGGAGCAGAGGTCGTCCATCTGGCCCAACAAGCCTGTTCTGTCATCCAATAAAATTGATCTGGGCCTTGTCTCAGCTCCATTTACCCACCTATTCCCCATAACTCTTAATTCCCCTATTACTTAAAAAGTGATTTATCAATCATGAGCCAGGTTTGACTGCTTATTTGGCAAATAATTCATCTACACTCTGGGAGACGCAGTTCCTCCTTAATTTTGCCTTAAAATGATGGTCCCAAATCTTGAGGCCATACCTTATTTCTATCAGGAGTCATGAGGTAATGTTGCCGCTTTACAAATCTCTGGAAAGACCACACTGGAATATTGTGTTCAATTCTGTTCACTTCATTAGAGAAAGGACGTGGGGGCTATGGAGAGGGTGCAGAGGAGATTTACCAGGATGTTGCTTGGATTGGAGAACATGTCTTGTGAGGCAAGGTTAGCAGAGCTGGGGCTTTTCTCTTTGGAGCGAAGAAGGATGAGAGGTGAATTAATAGAGGCGTACAACTTCTTTCAAGGCATAGATAGGGCGAACTGCCAGCATCTTTTTCCCACGGTTGAAGATATCTTTAAAAAGTGAAGGGAGGTAAGTTTAGAGGAGACATCAGGCTTAAATTGTTTTTATACAGAGCTTGGAGTGCATTGCCAGGGGTGGCAGTGGAGCCTGGAACAAAATGGAAATTTAAGTGACTCATAGACAGGCACATGGATGAAAGAAAAAATAGAGGGTCATGAGGTAGGGAGGGTTTCAGTTTTTTTGGTAGCTATATATAGGTCAGCACAACATCATGGGCTGAAAGGCCTGTACTGCGCTTTCGTGTTCCATGTTCTATCACCTGACAGTGGAAACAGCTTCCCTGTTTCAATTTTATCTGTTTCTTTCATAGTTTTTAGACATTTCTTCTAAAAAGAAAAAGGACCTTCCCACGTCCTTCTAAATTCTAATGAGTTTGGTCCCAGGCTGCTCAATTTCTCCTCAGAAGCTCCTTCTCATAACTACATTGGTCTTAGCCTGAGATACTACCCAAGCGGAGAGTTGTCTTTGTGACGGGACATGGAATTCCTTCAACCAAATAAGAAGCAGGTTTTACATAATATTTTCAACCCCCACCTGCTGAATCAAACAAGCAGCAAACTTCTTGAGTGACACCCAAAAGTTTAGGTCGCATACACGAAAATCTGGGACATACTGTAGGCAGGCTGTGCCCGTCAGTAAATCAACTGATTACAGAATCTGTGATCAGAATCTATGCCAGTAAAGTTAGGAACCTGGCGTATCAGGGCTAATTCTGCTTTACCCTTCACAGGTCACAGTAGAAGTCCTTTCAGTAAATATTTTGGGACAGTTTTAAGCAAAATGGATCAATACGTCGACAAATTCCACCTTATTCGGAAGATGCACACATTCACCAGAGGAGCATTGAGCAGTTTATGGATCCCGTTCATTTGGAGAAAGAGAGGAACTAGAAATGTGGTCTGCATCTCAAGCCTCTTTAGATTATGGAGAGGGATGTGTTTAGTAGCATTTTGAATTAGTAGTCAGAACTTAATTGTAAAATTACAAAAATACTTGTGCAGGTTGAGGAATATTACAATTGTCATAGATATTGGCTTAACTACATTTATATCTTTTTTTTTCTTTCTTTGGCTTGGCTTCGCGGACGAAGATTTATGGTGGGGGTAAAAGTCCACGTCAGCTGCAGGCTCGTTTGTGGCTGACAAGTCCGATGCGGGACAGGCAGACACGGTTGCAGCGGCTGCAGGGGAAAATTGGTTGGTTGGGATTGGGTGTTGGCTTTTTCCTACTTTGCCTTTTGTCAGTGAGGTGGGCTCTGCGGTCTTCTTCAAAGGAGGTTGCTGCCCGCCAAACTGTGAGGCGCCAAGATGCACGGTTTGAGGCGATATCAGCCCACTGGCGGTGGACAATGTGGCAGGCACCAAGAGATTTCTTTAGGCAGTCCTTGTACCTTTTCTTTGGTGCACCTCTGTCACGGTGGCCAGTGGAGAGCTCGCCATATAACACGATCTTGGGAAGGCGATGGTCCTCCATTCTGGAGACATGACCCACCCAGCACAGCTGGATCTTCAGCAGCGTGGACTCGATGCTGTCGACCTCTGCCATCTCGAGTACTTCGAAGTTAGGGATGAAAGCGCTCCAATGGATGTTGAAGATGGAGCGGAGACAACGCTGGTGGAAGCGTTCTAGGAGCCGTAGGTGATGCCGGTAGAGGACCCATGATTCGGAGCCGAACAGGAGTGTGGGTATGACAACGGCTCTGTATACGCTTATCTTTGTGAGATTTTTCAGTTGGTTGTTTTTCCAGACTCTTTTGTGTAGTCTTCCAAAGGCGCTATTTGCCTTGGCGAGTCTGTTGTCTATCTCATTGTCGATCCTTGCATCTGATGAAATGGTGCAGCCGAGATAGGTAAACTGGTTGACCGTTTTGAGTTTTGTGTGCCCGATGGAGATGTGGGGGGGCTGGTAGTCATGGTGGGGAGCTGGCTGATGGAGGACCTCAGTTTTCTTCAGGCTGACTTCCAGGCCAAACATTTTGGCAGTTTCCGCAAAGCAGGACGTCAAGCGCTGAAGAGCTGGCTCTGAATGGGCAACTAAAGCGGCATCGTCTGCAAAGAGTAGTTCACGGACAAGTTTCTCTTGTGTCTTGGTGTGAGCTTGCAGGCGCCTCAGATTGAAGAGACTGCCATCCGTGCGGTACCGGATGTAAACAGCGTCTTCACTGTTGAGGTCTTTCATGGCTTGGTTCAGCATCATGCTGAAGAAGATTGAAAAGAGGGTTGGTGCGAGAACACAGCCTTGCTTCACGCCATTGTTAATGGAGAAGGGTTCAGAGAGCTCATTGCTGTATCTGACCCGACCTTGTTGGTTTTCGTGCAGTTGGATAATTATGTTGAGGAACTTTGGGGGACATCCGATGCGCTCTAGTATTTGCCAAAGCCCTTTCCTGCTCACGGTGTCGAAGGCTTTGGTGAGGTCAACAAAGGTGATGTAGAGTCCTTTGTTTTGTTCTCTGCACTTTTCTTGGAGCTGTCTGAGGGCAAAGACCATGTCAGTAGTTCCTCTGTTTGCGCGAAAGCCGCACTGTGATTCTGGGAGAACATTTTCGGCGACACTAGGTATTATTCTATTTAGTAGAATCCTAGCGAAGATTTTGCCTGCAATGGAGAGCAGCGTGATTCCCCTGTAGTTTGAGCAGTCTGATTTCTCGCCTTTGTTTTTGTACAGGGTGTAATGAAATAGCAAAATTGACAGAATTTTATTTTATGCACAACAAAGATGGGAGGGTAGAAGAGAACCCGTATCCACCCATTAGCTCCGATCTGTGCTCCTCATCACTTCCCCTTTCCACCTCGCCCCCACCTTTTTATTCTGGTTTTTGCCTGAAGGAATCAGGCCCGAAACGTTGATTGCCTTTTACTTCCTACGGATGCTGCGTGTGTGGTAGACCACCGTTTGTATGGCTAACTATCTGGGGCACGCCCATTGGCCGACCATACCTGTGGCTCCTCCCACAGATTCCTGGTAAAAGGTGAGTGTTCTACAGCCCCCTCACCAGCTCAGGGCAGTCAACTAGCATGGACTTGGCTCCATTCTATTGCTAATAAAAGCCAATCAGTTTGACATAACTTCCAGTCTTTTGGAGTTATTAATGGTGCATCGGCATGACCTGCTGAGTTCCTCCAGAACTTTGTTGCAGACTGCGCTCGACTCGAGTATCGGCAGACATTTCTGTTTACCTCTAGGTCCAAAAATCTGTCTACATTCTTGCAGAGTCACATTTTCTTTGCATGACCACAACCTATGAATATTTATCGATCCTTTTTATATTTATTATACATTTTTTCTCTCAGAATCAGAATGTAGCAGCCTCCTTACAAAATAAATTAAAATCGGGAAAGATAAAGAAAAAGTGAGGCAGCATCTGTGGTTCATTGATCATTCAGGAATCTGATGACAAGGGGGAAGAAGCTGTCCTTGTGCGGCTGAGCACTCATCTTCAGGCTCCTGTGGTCAATTGCGGTCAATTTATCCTTATTGGTGTATGTTATGAACCGCGTAACCGCAGCAAGCAAGAATTTCAATGCATCTTTACTGAAGTGAATGGCAATAAATTCTTGTCATCATCAACAGACCAAGGATTCACAAAAGTGACGCCTTGGGTTGACTTTTTTTCCAGCCATCCACACTCTGCAGAGCTTATCCATTGGCTTTGATGGATAGATGACAGAAGATCTTAAGTGCATTTGGCAGAGAAGACAATGTGAGAGGGTACAACAGCAAATAGAAAAAGATGGTGAATCAAATTGGAGCAAATAATTAATTTTAAGGACAAGGCTCGTGCTTTCATATATTCACAGTTTGTTGGCATATGTTAAAATGCTTCAGCTAAATCGAAAACTGCCTGAAATATTTTGGCCGGTGTGAAACACAGAGCAGAACATTGGCAAGAGAGAATGAACCTGCCAATTGGTGTCAACACGATCCAAGTTTCTTTGTCAAAAGTATTTTTCAGCCACATGAGGGGAAGCAAACCCCATTAGGGAAGCACAAAAGAGGATGTGGCTCCTCTCTCAACAAGCAGATATTAAACTGAGTGTTGCCTGCCAGCACAGGTGGCATTATTCAAAGAGAAAGCATGATCCTCAGATTCTGGCAACATCCCTTCCTGCATTGTGTGGAAAAATACCTGCTCACGTGTCACAAGCGAAATCTTGCTGAACACTTTTCGTTCAAGAATAAGCCATTGATTTGGACATTGTAATCGATCCACAATGCTGGTCAGATCTAATATGACGGCCTTAATTAATTCTAGATACAGACAGATTCATTATAATATTCTGCACAAAATATAACTCACACCTCAAAAGATACATAGAAATAAACCAGAATTCTCTGACAGGTGTTTAAGGTGTGGTATAGATGTTGGTCCCTTTTTTCATTCTACCTGGTTATGCACCAAATTAAGACCCTTTTGGATAGAAATGGGAGAAGTGTTGCCAAACATTGTGGGGATGACCCAGAATTGTTTCTTTTGGGGAATTTGGCAGTTATAAAAGTTAACTTCTCCAGAAGTAAATCTAAATTTATTAAAATTGCATTGTTACTGCACTTTGTGGACAACCAGTTTTAACTCTGGCCACTTATCTGCTTCATCTTGTCATATGATTGCATTTGTTACTTTAATAGCCAGGAGATACAGTCTAATCAAATGGAAAGACCCTAAGCACCTATTACATTTCAAAGGTTCTCCCAAACTGTAGCATGTTTAAATTTAGAATAAAATCAAAAGAGGTACTGTTGACCTTTCAGTTAAATCCGAAGAAACAAGGATGCCATTTATTCAACATTTTCATATAATGTAAGTTGATCATTTCCGAATCCTTTCCAACATTTTCTTTTGTTTGCATGTAGAGGAGAGGAATTAACCACAAAGTAATTGTTTAATCGCTGAAAAATGGTTGTGCAGCTTTTGTTTTCCGTTTTGTTTCTTAGTTAGGGAGACATTTTTTGTAATAAAATTTGATTCCTTTTCATGTTTGACCTTTAAGAGATTGGGGGGCTCATTTTGCAGATGTTGCTTGATGTCAGCGTTTGTATGTGTTAACCGTTGTAATGCGATCCCCATCTCTTTGTATAATTCTTATGTTTATTAATCTGAAACTTCATAAAAAGATTGAAAAAAAAAATGGCATTGTGAATAGCTAGGAAATGTATAGCATCGGCTTGGAAATCCGATTCCCTACTTCACATTAATCATTGGAACATGGAAGTGCAAAGTTGTATTCCCCTTGAGAAGATGACTTATAGTCTTAGGGATCAATATAGTATGTTCATCGATATTTGGTGACCTTATTTAGATGACTTAAATGTATAATTTATTTTGATATTTGTCAGTTAGTAAACTCCTTATGAGAAATTTAATACTTTTAAAATGAGATGGCGAACTTGCTCCTGTTGCTTTTTCTTTTCTATTTTCTTTCTTTCTATCTCCCTCTATTCCCTGCCGTCTGTCCCCTTTCCTTTCCAGTCTGGGGACCAGGGGGTTGGGAGAAGAGGGAATCTCCTTTCCTTGTTATTATTTTTTCTGACTCTGTCCCGCATCGGACTTGTCAGCCACAAACGAGCCTGCAGCTGACGTGGACCTTACCCCTCCATAAATCTTCGTCCGCGAAGCCAAGCCAAAGTTATTCAATGTATTATTGTTACTAGATTAATTAAGTCCTACATTATGTATTTTCTTAAATAAGAAGCATTTGGTTGTAAAGCATTGGCATTTTCTGTAGACTCGGTAGCTGCTGTTCAACAGTGAGCATTTCTTACGTTCATATGTTGTTTAAGATCTTTGGTTTGCTATCTGTTTAAAGAGCTCTTCTACTTATTTGGTTGGCGAAGCTCAAATTCGTGAAGACGTTGGCTTCATTTCTTTCATTACTGTGTCTCAGGTACTTCTGGGGTATTTTGCATTGTCCACAGTATGATTCATCTATCTAACGCTGCGGAGATGATGGTACTTGGGAGAAGCAACTGAGTACAAACATAGGTCTAATATACTTAGAAATGGACTGGGTCCAGCTGTCATATAACTTAGCCTGTTGATTTCAGGAATCCAACAAGCACATGCCGTTCAGAACCCTCAGAGCAGCAAGAGGTGACAAACAAGAAAGTTCACAGACACTGGGAAAGTGGAGCAACAGACCAAAGCAAGAGGAGCCAGGAAAGCCCCTTCTTCCTCCAACCTTGCTCGCAGGAATTACATGACATCTCAAGGTGCATTTTTTCAAAGAAATTCAGAAGTGTAAAACATCTGATTAACACAAGGATACTCTGACTGCAGCTTGGATCGAGGTGCCAACCATGAAAAAGGCTATTTTACAAAACAAATCAACTAAAACCAATTATTTACCCTCAGGAAGGAGTCCAAAACGGCGTTTCCCATGTACTCGATTACAATCATCATGGGTTTGCCTGCACATAGGAAATCAGAATGTTAACGGTTGATGTGTGGAACGCTGCAAATCACAGAATGAAAAATTCCACACTTTGGACAGTGCCAGTTTCCATTTACAAATTGCAGGATTCAGCCTGCATTCATTGGAATCATGTTTCTTGGTTTTGAGCCACAAAGATAATTGCAAACTCCAATATTTTGCATGTTGCGCCTGGAGAGTATAATTTACTTTCACCCCATTAAATTTGGCCTTGCAACTAGACACAGGTTGAATGTCACAAGGCTCAGGATAGTTAAGTCGACATTCAGTATAAATTTGAAATTAAAGGACCAGAGCATCCTCTAAAATGAGATTTATTGATATGCAGTGGTAATAATGTCCTGTGCAATTGTTGATGGTTTGAGGACAATGAATAATCCAACTCAACAATGGCAGGATTCTTGCCTCCACATCAGAATCCCACTCCAGGGGATCGAGTATAATACATAGTGTAGATAGATTACCCATGAATGATGTACCAAAGGCAAAAGGGCATAGTTTTATGTTGAGAGGACTTTGAAGGGATATGATTTTTTTGCACAGAGACTTGGTTGATATCTGGGATATGTTGCAAGTGAAGTCAATGGGATGCAATTCTGATCAAGAGGTATTTAGACAGACACTTAAATAGTCAAGGCACAGAAGAAGAAGTCCAAATGGACATTGATACCACAAAATAGAAGACTATGGGTGTGAAGTAGGGAAGGGAGATTGTTGAGTAGGTTGAAATTGGTCAGCACAACATCATGCGCTAAAGGGCCTGTACTGTGCTGTAATGTTATATATCCCTGTCGAAATGTGGGCAAATGGGAATAGTGTAGATGGTCAAGGATGTGGTGGATTGAAGGTTCTATAACCGTAGGTTACAATTCTGACTATAATCTAAAGCTATATTGAAGTACTGAGGTAATATGTCACGGTTTTCAATGAAACACCACATTGAGTTCACATTTCTTTACGCCAAGGAACTATTTTGATGAGAACCTATGTTGTCAACCCTCTCAAACACTGCCTAATGCTGGTGTGTGACCAAATCTTTTCCTTTTCAGAAAAGCAGAATCAATCGATTCTGAAAATGTAACTACTGAGAGAATGACCAGGGAAGCAGACCATTTCAATTCTCCAACAGCCTGCTACATGTGCAAGAATTCCCTCTTTAATCTTTTACACAATTAAACATATATCTACCAAACATTTATGGAGTGCTCAATAAAAGTGGCAGATTACATAGCTCAGCCAAATATAAAGGCATATAGAGCACATCCGGAATGCAACAGCTCATCTGATAATAATTTTTATCACGGATAGCCACATCTCTAAATCCCATCCTCATACCCACATGGTATGGTTAAAACTGCACTTCGATCCTAGAGTAAAAGAGCAAAGTACTGAAATTCAGGATTTATATTATGCCTAGAGGTGGTGGAAATAATTCAGGGATGGTCCCCACAACATTTGAAAGCTTATATTTGAGTTATTAATTGAGTAACAAATCTTTTCTAAACTTAAGCAGGACATCATGTCCCTCAGCCACGGAGCATGGGTGGGTGGGGCATAATCCTTCCATCGCACGTCTGGCCAAAAGAGAGGCGAAAGACAGAGTACGGCAGTTGACTGGAGTTAAAAGGACATCATCCTCTCCAGTTATACTGAAAAGAGCAACCAAAGGATTAGGTTCTAGATTTAAGTTAAGGATTAAGGATAAAGTTTGAAACTCTTCCCTCCAGTATTTTTCAAGGCCAGGACACGTCCAGAAGATATGGATTAAAGAACCCTCTCCTCTCTTACATTTATCACAACAAGAATTTACATGGGAATAGATACGAGATAATTTAACTTTAATATGTGGGCCCTATGTACAACTTTAAATTGTAACAGCCAGTGACAGGCACATAGAGATGTAATATTAACCTACTTTAAAATTGAAACCCAAACCTCATCTGATAATTGAAGGTTTAAATCTTGTTCCCAGCCATTTTTAATTTTAACTAAGAGGCACATGTCTCAAACCCACCAATTTAACATGGATAATAGATATTAAACCTTTGCGAGAAGTTGTAAACTAAAAAATACATCAATGTTTGCATCAGATGCCCCAGGGAAATCAGGTATCTGAGATGGAAGGAAATGCCTGATTTACAAATATCTGGAAAAAATGAGTATTTGGTAAACTGAACTTTTCAGAAAGTTGTTCAAATGACGCAAAACTGATATCAATAAAAAAAGATCTTTGAAACGTTCGATACCCAATCTGTGCCGTTCATGAAAAGCAAACTCATGTAAAGAAGGTTGAAGAAGATGATCGGACAGAGAGAGAAAAACCTTGAGGTCCAAAATGTTTTGTGAACATGTGCAGGGATTTCAATAAGAGGAGTAAAATAATTAGACAAAGCTAAAACAGTTATTTAAAATTAATAGATTATAGCAAGAGAAAGGCACATATAAAAGAAACTGCATTTCTTTTCCAATAGAGAGGGTAGGGGAAAGAAGGGGGTATGTCAATGCCTCATTAATTTGACCTTGTTCTCCTGCTGAGGAGAATTTAACCACATTTAATATGGGTATGCTTGGTGCTATTCAATTTAACCAACTGATTGACATTTTCTTGTAGTCATGGGGAATTCCTTGCTGTTATTCTAATTGCACCAGGTGTTGTATTGTATTGCTCCACAATTGAACATTTACAAGCATTAAACTGCCCTCCCTCAGTTTCGAATTCAAACTGGATTGCCCCATGGAGATACAGAACCTCTATCTTGCCATTCACTCACAGGAATCACAGATAGAGGTCAGTGTCTGGAGCCATTAAACACATAATTTTTCAACAGCCAAGCACCCGGTCGGTGCCCCTGAGAGCTGGATAAATTAACATTTCACATTAGATGTGGACCAAGTTGGGTAGAGAGAAAAAAATGCATTTGTTTATTCCTTTAAGGAACCTCTACTGTGCTTTATATCCAAGGCAGCACTTTTAAGATGTAATCATTATTGGAACAGAACCCAGCACTTTTCAAGGGTGCAGCTGGGGAAAACAGAAGAGTGAAGGCTGAGACCACAGACGAGAAAACATTTTGGGGATCACAGAAAAATATAGTTAACTATTCATATCATATTTCCATATGCTAAATATACAAAAGAAAACAAAGATATTTAAAATATTGAAAGATTTTGTTTTAGATGTATCTAGTATGAGGAAAATAAACCCAGTCATGCCTACCTCTTGTAATAACTCCCTCGAGACGGATGACATTGGAGTGGTCAAATTGACCCATTATACTTGCTTCTGTCAGGAAAGTGCACTTCTGTTTTTCAGAGCAGCCGACTTTCAGTGTTTTAATAGCTACTGGAAGCTCTCTCTTACTGGGGAGCTTAAGACATCCTCTGCAAACTTCTCCAAATTCTCCTACAGAGGACAACAAACACAGTTACCATTATACATCCATCTCCTTATTTTGTGTCGTGGGGGGGATGGGGGGTGGGCTGCAACAATTATGTTTTTTACACACAGCTTCTGGGTTCTGGGAAATTATTCCCAAATTCCCGGAACGCAGACTGTGTAAAAAGATCAGAGCAGAAATAAGTGGCTCATTCCAATTCCCTGCTGCAGCTCTAGATATTATTGCTGACTGGCTGCAGTCCAAACTGAACTGCAGGCAGTCCACAGCAATGGGCTAATGGGCGAAGTCGACCCACGTCCAGCCAATATCAGTACCGCACATCAGGTACTTAGTCTAAACACGCGACAGTAACTGTACACAGATTGTTCTGTGTGAACATCCCCTCCAGGAGATAAATGTGAAAATTGACGATGGAAAAATAACATTATTTCTATGTAAAAAACATAAATGTTTTACCTTGTTCTTGGTGTGTGAAAGGAGGAGTTAGCATGAACTAACATTGTGGGTGTGTGGGGAGTATGCATGTTTTTTTACCAGCATCTCCAGAATAAAGTGGCTTCTTGATTTGCAGTCGCTCCATCCTAAACATTATTTCCTTCTACTACCAGCTCACTGTGTCCATGGCGTATACCATGACCCTTGCATTTGATTACCAAGGCTATTCCAAAAGCACCTCCTATATCTGAAACCTTTGAATAACTAAGAAGACGCATGGAAACATCACCAACAGGATATTCTCCTCCAAGTTACAAACCGTCTTTACCTGAAAATATATTCCCTCATTATTGTTGAATCTAAATCCCTGAACTCTCTACCCAACGGAAGGACAATAGTGACTCAAGAAGACCGTTCCCATTATATACTCAGGGGCAGGGAAATTGAGAGAGGGGTATTAATTGCCCAGTGAAACATGAATTGTGAAAAAGAAAATTGCCAGAGAATTTCATGTTTATTTGTGGAGGAAGGAGAGAGGTTGATTGGATCTTACTCTACATTTTTGAGGTTGGCGAAAGGGGATTTTGTCTGGTTTTGTTGCCTGAACTCAGGAGCTAATTGCAATGAATTAGGAGGGAAGAGGTGGCTACCTTGATTTTTAATGAAGGAAGCAAACTATCAAATCACGTTGTTCTGGAGGAGAGAAATATTTAATCACTCTATCTCAGTGGTGTGCCTCTCTTCCTGCTCAAAGCACACAAATAAAATGAGACAAGGATGAGATTGGAACTAATAACCGGTGAATGTGTCCTTTCTTAACTCATTTTGAAATCACACTGGTGTTTTTCAGCCCCATTTTAAGTGCGCAGCTAGAGTTCTGATTAAAGTCATCAAGGAAAACAAGACGGGGTTAAAATTAAAAAGTATCAGAACTACAAACGAACTGTACTTATTTACAGAAATATTCACAACAAGGAGAGTAGTGGTATTTTGTGTGAGTTTCAGTGCTAAGTGGGGTTCTCTCCATCTGTGGCACATTGCCTGGCCCTCAGTGGTAATTGGTATACATCGAGTGAGCTTTCCAACAAAAGCAAATAACAATAATCCCCAGCCCATTTTCACAGTGACTATCTACTATTACATTAATTTTGTCTGTTTAAATCCTTGCAATTTACAGAATAATCATTGCCAACTATTGAATGCAGTTACAAACATGTCTACAAAGACAATATGGAGCTTGCAATTCTAAACTCCAAAAGTAGCCTTTCATACATGTTCAGAGACATTGTTAGTGCAAAGTACTTGAATCCACAAGATGTGGGAGCAGAATTGGGCCATTCAGTCCTTTGAGTCTGCTCCACCATTTGAATCAGGGCTGGTTCACCTTTTTCCTGTCAGTCTCGTTCTCTGCCTTCTCTCCAATGACTTGGCCTCCGTCCCAATAATTTCCACAGATTCACCACCCTCTGGCTAAAGAAATGTGCCCTCATTTTCGAAGGGCTGAGCCAGGAGGAATAACAAATTCCACGACTGTGGCTGGGTAGTAAATGTTTGGGCAACGGGGGACATAGTGGTGGTGGAAGGGTGGTTACAGCACAGTGATTTGCTCACTGGGGAGAGTGCATGAACACCTTATACAGCATTAGGCCCTTTCAAGCTGCCATTTTAAAAGGGGGACAATTTGCCCGGTTAGCGCCCCAGTCACGATGCAGTTCGAAAGGGTCTGACCTGGTCAACCCCATCGGAATCCAACTGGGTCCCTAACCTGCCTCAGAGGTAGTCAGGGAACCCAGTTAAACTTACCCAGGTTGTGACCACAGGCGATTTGAACAGGAAAATGGCCGACCCGCTTATTCCGGTGACGTTAGCACTTGCCCACGTGCGTCACCGGGCAACTAGCATCTGAACATCCGGCAGTACTTTCAGTGAGTACGTGACACGTCACTGCAGGGGTGGGATCCCCCTTAAATCACCGAGTTGGCTATTTAATGGGTGGGCATATCCCCCTGCAATTTAAAAGGTGCGCACTTTTGCCCCAATAATCGCAGCCGGGTCCCAGGAGGACTACCCAGGTGCTGCAGTTTAAAAGGGGCTAATGGTTGCTGAAGTTGCTTTAGTGAGCTAACCACTACACTAACCACTAATCATTTTAGCTAATTTCTATATTAAGTCTGACAGCTCCAACATCTTAACATTAATGCCTCATTACACAGGCGTAGAAGATTAGTGGGGTGATTAACTACAGCTATTGATCCATTATGACTCATCCTATCACAGCCATTCATTTGGTCCTGCACATCTTTCACTATTTACGCTCCGACTGCATCTCTAGGGGTTTACCAACTGAGGTTGCCCGGGACCCGAGTTTCCTATCCATGTAGTGGGCCCCTGCAGCTCCTTACACACTGGGCTCTAAATTGGCTGGTCGATTTAAAGGCGACCGGCCAATTTAAGGACAATCTCGCCCATTTGGCGAGGTGGGTGCCGTGACGTGTCACCGTATCCCCGCTGGAAGTCGCTAAAACTGATCTATATTCACTTTATAGACATATGCTGATTAGCACAGCGACCTAACCTGAGCTGTTCACTCTCCATACTCGAAGCTCCTGCCAACATGGCACTGATGATGCGCACATGCACGTACTAATGTCATCTTCCATCTGGGCAGCCATCTATGGATTACAAATCGAGTAGCAGCAGCTACACGGTATATCTACACAGGTCGGCGATCCACCTCCGAGGTGGTTTGCCAACCTGTGCGTTCTTTAAAAGTTCTACCCACCAATTGGCCTGTACACGGGTTGATAACCTCCCAAACTGGCAGGTTAAACTCATGTTACAATCCAATTTGTAAACCCTAAATCTCTTCCTTTGTTTCAACAAAGGGGCACAAAGTGTTGACTCCTCCCCTTTCCACAATTGCTGCTTCACCTACCGAGTTTTTCTAGCATTTTTGACAGCATCTGCAACTTTGTTGATTCGATGTATTAAAAGATTGAAGCTGTTGAGTACATTTCCAAATCGACATCTCGATACTCAGGATCGTGTCGATCTGGGTTCCATGCCACATCTGTACAAAGCTTCAGGCTCCACCCACATTTCACATAATCACATAATGTTACTTTACTCTATGATCCACTCAGTGCACAATGCTAATATCCTCCCACCAGAGCAGTGATCCATATCCATTGTACACAAACATGCAGCCTCTCCACATATTCCAAACGTAATTAAATATCTAGTACCTCCTCCAATAACTCTTTCAATTTTGATGCAGGAAAGGTCCAGTTCTTTGGCAAAAAGATGCACTGCTTGTACAGGATCTTCACAGGTTTCTGGATCAATGTAGGTTCTTCGACTTGGGATTTTAACTGCAATGGAAAGATAATCCCTGTTCACATGGCAGTCAAGACAAATGGTGAACTTCATCAAAATCCTGAAGTCAAACACTAAAGTCTGCAGACACCGTGGTTGAAGAAAGCCCACAAACAGGGCTTTGTGGAGCAATTCATGGTGCAAGCCAACACAGGCAAGACCCCTCAGCTCTTCCTCCGCTATATCGATGACTACATCAGGGCTGCTTCATGCAGCCGCAATGAGCTCATCAACTTCATTCACCTCACGACAATTTCTACCCCTATCTCAAGCTCACCTGGTCCGACAACTCTCTCCCCTTCCTGGATCTCTGACTCCATCGCGGGAGATAAGGTTTCCACCGACATATATTACAAACCCACTAACCCCCACAACTACCTCGACTACATTTCCTCATCCCCCATCCCCTGCAAGGATTCTACCACCTTTTCTCAATTTCTCTGTCCCTGCTACATCTGTTCCCAAGATCTTTCGAAATGTCTGCCTTCTTCCACAAATGTAGCTTCCTCTCCACCATCAACTCAGCCCTCACTTGCCTCTCCTCCATTTCCCACTCATCTGCCCTGGCCCACTCTGCCCCCAGATGCAACAAACACAGAATCTCCCTTGTCCTCATCTACCACTCCACTAGGCTCCACATCCAACGCATTATCCTCTGGATTTTCCAGCACTTACAACAGGATCCCACTATTAGACATATCTTCCCCTTTCCTCCTCTCTCTGCCTTCTGTAGGGACCGCTCCCTCCGTGACGCCCCTGTACACATCCCTCCCCACAAATCCCAGAGCTTTCCCCTGCGGCCACAGGCAGTGCCACACTTGCGCCCACACCTCCTCCCTCACCACAGTCCAGGGTTCCAAACAAGCCTTTCAAGTGAAGCCACACTCCACTTGTGTATCCACAGGAATGATCTCTTTGTGGCCTTCTCTACATCGGAGAGACTGAGCACAGACTGGGACATCGCTTTGTTGAGCACCTTCCACACCGGTGACAGAGACATTTGCCAACCATTTCAGTTCTGTGTCACACTCTCTTACCAATATGTCTGACCATGACCTTATGCACTCAAGACCACCCGTAAATTGGAGGAACCTGATTTTCCGTCTGGGCACTCTCCAGCCACAGGGCATTAACATCGACTTTTGTGGTTTCCGCTAACCTGCTCTTCTCTCCTTCTTTCTCCCAGTTCTCTTCCCTCCCTTCCCTTTCTATTTACCCAGCCTTCTCTCCTCCCCTTGATCTCTGCTGTCCCCTCCCTCTCTGCTCCACCTATCACCTCCTGCCTTTGCGACCATCCCTTCCCCCACTCTTTTGTTCAAACGCTTGCCGACATTTTTCCATACCTTCATGAAGGGCTCAAGCCCGTAACATTGGTTATGCATTTTTACCTTTGCTACATAAAGGATACTGTTTGACCTGCTGAGTTTCTCCAGCAATTTGTGTTTTAACTTCATTAAAACACTGGAACAGGTTGCCACAGGAATCTCAGATGAGTTCAGAGAATCCAACTGGGATGTAGGTTGTCCCCCATATACTCTATCACATAAAAAGCACTTTCAAGTCAACTGCCAAAAGCAGATACCTCAATTTTAAACAACTGAAAATAAAAGATGCATAAACATGTGTTAGTTGTGCCATTGTATAAAGTCACACACATTTTTCTGAAGAATTATATTTTGAAGTTGTTATTATCCAATCTTTTGCAAAGATGAGATGAATTTTTTAAATGCCCCCTTGAAGGTTGAAAAGTTGGTAAAATTGTAAAATTTCCCAGTGACTAGTTCCACCCACAGAGGTGACCAAATATGTGTTGTCTCTACTTTCAGTGCAATATTAACTAAACCAGAATAAAAGGCCCTGTACTTCTGCTCTCATGCACTCTCCTCCCATCCACAGTAAAATCTGACAATTGCCACTTCACTAGTCTCTACCTTAATCACCCTCAATATGTTGCCACCAGATACATCTTCTGCTCCACTTCCCCTGTAGCATTCAGAAGGAACCATCCCTTCCGTGAGTCCACGGTACATTCCTTCATCTCCAGCGTTCCTCCACTCATCCATAGTACACCCCTACATCACTAACATTCCTTCCATGAGTCCATGGTACACTCATCCATCCTCAGCATGCCTCCACATCTCTGTGGTACAGTCTTCCATCCCCAACTTTCCCTCCGTGAGCTCCCAGTACACTCCACCATCTTCAGTATTCTTCTTCATGCTGCTGCTCAACTCTTTCGTCGCTTCGTATTAATGGTTCCGATGATATGGGGAGATTCAAGAGCCTGATAAATGTTGGAAAGAAACTATTCTTGAACATAGAGGTGCTAGACTTCCAGCTTCTGTATATTCTGCTTGAAAGGAGAGAGCATGGCCACGATAATGGGGTCTTTTATGATGCTGGCTGCCTAGGTGAGGCAGTGTTTCATGTAGCTGTCTTCAACAGGTCAGTGATCGATGTGGCTGTGTCTGCTTTTGTCTGTAGCCCACAGCATTCCTGGGCATTTAAGCTTCCAAACTAAGCCAAGATGCAGCTGAATGCTTGGACCTTCTCTAAAGCTCAAGACAAAACAAATTTTAGCCTAGTGGATGGAGTTCAATAGTTTTAGGTTACCTAAAATTCTAAGTTTCATTCCATATTTCCTGCATTCAAAGTTGTATTCATCTGTAAATTATGGATTAACGATTCCTCTTCACCTAATTATACCTCCTTCTAATGCATTGTTCACCAATTCCTGTATCACTGTATAACCTTGCTCTTTCACCCATCTCACGATTCAGTCTCTCCTACTCTACAGCATGTTGCAAGGTTTCTTTCACATTCTTTCTGCCCTTCGTCTGCATCTTAAAATTTGTCTAATCTCCAGATTTTTCCAGTTACAATGAACATTTATTTGCCCTGAAATGCTAACTCGGTTTCTCTCTCCTCAGCTATTGTTTGTCCAGTTGAGTATTTTCTTCTTTGTTTTAGAAAAGACATTGAGCAAACTCAATCGATATTAAATGTCATTTGTGCTGAACATTATAATTATTTTTAATCAATTGCAAATTATGCAGAACCTATGCAAATGAACCAAAACTTTAGGCCAATGTAATAAAAAAGACAACAGATGTGTGGTTTCTGGTAATAAAACTATGATAACTGCAAAGATAATGCTTAACCACTCAGCAAAATCATTGCCTCAAAAGCTTTTAGAACTTCTGGAAGCATATTTTTACCACTTCAAAGAATGAAACCACAACCTGAGGCTGAGTCAGCTCTCAAACAGCTTGAACTTGGGAATGTCTTTGCCGCGCATAAAGATTTAAAACAGGTATTAAATGTGCAACTAAAAATTAAAAGGTTCCTTAAAATTAAAATGGAAGCCACTCAAAAACATGAGAAAATAATCAAGTTACTTCTATTTATGATTCATACCAAACTCGTACAGTAAAGTCCAGGACCACAGAGCAGATAATATGTAAATTTAAGTTGGAATGAGAAGTTAAACACATTAAAATATTAAATATTACAACTTATACAGTAACAGTCCATGGTACACTATCCACGTATGTTATGGGAATTCAGGAGTCTGATGGCTTGGGGGGAATAAAACTGTTGCCCAATCTGGACATAAGTGCCCGAGGGCTACAGTACCTCCTACCAGATGGCAGAAGGGAGAATGGTTTACATGAGGGGTGTGTAGAGTCCTTCACAATGTTTATCGGCTTTTGCCTGCATTGAGTGTTGTAGATGTCCTTTGAGAGCCCCCAGTGATCTTTACTGCTGACTTCACTATCCTCTGCAGGATCTTGCAGTCCAAGGAGCTACAGCTTCCAAACCAGGCAGTGATACAGTTGCGCAGGATGCTCTCAATTCATCCTCTGTAGAATGTAGTGAGGATGGAGGGTGGGAGATGGATTTTCCTCAGTCTTCGCAGGAAGTAGAGGTGCTGGTGAGATTTCTTGGCTATGGTGCTGGTGTTAAGGGACTGGGTGAGACTCTCTGCCAAGTGCACCCAAAGAAACTTGATACTCTTGATACCTCAATGGTGGAGTGAGGTCAATTAATAGATAAAACAAGAAAAAAAACACACATAGTATATTTAATACATACTAATCCCCTACAGCCCCCCACCCCACCCACCCAACCCCATCCCCCATTAACATATCTCCCACAAGAAAGAAAGGAAAAGAAAAGAGTAGATTAACCATAATAACAAAATTCCTCAGTTAATTACCATGGATTAGAGAAACACCACCAGTGCGCAGCCGGGAGGTGGCGGTGGGGGGGGTGGGGGGGGGGGGGGTGGTGGTTCAAAAATTCAAACCCGTATAATCTAAATAAGGGCTCCAAGTTTTATGATAGAAAAAATAATTATCACATAGATTCCATTCTCCAATGGAATACAAGTCCTCATTTGCATATGCCATCTCTGTATATTCAAATCAGTCTCATTTTTCCAAGTAATTGCTAAACATTTTCTGGCTACAGCTAATGCTAATCTCAAAAATGTGATTTGAAATCGATTTAATCTTAATTCTAAACTTGACCTCTTAATGTTGCCCAGCAAAAACACAAGAGGATCTATTGAAAATTTCACTTTCAAAATAACTTCTAAAAACTCCTTAAGTGAAGAAATTAAATTGTATCTCCTTAATTTTTCCAGAGTTAAATATAATTGATGAATAAAATTAGAATGAACTAACCGATACCTAACATTTATAATTTTAGTTAGACTATCCTTACATAAATACATCCAATCATCTTGATGAATTAGTATTCTAAAATCCTTTTCCCATTTCAACCTTGATTTATGCAAATCCAATTTAGGCATTATATTCTGCAATAAAGAATACATCTCAGATATCAATCCCTTCTTACCACCCTCTGTAAGTAAAATTTCAAACTTAGATCGTCTAGGTAACCATAAAGTATGTCCAAAGTTATCCAATAATAAAGCTTTAATTTGATAATAAGAGAAAAGAGTATTTGAAGATATATCATATTTCTCTTTCATTCTTTAAAAAGAAAATAACGCTTCATAACAATCTTGTACAAATTTAATACCCATAGCTTCAAAAGTTGATTATTAAATGTAAAGGGAAAAAAATTTATTTTGATACAAAGGAGTTTTGCCTGAAATCTTCCCTTGAGTACCTATAACTTCATTTATTTTATATCATAAAATGTTTCAAAATAGGTCAAATATAATTACTCAATAACTTAGAATTCCATCTCTAAAGAAACTGATCCATCCTCTTCTCACCAATTTAAGAAAATTCAATATTAGCCCATATCAATGACTTTTCTAAATCATTCTATTAATAAATTTCAACTGTGCCTCATCATAATAATTTTGAAAATTCAGAAGTTGTAAACCTCCTAATTCATATTTCTGTTAATTTTTGTTAAAATACCCTAGCCATTTTATCCTTCCATAAAAATTTTCTCACCATGGAGTTCAAATCCTTAAAAAAAATTGAGGGAATCTTACAAGGAAGAGATTGAAATAGGTACTGAATCCTTGGAAAAATATTTATTTTAATACAATTAACTCTTTACATTAATGTAATCAGTAAATCTTTCTATCGATTCAAGTCATTTTTAATTTTATAAAGTAACAGTAAATAATTTAATTCATATAAACGACTATAATTACTATCCACCTTAACACCTGAGTACTTAATTTGATCCGACCATTTAAATTTAACAAAATGTTTAAAGAGAGAATAATACATTACCACTAATGGCATAATATCATTTTTTTTTGGCAATTAATTTTATAGCCTGATATTTTGCCATACTGGTCCAGTCTGTCATGTAACCACTTCAAAGAATTCTGAGGTTCTTTTAAGTATATCAAACATCATCCACACACAAATTAATTTTTAAATAATCAGGTTACCATCTTGCTCATCTGAGCCAAATGTTCAATAACTAATGCAAAAAGAGCTGACGACAAAGGACATCCTTGTCTAGTTGATCTATTCAACATAAAAGGTAAAGATAACTGTCCATTTGTCACAATTCTAGCAAAAGGATTTTGATATAAAGCCTTAATCCAACCAATAAATATTCAACCAAATTTAAATTTCTCCAAAACTTTATATAAAAAAACTTTACTCAACTTTTTTAAAGGCCTTCTCTGCATCCAATGAAATAACCATCGGTAGGCTGGATTCCTCCCAAGAAATATTAATCAAAGAAATGAATTTCACAATGTTATCTGCCGAATAATGATTTTTAATAAAACGAGCCTGATCCAAATGAATTATTTGCCAATCTATTAGCTAGAACCTTTGTTACAACCTTATAATTTTTTTTTTTTAGCTATCAGAATATTGAAGAACAATTGAATATATTCAAATCACAATTTTTAAAAAATGCTGAAAGCTTAGCTCTCATCAGTTCCTCTGGATTTGCTGAACCTATGGAAGGTCGAACTTGGCTGAGCAGATGGATTTCCCAGCCTCTGCAGGTAATTGCTTTGAACGGCAACACCAGAAGTGGTTGAGAAATCATGGACCTGGACTAGTTGAGAGGTTTGAGACTTCCATATTTGTTTTTTTTTTGTGACAGCTCTGAACACTGATGGTCACTTGGCAAATCCCATGAGTTTTATATGAAACTGCCAGTGTTTCTAGGGAAATGCCATATAATTCCATAAGATCATTGGGTTTGGGACAATATTCTGGGGAACTCCTGAAATGATAATCTGTGTCTGGGATGATTGATCCCCATCAATCATATCAATGGTTCTCAACCTTTTTCTTTCCGCTCACATCCCACTTTAAGTAATCCCTATGCCATCGGTGCTCTGTGATTGGTAAGGGATTGCTTAAGGTGATATGTAGGTGGAAAGAAAAAGTTTGAAAACCACTGTTTTAATCGTCCCTCATTGACTCGTTATGTGCAGGGTTTCATAACTCCAAAGGAAATGGGCCAATAACAATTTTTCTCAAGCCAAATATTTCAGTAACAATTGGGTCTAGAGCAATGATTCTCATCTTTCCCTTCCCACTCACATCCCACCTTAAGCAATCCCTTACTAATCACAGAGCACTGATTGCAGAGGGATTACTTAAAGTGGGATGTGAGCGGAAAGTAAACAGTTGAGACCCATCGAACTATATCTTCCTTTCTGCAAAGTGCGACTTCACCAGTGGACATTTTCCTTGATGATTTGGGACAATTAGTAATGGGGGAAAAGGCAGAGGCTTTACACAGATATTTAACATATGTTTTCATGGTATAAGACATTCATGGATCCCAGAAATTGCAAATACTCAAAGATAAAATGGAGAAATGAACTTAAAAGCATCAATACGAGGAAAGGAAACTGATAGGTCTGAAAGAAGTGATTGCAGAGATTGTTTGGTTTAATCTTCCGTGTTCATATTCCAAATTCTGGTTTTAGTCAGTAATGTACGTTATCAATAATGATATTGTATACAGTTTATAGAGCCACAGAAACATCCAGAGAATTGTTTTCTTTCATATAATCTCTGTTCTGGAACTTTTGTCACTTAAACCCTTTTATGATAAAGGCAATTGGTCACATATAATATTTGTTGGATGATATCAGTAACTGGAAAACTATTGCCCATGGACCAATCCTGTATGTGAGAGATTCATTGCGGGGATCTCTGCTGGGAACACAAAATTTGCATTAATGGTTCGATGATCAAAGGTATTGAAGCTAACTTTGCAGGTGTAGAACATTGAACCCCACAGTACAGCTCAAGCCCTTTGGTCCTCAATGTTGGGCTAAAACCCATATATTCCTTAAAAAAATGCTAAATCCTCCCTATCTTCTATTTTCCTTTCATCCATGAGCCTGTTTAAGAGTCTCTTAAATGCCCCTAATGTTTTAGTCTCCCCCACCATCCCTGGCAAGACATTCCAAGTTCCCAAAACTCTCTGTGTTAAAAAAGGTACCCCTGATGTCGCCCCTAAACTTCCCTCCTGTCACTTTGTACATACGTCCTCCGATGTTAGCTATTCCTGCCCTGCAAATAAGGCACAGGCCCAAAATGTCGGTTACATACCTTTACCTTGTATGGACGCTGTGAGACCTGCTGAGTTCCTCCAGCATTTCTGTGCTTTCATGCCATTGTACAGGGTTCCAGGTGTACTTCACAATGAAATGCAGGAGGTTTGTGTGAAGGTAATGAACTCCAATAAATATTGCTCATTGCAAAAGGAATGAAGTATAAAAGGAGAGATGTTGAGCCAACATATTGTATGGAGCCAACAATTGATAAATATTTTTATTATTTCATGAATATTTTGCTGTTTCTGTTTAAAACTGCAACACGGCCCCCCTTTATTATTTCACATGAAACGATCCTCAAGACCACAATTAGAAGAAGCAAATTAAACACCATTCTGTCCCAAAGTCAGCCACTATAACAGGCGCAAACCAAATTTTCAAATACTTGGAGTTAATCTTGATTTCAAATTCAATCTAAAACACATCCCAATATTTTGAGTGACTCTAGGCCATTTTCTAAGTGACTGAATAGAATCAATGATCACGCAAGTACTGAGTTTCCTTGATGCATTTTCATCTGTCATTACAGCTTGGAAATATCTTACATTAGGCTTAGGACACGAGCCCCAGAAACTGCCGACTGGATTGATAGTCTTGGATCTGAATTTCATTTGATGATGGGAGGAAAAGGTACACATGCACTGAAGGTCTTACTTGCTGCAGCCAACTGGTATTTGCTATAAAACCTATGAGAGTAAACTTATTTGAATAAAAAGACAATATGTTCACAAAATAATAGATATTGACAGAAATTCTAGTGAAAGAAGTAGTGACAACAGCAAAGAAAGGTGGAAGAACAAAGGATGTTTGCTGTCGAAAGAGTCTATGAGATTTAATTCTCAGTGCCAGTGAGTTACTTAAACCAATAATATGACTGAGGAAGCTCAGTGAGAGGTCCTCAGGCATTATAAAGTAATATATCGGATAGTCATGACTCACGTTCTTCATAGACCACAGGAAAACAACTGATTTCTCTCCACTATTGCCTTTCACTGCCATTCTTGCAAGTAGGTACTTCCTCCCTAGAAAGGTGAGCGATAAATCTGCTTCTCAGCAGAGAATGTCAAGGAGTCCATCTACCCCCAGCTTGTCCTACGCTGCAACATCAGGGCATAAAAAAGATCAAACATTTCTGAATAAGCTTTGTCCTGGTCTATTATTAATCTCGAGCTAAAGTTTAAAGCATGGAATACATTGTCATCACCTCGTGTCACCTGAAAAAAATTCCCACTTCTCTTTTCTACAACACATTGACATTAAATTTCCATTTTTACTCCCATTATCTATTGAAATTCAGAATCAAGGCTATCAATCAAAGACACGCTGGCTCTAAGCTCTGGGCTGGTCTGAAGACAAGAGGGGCACAGTTCTTGTTCAATAGTCTACATGGCTTCACAGAAAGCCATGCCAGAGGAGTAGCTGGAGTGAAGTGAATGGGGTTGGAGGTCCAGTTAGAGGAAAAACAATAGCAGCAGGAGCTTGGTAATTGTGGGTGGGTGGGGAGGGGAGGGGGTGCAGCTTTCAAATTGATAGAACATAGAGCATTACAGCACAATACAGGGCCTCCAGCCCTCAATGCCGTGCCCACCAATAGACTCATACAAAAAAATACTAAGCCAGTGGTTCTCAACCTTTTTCTTTCCACTCGCATACCACGTTAAGTAGTCCCTATGTCAAAGGTGCTCTGTGATTAATAAGGGATCACTTAAGGTGGGATGTGAGTGGGAAGGGAAGGTTGAGAATCACTGCTCTAGACCCAATTGTTACTGAAATATTTGGCTTGAGAAAAATTGTCATTGGCCCATTTCCTTTGGAGTTATGAAACAGTTCATATAACGAGTCAATTAGGTATGATTAAAACAGTGGTTTTCAAACTTTTCTTTCCCATCCGCATCCCACCTTAAGCGATCCTTTACTTATCACAGAGTACCTATGGCATAGGCATTACTTAAAGTGGTATGTGAGTGGAAAGGAAAAGGTTGAGGACCACAGTACTAAACCCGTCCTACCTTGTAACCCTCTATTTTCTTTCATCCATGTGCCTGTCTAAGAGTCTTAAATGTTTCAGCCTCCATCACCACCCCTGGCCACGCATTCCTTAACCCTGATGTCTCCTCTTAACTTCCCCCCCTCCACTTTGTATGTAAGACCACTGGTGCTGGCTGTTCCTACCCTGAGAAAAAGACACTGGCTGTCCAGTCTATCTATGCCTCTCATAACCTTGTAGACCTCCATTAAGTCTCCTCTCATCCTTCTTCACTCCAAAGAAAAATGTCCCAGCTCTGCTAACATTGCTTCATCACTTATTTTCCAATCTAGGTAACATCTTGGTAAATCTCCTCTGTACCTCCCCATAGTTCCCACATCCTTCTTATAATGAGGTGACCAGAACTGAACACAATAGTGTGATCTCATGAGAGATTTGTGAGTTGCAACGTGACCTCTCAATTCTTGATCTTAATCCCCCTATTAATGAAGCCCAGCATCCCATAAGCCTTCTTAACTATCAATCAACTTGCGTGGCAAACTTGAGAGATGTATGGATTTGGACTCTAAGGTCCCTCTGTTCAAGCCAGTCTTCTGGCTTGACCTTCCAAAATGCCTCACCTCACACCTTTTATCTGGATTGAACGCCATCGACTACTCTTTTTCTGCCCAACTCTGCATCCTGTCTGTGACCTTTTGTAATCTACGACTACCTTCAACACCATCCACAACTCCTCCAACCTTCAAATCATCCGCAAACTTACTGAACCATCCTTCCGCCTCTTCATTGAGGTCATTTATAATTCAAGTCTTAAAGTAGAAAACCCCTTTCAGGGTCCAAGTGACTGCCCCCCACCCCCATGCCCCCCACCCTTTTTTATTGTAGGATGCCCCTAACATTTTCCAGGTACATGCTATCCAAAAGTTACATCAGGGCCCAATAGAAGATATCGGATCCTGTTACTGCTGTTCGCCTAGAGCCTTCTTACTTGCAAAGATTAATAAAATCATTTGTTAGGATAGAAGAGTCAGGAAGTACTCCATTGACCAGTACGCGCACCACTATGCCATTCTTTGTAGATGGAGGTCTTGCTAATGGAGTGATGTGCCTACTTGTGTACATTTTCCCTATTCTACATGACCAAAGCAAAGGGAAATTAATGTGTATATATATCTTAGGTCAGCAGATTGAAATTTCTACCTTATTTCTCTGATAGTAAAGTTAAAAAATCTGAGTAGATATTTCTGACCATCATTAAAAATGATTCCAGACAGTTTACTATCTTAGTTATACTTCCCTATGTTAAAAACACAGAGATGCTGCAGGAACTCAGCCGCTCCCACACCATCCACAAGAGGTAAAGGTATATGACCTACGTTTCCGACCTGAGCCCTTCCTCAAAGTTTATCTTTGCCTCCAATGGATGCTGCGAGACCAGCTGAGTTTTTACTGCCATCACAGTATCTGCAGACTTTGAGTTGGGCAGAAAAAGAGTAGTCGATGGCGTTCAATCCAGATAAAAGGTGTGAGGTGAGGTTTTACTCCATAATCCCCTGCCTCTCAACAGGCTCAAAGGAATTAACAGAAAGGAGGTCATTTCCTATTCATTTGTCTTGACAAGTGATTTATTTCTATTGGGCTCTCTTATTGCTATTGGGCTGGACAGGGATTTACAAGTAGCTGTGGAAATTTTCACCAACAATTACTGTTTTGCACTAACATAGAATACCTTTTTCTCAAAGCAATCTTGTGTGCCAATATCAAAGAGAAAATCAATGATAAGCTATTGGTTACTTGTATATGTGACTCCTGATAATCAACAACTTTGACTTCAATGGAACTACATACTGAGTATATTCAAGGGAAGTTAGCCAATGCTATTATTTTATAAAATTCACCTACATTCAGTTTGATCCCATGTATCTGCATCTCTTAGCAATTAAGTGCAGCAAAACTTCAGCAAATTGACTTTTAAGATGATGATTATTTTTCGTATCAAGTGATAGGGGCAGCGTGTTAGCCTAGCGTTTTGCGGAACGTTATTACAGTAACGGCGATCGCAGGTTCAAATCCGGCACTGTCTGTAAGAGGTTTGCACCCTCTTCCCATGATCTGCGTGGGTTTCCTCCGGGTGCTCTCATTTCCTCTCACCGTCCAAAAAAAAAACATACAGGGTTGTTGCTGTGCAGTATCTCTAAATTGAAAGAAAACTTAAAATTAAATTAAGAGAGATGAAGAGGGCTGGACCTAACTCTTGAATTTGGAGGATGAGAGATACAAGATTCTTCGAGAGGGTGTCGATAAAGGGATGATGTTTTCCCTGGCTGCGATGCCTAGAACTAGGCATTACCATTCTAAAAATAAGGAGTCAGGAGTTCAGGATTGAGAAGAAATTTCTTCACTTAGAGGGCAGGGAATGTTTGGAATTCTTTACCCAGGAGCATGTTGGAGACTCAGGCATTTGAGGGAAAAAAACAAGAAAGACAGGAACCGATCTTTATTTACGTTGAAAATCAATAATTGTTGAGTTATTGCAGCTAAGTAGCACTGACATAAAAGATCAGGCACAAATATGCCAAATAGTGGAGTAGTAAAGGGGCTGAATGGTCTCGCGATCCTGTTCCCGTGTTCTTCGTGATTCTGCTCATTGGCAAATGCTATAGGACACCAACTAGCATATTAATCAATAATGAAGAAGGCAAAATTTTTCAAATGATGTGATCTCCGGTTAACATGGAGTTTAAGTTTCATTTTTGATATATACACCAATTGGAATTTTGCCATTAGCTTGCTTCTCACCATCTCTCGACATGAGACATGATAAACCTCACTGACTTATATCAAAATATTATGGCGTAATGTCTGGTACAGCTTGCCTTAATTTTCCAAGAGTATGCCTGTATTGATTCTGGTGAAACAATGCAATATCACTGCTTTCATTTTCTTCCTTTAATTGTACTGTGCAGGTCAATGCTCCATTCATATCACCCACCCCTCGTCCAATCAATCTTTGGATAACAGTGCAATCAATGTCGAGCTCACCAAAGGGCACCAAAGGTATTTCATTTGGAACCAAATCAAATCACAATGGTCTCATTTGAGCTAAAGCAAATGATTCTTGCTTTGTTGACCATCTGTTATAATTTTAACAAGATTTTTTCAGCACCTAGTTGTGATGCTTTTAGGAATATGATTGATTTACCTCATAATCTTTCCCAGCAACCTGCAGTTATAAACTCATTTAAGATCGACATTGAAGCAATATCGGGTGAATCCGTAAAGAAGGGATGCCTCACAATTTTATTTGTTTCACTGTGCTACATTACTAGCTGTTTTTATTTTCACCAAGTCATACGTGAAAGAAAAGTTATCAAAATCAGTTATTGGCACATCAGTTTAAAAACAAAAGAAAGGCAGCCTGTTTATCGAGTTGGCTATTCTCCAGCTGATACTAAAGATGAAAACAGTAAGTTTAGAGGTGTCCTGTGTTACGAGCCCAGAGGACCTCAAAACCCAGCAGCAATAGAAATTCACCAAGACAAATGCTTTCTTAAACAAAAGTTGCTTTTCATTATCTTTAAACATGAAAACAGAATCAAATTTTACCTTATCACTATTGACTTAACTAACCTAACAACCCCCTTCTAATTCTAAGCCCACGTGTATGCAATGTGTATTTAAGTTCAGAAAAGTTCTTTGATTCACAGTCCAATCTCCCTTCTCATTTCTCCAAGTTTACTGGTTGCAGGCAATTCTTATACTGTGCACAGAATTTAATATTTATAAAGTTCACCAGGCTTTGGTGCTTGAAAGGTAAATGGTTACCGCTCAGGAAGGTTCTTGTTGATTTTCAGAGAGAGATTTGTTGTATGTTGGACACCCTACCACTTCATTGTCTTGCTGACGAAACTTGCCCCCTCAGGGTTCTCCAGATGATAACCTCTTTCTTTCAGGTCACCACAGAGTTCCTTCTTGTTTCCCTTATTCCAAGTGAAACATTAGACAGCCAGTCCTCTCCTCTTGCATGAACCACAGGGCTTTTACTAGGCTATATTAAGAACTCGCAACTTGCCTTCCAAATGGGGTTTTCCACAAGCTTACCAGCTTGTCCTGTTCCAGTCCCAGCTGCTGTTGCCGACTGTAACACTGTGGAACTAATCTCTCTCACACTCACTCTCACTCACACACACACACTACTGGATACAATTAACCATCATTCACTCTTCCCAATTTTAACTAAATCAAGATGATTAATTGTGAACACCCATACATGTGGCATCTTAAAGCAACTTTAGGTAATTTGCTCAAACTCCAAAAATTAACCTTCTTTCTTAGAAAGAGTACCATATCAATATTCAGAGAGTCAAATTAAATTTGTTTTAATTACAGAGAGTCCCAGATGCCTCATAAAAATGCTCACATTTCCAATGTCCCAATGTTGCAGTATATTGCACAAGGTATGTCATAATCAGTAACTTTTGCATCAAAGACTATTGCATCAGAGACTATTCCACGTCCCTAACAAAGGCATAACACATGCCTTCTCCCTGGATCTGGAGGAAATGGGGGAGTCAAAAGAGAAGTGGCTCAAGGTGAGGATATGTTCTGCCAAGTGAAGGAGAGTGTTAAATGTGACTGAAAGGCTCTCCAAGAAAGAAGCAGATGGCCCTGAGACCTTACTGATGGAGAATGAGTGTGTAAATAGATTGCAAATCAATGATTAAGGTAAGGCAGTGGATGGGGGGGGGGGGGGGGAGGGTCGGAGAATCAGAATTCTTCGAAGAGATAGAGAGCATGAATGGTGTCCCTGATGTAGGTGGGAAGGGGCTGGACAAAGGAGTATAAGGTTGTTTTGAGGAATGAGGATACAAGTTCGGTGGGGCAGAAGCAGTCAGAAACATTGGGTCAGAATCTCTTGGGTCCTCACTTTCTACCCCACCATTCACTTCATCCAAAAGATTAACCTTCAACACTTCCACCAACATCAGTGCGATCTCATTACCAGCACTTCTATCTGCTTTTTGCTGAGATAAGTGCCTCCAAGATTCCCCTGTCTGCTCTTCCTGACCTACCATTATCTTTGGCACTCCCCACTGTAACTGCACAAAGTGCAAAACTTGTTCCTACATCTCCTTCTTCACCTCCCTCCAGAGCCCATACTGACCTTTTATGTGAAGCAGAGCTTTACATGCACATCATCCAACCCTCAAAACCAATCAGCAAACTCGAAGACCTGGGACTCAATATCCCTCTGTGAAATTGGATCATGGGTTTCCTCACCTCCAGATCACAATCAGTTAGGATTGGTAAGAACTTCTCCTCCACAATCTCCATCAGTACACAGGTTTGTTAGTGTTGGTCACATACAAAAACTTAGCCTCCTGCTCTACTCACTTTACACCTACGACTGTGTAGCTCGGTATGCCAAAAACACCACCTCAATGATACCATGGTGGTGGTTTGTATAAAGGAAGGGGATGAGTGAGAACACAGGAGGAAGATTGAAAACTTGGCTGAATGTGCACCAATAACAACCTTAAACTCAATGTCACCTATAAGGAGCTGATTGTGGACTCAGGAAGGGTAAACCAAATCCAGTGATCATTGGGGGTGGGGGGGTGGGGGGTGGGTCAGAGGTGAAGAGAGAGAAAATTTGTTCTTGGCAGTTTCTTTCTCAGAGGACCTTTCTGAACCCAACACACTAATGATATTGCAAAGAAACCACATCAGCACCTCTACTTCCTTAGGAGTTTGCGGAGGTTCAGTCTGACATCAGAAACCATGGCAAGTTTCTACAGATGTGTGGTGGACAGTGTGCTGACTGGCTGCCTCACCGTCTGGAATGAGACTGCCATACCCCTGAGCATAAAGCCCTCCAAAAGGTAGTGGACATAGTCCAGGGCATCACCGGCAAAACCCTTCCCACCACTGACAACATCTACAGGGAACGCTGCCGTTGGAGAGCAGCAGCAATCATCAAGGATTCACACTACCCAGCACATGCACTGTTCTCGCTGCTGCCATCAGCAAAGAGGTATTGGTGCCACAAGACCCGCTCCACCAGGTTCAGGAACAGCTACCCCTCCACTATCAGTCTCCTCAATGACAAACTCAAGGAGAGACTCATTTAAGTCACTTACTCGTCTACTTGATTGATCTTTTTATATTCTTTCTGCATTGCAGTTTGTTCACAGTCCTTGTCTGTTTACAGTGATATATACGCTTCCACCAGCGTTGTCTCCGCTCCATCCTCAACATTCATTGGAGCGACTTCATATCCAACATCGAAGTACTTGAGATGGCAGAGGCCGACAGCATCGAATCCACGCTGCTGAAGATCCAACTGCGCTGGGTAGGTCACGTCTCCAGAATGGAGGACCATCGCCTTCCCAAGATTGTGTTCTATGGCGAGCTCTCCACTGGCCACCGTGACAGAGGTGCACCAAAGAAGAGGTACAAGGACTTCCTAAAGAAATCTCTTGGTGCCTGCCACATTGACCACCGCCAGTGGGCTGATCTCGCCTCAAACCGTGCATCTTGGTGCCTCACAGTTCGGCGGGCAGCAACCTCCTTTGAAGAAAACCGCAGAGCCCACCTCACTGACAAAAGACAAAGGAGGAAAAACCCAACACCCAACCCCAACCAACCAATTTTCCCTTGCAACCGCTGCAACCGTGTCTGCCTGTCCTGTATCGGACTTGTCAGCCACAAACGAGCCTGCAGCTGACGTGGACATTACCCCTCCATAAATCTTCGTCCGTGAAGCCAAGCCAAAGAAGAATTCACTGTAGACAGTTTTTTGCAATATCAATAAATGATCATTTTGCCCTGCCTGCAGAAAAAAGAATCTCGGAATTATATGTGAAATCATGTATGTACTCTGACATCTAATTTACTGCACAATGTGTATCTGGTATGGCCTCTTCAATATCAATGAGATCAAACCACAAATTGGATGATCACTCAACAACACCCACATTCTGTGTGTGGGTGTCACCTTCAGCCTCAGGTAGCCAACCACTTTAACTGCCCAAACAATTCCTACAGTGACATGTGTGTCCTTAGCCATATCCATTTCAGGGTGATGGCAAAATGAAAACTCCAAGAACAGCACATAATCCTCCTGGACCACCTTAAACCTCATGGTATGAACGTCAAGTTTTCTGATTGAAGGTAAGCCTTACCCCCACCACAACCCATTGTTGCTGTCCTTCTTTACCTACTCCTGTTTCTGCTTTCTCCAACATTTCTTCCCCCACTGATTTATTTCTCCACCTCTCACACTGACTCTCCTCAGTCTTCCTCGACCAGCTACATTCCCCCTTTATATTTGTGATTTTACCTTTTGGTCTTGATAAAGGATTTCGACTCAAAACCTTGACTGACCGTTTCTGCGCATGGCGTGAAGCACGATAGTCTGCAGATACTGTAATTGTAGCAAAAACAGAAAAATGCTGCAGGAACTCAGCACGTCATGCAACATCAATAGAAGTGGAGACACTTAACCAATGTTTCGGACCTGAGCCCAACTTCAAGCTATGAGCAAGAGGCAGGTAGGCACCTGAATCAGAAGGCAGTGGGATGATTGAAGAAAGGGCAGGGGGAAGAGCAGAGACCGACAGCAAAGATTGGACATCCATAGGATGGCAGGAGAGGAAAGGTGAGAAGTGATTAGATGGGGGGGGGGGGGGTGGTTGTCGGGTGGCTCTGAGAATGCAGAGCTGGAGGAAAGGAGCTTGAGGGAGAGCAAAAAAGACAGAGCTAGAGAAAAGGAGATCTGGGAATGGGGAGAAATGGGGAGGAGTGGTGGACTAATGAAAACTGGAGAAGTTGATGTTAATGCCATCCAGTTGGATTGTGCCCAGGCGGAATATGAGGTGTTATTCTTCCAATTTTCAGCCAGTGACCATGGACAGACAGATCGGCATGAAAATGGGGTGGAGAATTGAAATGACTTGCTACCGGGAGGCGGCCACTTTTGCAGCGGACAGAGATACTGAGAAGGCTACTGGTGGGAAGGGAGGAGCGGATGAAGTGTCACAGAGGAAGCGGTCCCTGCAAAAGGCGGCGATAGGAGGATGATGGAAGATGTGCCTGGTGGCAGAAAGAGAAGAGGATGTTATGTTGGACGCAGAGCTGGTTCGCTGTCTGACCTGCTGAGTTCCCCCAACAATTCTTTGTCTTCTTAGGTTTCCAATTGTTTGTGTCAATTAACCCAATATAGTTAAAATCCCTCAATCCTGTATTTGTTGTCAATTTGCATCAATTAAAAAACCTCAAATCTATCTCATTTTCATCCATGATTTCTATCAAAGTCCATGACTGCCCACCACATCAATCTATAAACAGATACTTGTCCATCAAATGTCAAGCCTCCAACATTTGTATCATTAACAAACTTTGATCATGTACCCCACGGTATTGATAAATATAAAGTGTAATTGAAGTTTCAGCACACGTGGACCACTCCTAAACATTTAATCCAGATATTAATTTCCCCTCCTCCTCTTTCCATTACCCTGGCCAACCTACCAACTAAGTTAATAACTTTTGTTCAGTTCTATGAGTTTCAATTATAGCTCATCGTCCTTCTGAGGGACCATATCGAATGTATTTTGACAGACCATATAAATTAGATCCATAGATACCTCCGTGCTTATTGCCTTTTACTTCTTCAAAATTTCAATTAGGCGCAGAATACACGGCCCAACTTCTACAATTTCATGTTAACTTTCTCTGAACAACTTGAAAGATTTTAATTACTCAATTACTCTGTCCTTAATTACAGATTTCAGTTGACATTAAGCTAATTGGTCAATAATTTATTGATTTTTCTGTCTCATCCTTCCCGAGTCAAGAAAATACATTTATAGTTTTCAAATCTCAAGAAATAATTCCTGAAACAAGAAATCTGAGAGGGACTATGATTAAACCATCAACAATTTTCTTATTTTTGATTAAAAGTTTACAGTGGAGTTCATCAGGATCTGCCACATACATTAATTTTTTTTTGAAGATTTTCTCTTTTAATATGTTTAAAAACTTTAAATAAGCCTTGATCTCCCTATTCTTGTATTTACTTTTGCAGCTTTTATTTCTAAACCAGTGGATATCAACCTTTTTCTTCCCACTCCCTATGCTATGCCATGGGTGCTCTGTGATTAGTAAGGGATTGCTTAAGGTGGTATGTGAGTGGAAAGAAAAAGTTTGAAAACCACTGTCTTAATCATCCCTCATTGACTCGTTATGTGCACGGTTTCAGAACTCCAAAGGCAATGGGCCAATTTTTCTCATGCAAAATATTTCAGTAACAATCGGGTCTCGAGTAGTGATTCTCAACCTTCCCTTCCCACCCACATCCCACCTTAAGCAATCCCTTACCAATCACAGAGCACTTACAGCACAGGGATTATTTAAAGCGGGATGCGAATGGAAAGGAAAAGGTTGAAAACCACTGTACTACTTCTATCGCCTCAACCTCTCGGTGTCCTCTGAATTCATTTACAGCACCTCCTTTACCACTGTGTTTTTTATTACTTGGCAAGAGGAACTCTGGTCTCTTGGGGCTGTGGACAAGAATATCACCAATTACTGAAGACAAAATAAACTCATTTGGACGAACAAGATAAATATATTAAATTTCACCCGAATTTGAAAAAGTGATTAAGTGTAGACCTGTTTCATTACTGATGTAAAGTTTGAGCTCTTTCTAATGACATCTTGTTAATTACTCATCAAAATGCTCTGAAGGGTCTGAGACCTGGAATATTATGGCACTAAGATGTAGAATCCCAGAAGAATAAGATATCAATGCCATTTTTCATACCAACTGCTGCAAGTCACTTACTGGAAGTTAAACCTATTGTTCAGAAAGCCAGGTCTTTCCTGGAGCGTAGCTATCTCAACAGAATTCAGTGTTGGTGCTGAATTCAACGATTAGCACAGAAATGAGCCAGGGACCTTGCTTTTTCTTTAAACTCAAAGTTATACAGCATAGAAATAGATCATGGCCTTCATCGCCATTCTGGCATTCAAGAACCCATCCATACTAATCCCAATGACCAGAATTTGGTTGACTACTTCAAATGTTCCTTTTATTGACATGCAACAATAGAAAAACTATAATATACACAATATATTTCAATTTTTGTCTGTTGCAAGGCAAACAAAGAGTTGCCATGAACATTACCCAGCTCCCCTAACAATAAGAGAAAGAGAAGCAAAAGAAAGAAAGAAAGTCCCTTCAGAGGCACTGAGTAGCCATAGATTCACCACCAGTGTTCCCAAACCCTCTGCAGACTCCTGCTCAATCCTTTGGCAACCTGAGCTCCAGATCCAAAACCTCCACTATGACCAGGAAGCTTTCACTGCCCGAGGCTCTTCCAGAGCCCTTCTTGCCTGCAGCATCCTCTTGAGTGTGGCTACTGATACCTGGTTCCCATGAGCCAGTCTCCAGCAGCCCTCAGAGAGGTGTGAGTCTTAGCTTTGGCAATTTAATTATTAATCTAAATATCTCTTAATTTTTTTTTTCTTTGTACTTGCCTCCACCATCTTTTTAGGCAGATTACAGCAACTCAAGGACTGAAAAAATCTCTTCCTCAGATTCCTACCAAACTTCCTACTTCTCACCTTAAACCATAGATCCCTCTGCATTGGTAAAAATATTCCCACTATTTACCTTATTCATGTCTCCCATAATTTGGTACACCTCTATTGGGTTCTCCTCTCATCATCTCCGAGGGAAACAAGCCCAACCTATTCAATCTCGTCTCTTTACTCACAGTGTTCTTTGTTCTGACCGTCATATAAAGCACACCTCCCATACCTTACATCCGGCCTCCCTGGCCCCCAAAATTTTCAACTACGCTGAATATTTAAGGAATAAAATCAGAAGAAGGCAACCATACTGGCGATGGGATTATTGGTAAAGAATGTTGCACCACTCATTCCACGGAGGAGAGCTGTTCTCTGAAGTTTCCTGTAGGATACACTTTCCTTCACCTATTTATGATTCCCCTCATTGGATGCAAGCCAATGGCAGATAAATTTGAGGAATAAAGTTTTAAATCTCTTATTAGTTTGGGTAACCAGTGAGAAGAGTAGGAAGGTGGTGACATTTGGGTCACTCACACAGAATCCACAGGATACACAAAAATCAAAATTCCTTTCAAAATTTGAACTTGACTTAGACATGCAACCATCTATCCACAACTTTTCCCCATTATTCAGACCTTTTCTGAGGTCTGGTTATAAATTAACTTTGCTGTCAGAAAATGGAGGAGATACCAGATTGAAGCTCTTTTCTCCCCCCTGTTGACAAATATGCGAAGTGATCTGAATCCACAAATATCACAATTCGGAATTGTATGTGCCACAATAAGCTCTGAATGAGTAAGCATTTCAGAAGTAAATCACTCTACACAGAGCAGTAATTCCTTAATTCAATGGTAGTCATTTACTGAATATCTTTTTTTTAAAATTGAGTCCATATTTTACATATTATTCATGTTCAAAGGTACAACATTCAACATGTCTGTCCATGACCCTCATACAGCTCCAAACTGAGGCTACCTGCAAATTCAAGGAACAATGCAGATATTCCATCTGGGCACTCTCCAACCAGACGACATTGACATTGACTTCTCCAGCTTCTATTAAACCCCTCCCTGAGTGTCTCTCTTTCCCTATCCCTCTGTCTCCTTTCCTATAGCCCCCACCACCTTCCATTCAGCGAGTAACCCCTCTCCACATCACTTCAGCTTTTTCCTCTTCTAACTTCCCACCCATATCCAAGTCCTGTTGGCCTGGACTCCTCTCCCTGTCCCTTCTTCCCTCCGCTCCTGTCCTCCCCCAACCTTTTTATTCAGATGCCTGCCTGCTCTTTACTCATACCTTGATGGAGGGCTCAGGCTCAGGTTCCCCTTTACTTTCTATGGATGCTGTGTGTCCCACTGAGTTTCTCCAGTACCTTTTGTGTATTGCACAATATTTCAACTCTCTGATTTTGGGTGGGCCCATCTTACATCTTCCTCCACATTCCATTTGCACCCATTTTGTTTATTTCATCAAAACCCAGGGGCAGGGTTTATCTCCCTCAGTCTTCTCCATCTCTTTGATCCTTTCAATGATTAAACCTAGCACATTAATTTCTTCTCTACTCATCTCCTTCCTGACACAGCATAATTTTTCTTTATGGTTCTGAAGTTCCTCGAGAAAGTGGGATATTGGAGGGGCAACTGATAGTTTCCCCCCCAAAAATAATTCCTAAAATGATGGAAGACCTCAGCAGGTCATGCAGAAGGTGTTGTGGCGAAGGGAAAGATGATAATTTGGGTCGAGACTCTGCATTAGGTATGAAAGTAAAAACACAAATGCTGGAGAAACTCAGCAGGTCAAAGAGTGTACTTTTATAGCAAAAATAAAGATACATTACTGACGATTTGGGCTTGAGGCCCCCCCCCATTCATCTCCTGTGTTTACCAAGCTCGGTACACTCATTCACTTGGTCCATGGGGGTAGTGACACCCTGAGTTACTGCAACGGGTGACACCAACCTAGTGACCCCAGTGCACAAGGGGCCAGGGTTTCTAACCTCTTACTGCATATACCAATTAACTTTCTTTTATCCCATGCAAGGATATCCAAATTTATGAATGATTTATCACCATTAAAACTAAAAAGCTTTTAAATTCTTTCCCCAGGTGGCGTGGTTTTTTTTTTAGCAGTTAGCGCAATGCTATTGAAGTGGCAGAAACCCGGGTTTGGATGCACTGTACAGACTTTGCACATTCTCTCTCTGTCTGCATGGGTTTCCACTGGGTGCTCTGGTTTCCTCCCACACTCGGAAAACTTATGGGGATTGTTGGCTAACTGGTGCACGGGAGGAGGTGGGACACATGGACCAAAAAGGCCTGTTAACTTGCTATATGTTTAAATTTATTTTAAAAATTATATACAACCATATAACCACTTACAGCACAGAACAGGCCAGTTCGGCCCTACTAGTCCATGCTGTAACAAATCCCCACCCTCCTAGTCCCACTGACCAGCACCCGGTCCATACCCCTCTAGTCCCCTCCTATCCATGTAACGATCCAGTCTTTCCTTAAATGTAACCAATGATCCCGCCTCGACCACGTCTGCCGGAAGCTCATTCCACATCCCCACCACCCTTTGCGTAAAGAAATTTCCTCTCATGTTCCCCTTATAATTTTCCCCCTTCAATCTTAAACCATGCCCTCTAGTTTGAATCTCCCCCACTCTTAATTGAAAAAGCCTATGCACATTTACTCTGTCTGTCCCTTTTAAAATCTTAAACACCTCTATCAAGTCCCCTCTCAATCTTCTACGCTCCAGAGAAAAAAGCCCTAGTCTGCACAACCTTTCCCTGTAACTCAAACCTTGATGCACACATTTTTTTTTGCTCTATCTCCCAACTTCCAACCCATCCAGCAGCACTTATTACATGACTCTGGATTTAATTCCCAATCACTATTAACCAAAACAGCCACATGTCTACTGTTTGCTCTCTTCACCACCCCAGCAAACACACGCAATCAAGGACATCACTCAAGCGAAAGCCAAATTTTCTACATAAAATCAGCAGATAAAAACTAAATATAGCAAAGTTATTCATTGCATGCTTTAATTACCTGCCTGTCAGTTTGATGTATGGCAATTCCTCTGAGACACAAGAAATGGAAAGTTTGAGACGGCAATTTAAAAGGACTCGGCATGTGGATAGTAAGTCAATTTGCCTCTTGCTCTTTACAATTTTTTTTTGAATTGGACAATTAATATTAAGTGAACACACTTACCTGCAATATAAGACCCAGAGAGAAAAAGTGTGTTCTCACTTTTCACTAAATGATCTGTGTTCACATTCACAATTTAGTCCTCTCATTGTTTTTTCACTGTTTCATTTTATACCCATTGTTGGGGACACTGATAAGCATGAGAGGAAATCAGATGATTGATTTTGTAGTGAATTTTGAGTCATTTTAACTACCGTCCTAGTGTTAACACTGTATAATGGAAATGTAATATCAATTACTCATCCAGCATAATAAAAGTTCCTATTCTAACATAGAAATTAGAACTAAAACTTGCTTGTCAAAGGGCCATATGTTGCTTGAGAACAGAGTACCACAAACTTAATCAATTTAAATGCCTTTGCGCCTTCTTGTTGTCCATCTCAGTTTACTTCCCATTCCAAGTTTTGTATTGTAGGCAAACTTACACTGAGCTCTCAATCTAACTTATCGATGCAGATTCTGAACAGCTGAGAAGCAAGCATTCTGCTGATGCACTAATTGCAAGTCTGCTATTTTAAAACTAATTATTTATTCCTTATACTCACTTTTCAATGTTTAATTCATGCTAATACTTTAAGTATCATGAGCTAAGCTTGTGAGTTGGACATTATTGGGAATTAGGGGCAATGGGTGAAATGCTTTCAGCCAAATATTATCAGAAGAGGTGAATTGTGTGGGAAATTATAACACCCTCTGTGTGACTGATGTGGAAATTGTATCAGGAAAGGAAGGTGGACACATGTCCCTGGTTCACTTTCTGAAGCTCCAGGCAATAATGCTTATCAGATTTCACTCAAGGAGACAAAAAAATTAATTTCAATTATATAATTTAAAAAAAAACAGGGTTAGGCATTTGAATGTCTTGGCAATGGTTTTCCATGAGAATATAAGAGCACAGGTGGAGAGTATCTGCCCTCGAATCCTTTGCAAACATTCATGAAGATCACACCTGATCTGACCTTTGTCTCAGTTCCATTTGGCAGCCTATTTCATGTAACCTTTGTCTTATCTATTTCAGGCTTCAATACATTCAGTGATTCATCTCTGCAACTTGTTGGAGTCATTATATTCTGCGAGAAAATATTCCATCTCATCTCCATTTTAAATGAGTGATTTCTCTTTATGGGTCCCGAGTCAAGATTCCCAAACAAGGGGAAACATCTTCTCAGCAGTAAACCAATCAGGTCTTTTCAGAAACTTTATAAGATTCCCTCTTGTTGTTCTAAAGTCTAATAAGCACAGGTCTAAACTGCTTAAGTTCTTCATCTGTTCTGACCAATTCATCTTTCAATAAGACCACATCAACATAACATTCCAGACACAGTCTCAAAAAAACCACTGTTGTGACTTGTTACAGTATCCTTGATGATAGATGCTCTCATTTTCCCTATTCTTCTTCTTTGGCTTGGCTTCGCGGACGAAGATTTATGGAGGGGGTAAATGTCCACGTCAGCTGCAGGCTCGTTTGTGGCCGACAAGTCCGATGCGGGACAGGCAGACACGGTTGCAGCGGTTGCAGGGGAAAATTGGTTGGTTGGGGTTGGGTGTTGGGTTTTTCCTCCTTTGCCTTTTGTCAGTGAGGTGGGCTCTGCGGTCTTCTTCAAAGGAGGTTGCTGCCCGCCGAACTGTGAGGCGCCAAGATGCACGGTTTGAGGCGATATTAGCCCACTGGCGGTGGTCAATGGGGCAGGCACCAAGAGATTTCTTTAGGCAGTCCTTGTACCTTTTCTTTGGTGCACCTCTGTCACGGTGGCCAGTGGAGAGCTCGCCATATAACACGATCTTGGGAAGGCGATGGTCCTCCATTCTGGAGACGTGACCCACCCAGCGCAGCTGGATCTTCAGCAGCGTGGACTCGATGCTGTCGACCTCTGCCATCTCGAGAACTTCGACGTTAGGGATGAAAGCGCTCCAATGAATGTTGAGGATGGAGCATCTCATCTCCATTTTAAATGAGTGATTTCTCTTTATGGGTCCCGAGTCAAGATTCCCAAACAAGGGGAAACATCTTCTCAGCAGTAAACCAATCAGGTCTTTTCAGAATCTTTATAAGATTCCCTCTTGTTGTTCTAAAGTCTAATAAGCATAGGTCTAAACTGCTTAAGTTCTTCATCTGTTCTGACCAATTCATCTTTCAATAAGACCACATTAACATAACATTCCAGACACAGTCTCAAAAAAACCACTGTTGTGACTTGTTACAGTATCCTTGATGATAGATGCTCTCATTTTCCCTATTACTAACATTAGATAAACTGACCTAATCACCACTCTTCTTAGACAGTTGCTTCCTTCTAAACCTCTATTCCAGAATCAGTTCTAAAAATATATAGCCAAGATTTGTCTGGATAAAATTATAACCAGTTAGCAAAACTTTGCCATAAACGTCATTGTACAGCTATCTTTCTATTCACAGAAGTATCTTTCAAATATTAGATACTAATTAATTTTGAGACATTTATTGAAACATGACATTAAACTGTGCCTCAACTTTGCCGTACAATGCTACGTACTGGTTGCCAAGCCATGTTGGCACTCCCAGGGGGCAGGTAATATTTCTATTAAGAACATTTTTTTTCTGTGAAGGACATTGTACAAATTGCTCTGGCTTCCTTCAAAAACCATGTAGGACTTCTGCTCATCTCCCTTCCACAAGCTTCAACATTTACTGTTTCCCAACCTTGCCCTTCTACCTTCTACCCAAGATGCATAAGGCCAATTGTCCTGGTAGACCCATTGTTTCCATGTGCTCCTGTCCAGCTGAGCTATTATCTGCCTGGTGTATCACTCAATGCATGATGAATGAAGTTTTTTCTGGTGTTCACGTTAAATGGGAATTTTTATTAAATTTGAGCCCAGAAACTATTATCAAGAGGAAGGCGTAGTGAGTTGGAGACAGAGACAAATTAAATAAAGTGAAAAAGATGGACAAGACAAAAAGAGAAACAGACACAACACAGGCCAAGAGACAACAGCACAGAAAAACATAATGAAGCATCAGAGGAACGCACAGTTGAGAGCACAGGCAAGAAAAGGTGCTGCCATGAATAATGCTAGGTTTAACTATCTACTTTGCACCAAGTATGTGACATCTCTTACTTGTTTCTCTGCATGTACCTTAGGATTGCCAAGACTATTCACGTGCCAAATTTTTCCTAATACCTTCTCACACTATAAAGCCAAATTGATATTGCTAAGGTGTTCTCAGAAATCTTATACCAGAGAGGAGGATCCTGCCATTAGAAAGTGCAATAGAACATTTCCCCTGGTGTTATCAGTAGTGTGTAAATGTGTTGCTAGTACTTGTAAAGATGATACTGAGAATATATTACGCTGGCATAATGAATTGAAAGTATGTTTTGTCATGGAAAACATTGCCTATAATTTACATGATAATTATTCTTCTTTTGTTAGTAAGTGGTCGCCGTATTTGAAATGTATGGATTTAGATATACTTTGAAATGTTAACATTTATAATATTCTTTTTTTGTATATATAATCTATATTTTTTGCTCCCCTTAAGGGAACTGGCTGAAGGGGTGGGAGGGTGTGGTGGTTTTTTTTTGTGGATTTAAAACATTTTTTTTTGTTTTGGTTTTTATATATATCTTTGTAAAATCATTTTTTGATTATTATTAAACTGTATGTTACGTTTTTTCTATCTTTTAAATAAAGTTTGGAAAAAAAAGAACATTTCCCCCGACTTTCCAGTCAGGACATGTACAACTTACAACTTAATTGCTGTTTAATTCTCATTGTTTAGCTTTGGCTTCATTTATATTGCAATCAGTGTTCAAATGTTAATTTATCAACAATAAAGACGCACCTCTTGACCCACCTGTTATGTGACATGAGTAAATCAACTTAAAACTAAATCCACTCCATGATCTTATCCCTTCTCTCCTTGAAAATTGACAGTACCCTCTTCAACTACTTGCCCAGTTAATGGTCTATTGTAACAGCAAGGACCTCCCAGTGGCCGAACACCATTTAATTCCACACACCATTGCTACACCAACATGTCTGATGTACTGCCTATCCAAGTTCACCTGCAAACTGGAGAAACAACATCTTATATTCCATCTTGGCAATCTCCTAGCAGATGGCATTAAAAACCAACCTCCAATTTTTGTCAATCTTCTCACCCATGTCCTTCTCTCCCTATTCCTCGGTCTCCATTCCTCTCCAATCAGAGAGTTCCTTTCCCTCTCTAATCAGAGAGTTACCCTTAACTCTCGCTGCTCAGCTTTCATCTCATCTACCTTCCCACCTGTATCCATGACCGGCTTCTTACCTGTTTGCCTGTGCCCCTCCCCCTGCCCCTTCCTCCCTTATCTCATTCTACCCCCTCACCCACTTTTTTATTCAAGCGTCTGCCTGTTATTTTTCTTATTCCTTACGAAGGCCTGAATATTTAGTTTCTTTCTACTTCCTATATGTTTCTCCAGCACGTTACACCACAAGCAGAAGGAATCGAGAACATTCCAGTTTTAGCTCATTGGAAGAGATATCCAATTAGTCCCACGGCACAAAAAAAATCTATTCTTAATAAATACATAACCAGTGCTTTTAGATATAATTTATTTCAGCACATTTATGTGTTATGGTCCACAAATCTCTGTGAAAATTTTTTTTTGCTCTTTGTTCTGAATTTAGTACATTAGTTCTGTATTTTTGACCATGTAACCATTCAAAACTACACCTTTCAAAAATGTTCAACCCTTCTTTCATATTATCCTCAGGGATCCAACAAAAAGATCCCTTCTTTCTCATCTTCTTCCCTGAATATCCTCATATCATTCTGTAGGCAATGATGCATCACTGCAAGAATTCTTCATTCACACAAGGACTAAATAAAGATATTCCTCACAGTTTCACCAAGATGCCAGAAAGAATTCTGACTGAAGGCATCCTCCAGACAAGGTACTGAGGTAATTCTCAGTTAGTGTGATGGAATAAGTCAGATGCAAACTTGACAACATGCTTTGCCCTTTTATTAATGTTGGAGACCTATTCCACTGAAAGCAATGAAATTAAATTTCCAAACAAGTTGGAAAGTATGGCTTCATCTTGCAGTTCCTTTCATTCATAATGCCACCAATTGGACATTCAATGGATGGTATTACTATTTGTTAATCCACTACAATAGGCAAGTCATTTAAATTGTACTATCTATTCATTCTAACATAAATAGTTATTCATCATGTACTTGTCGCTGAAGAGTCTCTAGCCTTTAGAAGAGTTCTATTCAGCAGTACATAATAAAACCAAAGAATGTTACAGCACAGGCCAAAGAATTCTAGCCCAGTGGTTCTCGACCATTTTCTTTCCACTCACATCCACTTTACATAATCCATTAATCACAAAGCCATTGGTGCTCTGTGATTAGTAAGGGATTGCTTAAGGAGGGATGTGGGTGGAAAGAAAAAGTTTGAAAACCACTGTTATAATTGTACCTCACTGACTCATTATGTGCATGGTTTCAGAACTCCAGAGGAAATGGCCCAATGAAAATTTTTTTCAAGCAAAATATTTCAGTAACAATTGGGTCTGGAGCAGTGGTTCTCAGCCTCCCTTTCCCACTCACATCCCACCTTAAGTGATCCCTTACTCATCACAGAGCACCGATGACATAGGGAACACTTAAAGTGGGATGTGAGTGGGAAGGGAAGGTTGAGAACCATTGCTCTAGACCCATTTGTTAGTGAAACATTTTGTCTGTGAAAAATTGTCACTGGCTCATTTCTTTTGGAGTTATGAAACTGTGCACATAATGAGTCAATGAGGTACGATTAAAAGAGTGGTTTTCAAACTTTTTCTTTCTGCTCACCTTAAGCAATCCCTTACTAATCACACAGCACTTGTGGCATAGGGATGTGAGTGGGAAGGGAAGGTTGAGAACTACTGATCGAGACCACTCCAGTTTCATCTCATTGGAAGAGCTATCCAAGTAGTCCCATGACACAAAGAAAATCTTCACAAATACATAACCATTACTTTTGGAAAGTAATTATTGAATTTATTTCAACAACTTTTTAAACAGCACATTCTAGACTATAAGATCTCACATTAAAAAAAAATTCTGACTCCCTTTGGCATTTTCTACCAATGTCTTAAGTATTTGATCTCCGATTTATAGAGCCAATGGAAATATTAGGGGCAAAATCCATCTCCGGTGCAGGAACTCATCTTCGATTATTGGCATTCATGGCATATGAAATTATCAGTTGCCTGAAGGTTACCTTTGGTGAGAACCTTTGTGATCTTTCCCCAGAAGCTTCATTGCACATCTTAACATGTACAGAAGACTGTGCTGCAAAGGCCAATGGGACAGTCTCTCATGCTTTTGCTTCTGAATAAAACTGTGTCCCCCAAGATCGCAGCAGGTTGCTTCCTGTAGGTCAGTCACTGCACTGAAGACCGGCTTCAAATCTCTCTGATTTCTTTCTTCCTTTGCTCTTGGTCTCAGGTTGGACTGAAGTGGTGACTTTTTTCAATCTGCCACTGAAATCTATTGATGACTCAGCTTTAATCCCTTGTGCTTAACACCCTATATTCCTGGTTCCAGCACCAAGTGGTAGTTTTATGGTATCATACCCATCACAAATATTGAACAGGTTGGAATTCTTTCGTCTGCAATGCTAAAAGTTGATGAGATGGGGATGATCTTATTGATGATAAATTGGAGGCAATTCGGGCATTTGGAGTACACAGAATGAAGGAGCATAGTTTTTAAAATTAGCATTAATAAATCCAAGAGGGTATTCAGGGGAAACCTGTGCACAGAATGTTAACGATGTGAAAGCGAAACCCATAACTATACAGTAATTGAAACAAATAACCCGCTCTGTTGAGGTGAATCCAGACAAATCCAGGAGGAAATGAAGAATAAGCTGATAGGTTAGATGTTAGCAGTTCCTGTGGTGTATGAACAACAGCTTCACAGATTCTTTAGGGTCATTCTGTACTGGTTTTCACATAACTTAAAGATAAATGTATTTGACACCAGGTCCAGCACAAGAACACAGACTGAATGTATTGAGGCGAAAGAGAAGGGATTGGGGAAGAAAGGATTGATTTTAGCAAGCTTTCATTCTCACAATTATAGTTAAATAACGAGCGACATTCAGGTAAAGTGTACTTCAAAGATTGTTTCACAACCCTCAAAAGATTTACGGTACTAAATTACAGATTATAAAAGAAAGCTGCTAAAAGCATCCAAATATTTGAAGAATATGAGGATTGCACGCATGAGCAGACTTTCTTGTGGTTCAGCTTGGCTTCAGCTTTTCAATACAGGAACACCTTCCCTGTGTTGGGTCTGAGATCCATGTGCCAGGAAGTTCTACAGGATCTGGAGATCTTCATGACAGGTTCTCCCTGATAACAGAAGGAGCAGCTTTGGGAACCCCATTATTAAAACAATTTCAAGATAGCACAAGGTTGCACAACTTAGCCTGTGTGACACGGAAATTGTGCATAAAGTTACTTACAGTGGAAATAAAGTTCCTCATCTCCATCTTGACTGGCCTTGCTGTAGCCACAATGCCTGTAACAGATGAATTTCACAGTTATGTGTTACGAACCGAGGATGAATTTCCAGGCAATTTATTTTTAGTAACTTGAGAACAGGAATCAGTCAATCGGCTCCTCAGCCAAGTCAGTCAATACCTTAGACTGTGACCGATCTATTTGCTCACCTTGCTTCTAAAACCTTAAATACACACATTGAAAAAAAATCTATCAATCGAAATTTTACAACTTTCAATTGGTGCAGCCTTAACAGTGTTTAAGGAATAGAGTTAAATTTTCAATACCATTTGTAGAGCAAGGGTGACCAACATCACTTCATCAGCGCCCAACCCCACTATACCTTTGTCTGGTATTCTATGCTTTGGAAAGGGCACTAAAGAGATTTGCCAGGACTTTCTCTAGATTGGAGAGCATGTGTTAAGGAGCAATGTTGGCAGAGTTTTGGTTTTTCTCTTTGGAATGATGAAGGATGAGAGGTGATTTAACAGAGACATAGAAAGGATGAGGGGAGGAGACAGGGTGGACAGCCAGCAACTTTCTCCTGGGGCAACAATAGCGAATACCAGAGGACATTTGTTTAAGTTGAGTGGAAGGAAGTTTAGGGGAGCTGTCAGAGGTAAGATTTGTTTTACACAGGGAGTGGTGGGTGCCTGGAATCCATTGCTAAGGCTGGTGGAGAGGGCTGGTACAATAGGGACATATTAAAAAAATGTTAGAAAAGCATATGGATTTAAGAAAAATAAAAGGTTATGGATGTGAGTAGAGGAGGATTAGATTGTTGAAGAGTAGGTTGATATAGATTAGCACAGCATCATGCACCGTGCTGTGTGCAGGCTTCTCTTATTTTTATCTTTATTTTATATATTATTTTTTAGTAAGTTACTGTGGGGATTGGAACAGGGAAAGACACTCACAGAGTTCTTAAAAACATTTTGAACAGACAACCTGGCACCTAAGCCAAAGCTGTAAACCAACATTATTATTCTCAATTGAAAGACTGAAACAATAGATGTTTGCCTAAGGAAGATATCTGTTCAAATAGAAAGACATCTGCTGATAGAAACATAGAAACATAGAAGATAGGAGCAGGAGTAGGTCATTTGGCCCTTCAAGCCTGCTCCGCCATTCAATGAGATCATGGCTGATCTTAAAGTTCAGTACCCCGTCCCCGCCTTCTCTCCGTAACCTTTAATACCCTTATACTGAAGAAATAGATCTAATTCCCTCTTAAATAGATTTAATGAACCTGCCTCTACTGCTCTCTGTGGCAATGAATTCCACAGATTCACCATCCTCTGGGTAAAGAAATTCCTCCTCATCTCGGTCCTAAATGGTTTGCCTATTATCCTCGAACCATGGCCACAGATTCTGGACTCCCCCACCATTGGAAACATCCCATCTGCATCCATTCTGTCCAGTCCTGCCAGAATTTTATGTCTCTATCCCCTCTCAATCTTCTAAACTCCAGCGAGTACAATCCCAATTTGCGCAATCTTTCCTCATAAGTCATTCCTGCCATTCCAGGTATCACCCTGGTGAATCGCCTCTGCACTCCCTCCATTGCAAGAACATCCTTCCTTTGATAAGGTGACCAAAACTGCACACAATACTCCAGGTGAGGTCTCACCAAGGCCCTGTACAGCTGCAGTAAGGTATCCTTGTTCCTAGACTCAAACCCTCTTGATATGAAGGCCAACATACCATTTGCCTTTTTAACCGCCTGCTGTACCTGCATGCTCGCCTTCAGAGACTGATGTACAAGTACCCCAAGGTCTCTCTGCACTTCTCCATCTCCCAATCTATTGCCATTCAAATAGTAATCTGCCCTCCGGTTTGTATGACCAAAGTGGATAACCTCACATTTATCCACATTGTAGTGCATTTGCCATGGATCTGCCCAGTTCCCCAATTTATCCAAATCACACTGGAGCTTCCTGGCTCCCTCTTCAGTGCACACAACCCCTCCTAGCTCAGTGTTGTCTGCAAATTTGGAGATATTACATCCAATCCCCTCATCTAGATCATTAATTTAAATTGTGAACATCTGGGGTCCCAGTACAGATCCCTGTGGCACCCCACTGGTCATCGCCTGCCACTCAGAAAATGAGCCGTTTATCCCAAATCTCCTTCTTCTATCTGCCAGCCATTTCTCAATCCACATCAATACCTTGACCCCAATCCCATGAGCTTTGATTTTGCATACCAGTCGTTTATGTGGGACCTTATCAAAGGCCTTTTGGAAGTCCAGGTACACCACATCCACTGGCTCTCCCCCATCTATTTTACCTGTCACCATCTCAAAGAATTCCAATAGATTTGTCAAGCACGATTTACCTTTTGTAAATCCATGTCGACTCTGTCCGATCCCTTCTCTGCTAGTCATATGCTCCACTATTACATCCTTAATAATGGATTCCTTCATTTTTCCCACTACTGATGCAAGGCTCACTGGCCTAATAATTCCCTGCTTTTTCTCTACCCCCCCTTTTTAAATAGTGGGGTAACATTAGCTACTCAGGCTTTTGGGAAAGTGAAACTTAAAACCGGAATGTATCAAGCAAATCATGTGACTATGACAGTTGAAAATAAACAACATTATTGATCATCACAAAGTCATCTGGAAAGAGAGAATTGAAGTGACTCTCAAGTGATGAGAGTCAGAGGAGATCAATGTTACTGTGACCATTGTAATGGTCATTTTAGATTGACCCATGTCTGGGTAAAGGAAATAGGATCATTCCTGTATTTGGATCATGACCATTCTAATGGTCATATCTTTTAACCCTTGTCTGGGTTCATGAAAGCATCGTGTAAGTCACAAGTTTCATAATCCTTAGGCAAGGAAGAGGGCAGTTATGACAAATCATTCATGTGAAGGAACAGTTCTCTGAAAGCAACTCAACACTAATTTGTAAGTTTTGAGAAGTCTGATGGCTCAGTTTCTCACCTACTTCTTTCTGAGTTTCAACACATGATTTCTAAGACTGAACTTTGAATGGACTTTTCAGAATTTTGCCTAAACTTTAATCATTTGCGTAATCCACACATACACATACATTTGCGCATAGTTGGAGTTAAGTTTAGATTTAAATGTTTCATTATTAGTAGTTATGTAATAAAAATTATTGTTTTAAGCTATCATTGTCTTGTTGAATTTCTATTGCTGCTGGTCTATGACATTACAGCTGTAATGTTCTATATTCTATGGCCTAATGTTCTATATTCTATTAATTTGTCATTCAAATTAATTGATCAAATTCTTGTTCATCTTAAACACCTAGAATCTTTACAAAATTTAAAAATTCAAAGGTCATAATAGTGATTTTCAACCTTTTTCTTTCCACTCACATCCCACTTTGAGTCATCCCTACACCATCGGTGTTCTGTGATTAGTCAGGGATTGCTCAAGGTTGGATGTGGGTGGGAAGGGAAGGTTGAGAACCACTGCTCTAAATCCAATTGTTACTGAAATATTTGGCTTGAGAAAAATTGTCATTGGCCCATTTCCTTTGGAGTTATGAAACCGTGCACATAACGAGTCAATTAGGGATGATTAAAACAGTGGTTTTTCAAACATTTTCTTTCTGCTCACATATCACCTTAAATAATTCCTGACTAATCACAGAGCACCTATGGCATAGGGAATACCTAAAGTTGGATGTGAGTGGAAAGAAAAAGGTTGGACCACTGATCTACAGCATGAAAATTGGCCTGTGGTCCACTATGCAGACCAAACATCAAACACCCAGTTAGTTATTTTTCCCACACTCCTGTCAACACTCCCCATTCTACCGCCCACCATCACAATGGAGTCCATTTGCAGTAGCGCCCCCGCCCCATTAGCCCATGTGTCTTGGGGTTGTACGATGTAACCAGAGCACAAAAGGGAGGGGGAGGGGAAACCATGTGATCACAGGGAGAAGATGTTTGCATTACACTGACTGCAAACCTAATATATATTTTTCTTGGGCTCAGGGTTCAGCCCTGGATACAGTAATCACAATACAGTCAAACTGAGCTTTAAATAGCTCAATGAAAAGTACAGGCCTTTCACCAGATTGCTCACACAGGCTTTCTGCAACACTTGTTAAATGGTCGATTTCATATAATTTCCAGTATCCTTCACACTCAGGTGTTCATTTGTCTTCCCCTTCAAGTTATCAATATCATTTCTTTTAACCAATGCCTTGAAAAAGTGAAATACTCAGAACTTCCTCACATTCTGGGGAAAGAAGATCCTTCCAGGACCATCTTATTACATTTATAGAGATATTTATTCACACTTCATACTCGAGGTCTCCTGAAGACATGGACGCACAAATCTAGCAATTCCTCGAAGGCAAGAAAGGCAGATCAAATTGATGGTATCTGCCAGGTTAAGTCAAGCTTTCTCACTGTAACGTTCAATTGTACACAAGGCCCAGTTTGTTTCTCTTCTCTCCTCTATCCACTGAGATCAGCTGAAGTTAATAAGCCTTCACCCTTCTCAACCAATGTCATGTGCGTCATTTCATCTCTACTGGTCTCTATCATCTCACAGGTATTCCCTTCATTCTCGCTGCCCCTCAGTCCTTCATTTAAAACATGATTGGTTTTTAACTTTTTATGGTTCCAGTTAAAGGTCTTGAACTTGAAACACATTGAACCATAGACCCTGTTTCGCTTTGCCTTCTTTTGCACTATTTATTGTTAAAAGTAATTTATAGCAATATTTGGACTGTAATGTTGCAGCAATATAATGAATGTTGTGACCTGCTCATGACAATAAGTTCTGATTCTATGGTGCGGGTTGGACAATTGCTCCTGTCTAAGCTTCAACAAAATGTTAAATTGGTCCCTTTCTCCAGAGATGCTGCCTGATCTAGTGAGTATTTCCAGCATTTCGTCCTTATGTTTCAGATTTCTGGCATCTTCAGGCACTGAAGCTTCACATCCTCTGTGATGAAATGCTTTGGGAGATTGATCATGGCCAGAATTACAGTGCCCTCCATAATGTTTTGGAGCAATGACAGTTCAAAGAGGCGGCACGGTCGGAGTAGCGGTTAGCTCAATGCCTTTACAGCGCCAGCGATTGGGACTGGGTTTTGAATCCCACACCGTCTGTAAGGAGTTTGTACGTTTTCCCCGTGTCTATGTGTGTTTTCCCCAGGAGCTCCAGTTTCCTCCCACCATTCGAAACATACCAGAGATTATTGGTTAATTGGGTGTAAATTGGGCAGCATGGACTCGTGGGTTGAAATGGCCTGTTACTATGCTGTGTGTCCAAAAAGCACATTTTTTTCCTTTACTTGCCCCTGTGCTCCAGAATTTAAATTTATAGTCAAACAATTCACATGAGATAAAAGTGCACATTCCAAATTTTATTCAAGGTTATTTGTGTACATTTTGGTTTGACCATGTAGAAATTACAGTACTTTTTATACAAAGTTTCCCCATTTCAGGGCACCGCAATGTGTGAGTCACTTGGCTTCACAAGTGTTTGTGATTACTCAGGTATTTTAATTCCTTCATTAGTGCAGGTATAAGAGAGCACGGCTTGCTTCTAAGCTTTTGATCACCTATGGAGTCTGTAGCTGCCATTCTTCAACATGAGGAACAGAGTTCTACCAATGAAAGTTAAAGAAGCCATTGTGAAGGATGAAACAGAAGAATAAAACAGTAAGAGACCACCCAAACCTTCGGATTACCTGAGTTAAATGTTTGGAATATCATTAAGAAGAATGAACCTACTGGTGAGCTATGTGATCACTAAGGAACTGGTAGGCCAAGGAAGACCTCTACTACCTCTCATCATATTGAAGCAAAATCCCCAAACACCTGTCTGACAGATCAGAAACACTCTTCAGGAGTGAGGTGTGGATGTGCCAATGACAACCATCTGCAGCAGACTTCATGAACAGAAATAAAGAGGCTACACTGCAAGATGCAAACCACTAGTGAGCCACAAAAACAAGATGGCTAGGTTACAGTTTGCTCTTTAATAGAGCCTGTAGAGTTCTTGAAAAAGGACGTGGACATATGAGACCAAGATTAACCTGTATCAGTGTGATGGCAAGAGCAAAGTGTGGATGCCCAAGATCCAAAGTATACCACCTCATCTATGAAACATGATGGTTGGGGGTGTTATGGCCTGGGCATGTATGGCTGCCACAGTCACTCGCACACTTGTCTTCATTGATGAGGTAACTGCAGAGGGCAGAAGGAAAATGAATTCTGAAGTGTATAGAAACGTCCCATCGGCTCAAGTTCTAGTAAATGCCTCCAAAGTCACTGGACAGCACTTCATCCTACAGCAAGACAATGATCCCAAACATACTGCTAAAGCAACAAAGGGCTTTATCAAAGCTAAAATCTGGAAAATTCTTGAATGGCCAAGTCAGTCATCCGATCTCAATCCAATTGACCATGCCTTCCAATATACTAAAGAGAAAACGTAAGGGAGCAAGCCCCTAAAATAAGCAGGAGCTGAAGTTGACTGCAGTAGAGGCTTGGCAGAGCTTCACCACAGGAGACAGCTGGTACCTGATGATCTCTATGAATCACAGAGTTCAAGTAGTCTTCGCATGCAAGGGATGTGCAACAAAATACTAAACATGACTCCTTTAATATACATACTATTGCTACGTCCCAAATATGGTGCCTTGAAATAAGGGAACCATATAGAAAAAGTGCTGTAATTTCGAATGAACAAACCAAAATGTCTACAAATAACATTTAATAAAATCTGGAATGTGCACTTTCCTCACTTGTGAACTGTTTGATTACAAATGTAAAATTGTAGAGCACAGGGGAAAATAAAGAAAAGAAATATCTTTGTCCCAAATATTATGGAGGACACTATAACTTTTATCCAAGTTATGATCTGAATTCACTTCAATTTGCCTATTGCCAAAATTGCTCCTCAGCAGCTGAGATACCCTGACTCGACACTTAGCTCTGCAATACCTGGACGACAACAACACGTACATCAGTCTACTCAACATGAACTACAATTCAATTTTAAACACCATCATACAGTCAGTGTTGGTCAACAAGCTCCAAACCCTGGGCCTCTGCAACCCACCACCACCCCCCCTTCCCCCCCCCCCCCCCCTGCAACTGTATCCTCGACTTCCTCATCAGAAGACAACAGTTAGTATGAATTGAAAGCAACGCATCCTTCTCACTGACAATTATGACAGGTGCACCTTAAGAATGTGTGCTTAGCTCTACACCCATGACTATGCAGCTGGGCACAATGCAAATGTCATCTACAAATTGACCAATGACAAAACTTGTTGGCAGAATCACAGATGGCAATGAAGAAGTGGATAGGAGAGAGAGAGAGAGAGAGAGAGAGAGATTGGTCACAACAACAACCTTGCACTCAATATTAGCAAAACTACGTAGCTAATTGAGGACTTCAGGAGGGGGAAATCAGGAGAACATGAAGCATTCCTCATCAAGGGGTCAGCAGTGAAAAGAGTCAAGGACTTCATATTCCTGGGTGTCAACATCTCATGAAGACCTCTTCTGGGGTCTCCATTCCAATGCAATCATGAAGAGGGTATACTTCACAAGGAGTTTGAGGAGATTTGGTATGACACCAAAGACTGTTGCAAATATCTACAGGTGTATTGTGGAGAGCATTCTGATTGGCTGCATCACTGTCTTTTGTGGAGTTGCCAGTACACAGGATAAGAAAAAAACTACACAGCATTATGAACTTGGGCAGCGGCATCACGCACATCAGTCTTCACTCCATCGAGGACATCTACAAGAAGCAGCATCTTAAGAAAGCAGCTGCTATCCTCAAGGACCCCCACCACCCAGGCCATGCCCTCTTCACCCTACTACCATCAGGAAGGAGGCACAGGAGACGGAAGACGAGCACCCAGAGGCACAACGACAGCTTCTGCCCCTTTGCCATCAGATTTCTGAATGAACATTGAACCACAGACACTGCCTCGCTTTGTCTTCTTTTGCACTATTTATTGTTAAAAGTAATTTATAGCAATATTTGGACTGTAATGATTTAACAATATAAAGAATGTTGTGACCTGCTCATGACAATAAATTCTGATTCTGTGGTGCAGGTTGGCCAATTGCTCCTGTCTAAGCTTCAATGAATCAGAAATAATTCTGACCTCCAATGCTCTCTGTGGGGCCTCTGCACATAATTCCGGTGACGACATGACTTTTCCCCTGGGTACTTCAGTTTACTCCTACATCCCTAAAATGTGCACATTTCTTTGTTAATTGGCCTCTGCAAGAAGTCCCAAGGGTGTACTGAACAAGAACCAAAGTGAATTTCAGTTTATGAATTGATTATAATCGATGTTATTATGGTTTTTAAAATATATATATATATATATTTTTAAAAAGAACCAAAGTGAGACGAGAACAAAGAACAGGGAAAATTAGTGGGATTACTGTGAATCAGTATTGACTTGATTGACTTAACACCTCCAGGTGTTAAAAGGAAGCATGGTTAATCAGGAAATGTTGAATTTTATATTGAGTCACAAGGGTTGTTAATGTGGCAAAATGAAAATTTCAATCATGTTCTTCAAACATGTTGTGTTTCACTGGAATGAGGCAAGATCCTGGAATGGAGAGTTAAAATGGCAGGAAGATGAGGTTACTCATGTGGTTGAACAGATGTTTTCCGTATCTAATCTGTCATTGAAATTTTAAATTTTACTGCAAATTAGAAATGATTGAGCTAGAAATACACAGCAGGTTGGTCATCATCTACGGAGGGAGAAATAATGTTTCAGGCAATAACCATCCATCACAACCTCCAGCATTTTTTATTTTCATTTTGGGCCATCTCAATCTGCATTTGGTTTATCTCATGTAAAGGAGATCATAATCCCTCAGAAAGTAGTCAGTTTCTGGAACGAGTCGGCAGAGGAAGCTATAAATGCAAATACAAATACAATGTTCAAAATACACCAGGATAGATTAATGGATAGCAAGGGTTTAGAAGGATATAGACCAAATGCAGATTTGCCCCTTTGCCATCTGGTCAGCATACTGGGCAGAAGCTGGACAAGTTCGACTCTGTGACTACATTGTGAATGCACTGCAATAAATTGGAGGGAAGTTCAAGGGAAACTTTATATCACATTGAAGGCATGTTTGGGACCCTGGATGGTGGAAATGGAAGGGCAGGTGCTAAAGCTGCAGATGTAGAAATGTCAAAGGGCCCAGGTGCTGGATTAGATTGGGTTGCCCCTCCTAGTGCCTGACAGAGACAAGCGTCATATTCACTCTCAAGTCTGGCTCCCATTGCTATGGAAACTGCTTCCAACACAATGCTAGCAAATGGGCATCTCAGTGTGTAACAAGTCATACATACAGATCAAGAAATGATTTGCCAACCTTTGAAAAATTTTCAATATATTGTTGATCACCCTTCAGCGATTGATTTTGCAATTAAATTCTGTCACGCAGCCACATAAAAATTTCACAGTGTGATAAAATTTCTCGATGCATGCTTCTATCCCCATTCCATCAAAGTCTCTCATAATCTTCGTCATAATCAAGTCATCTCTGATTTTCCTTTGCCTGTCCACTCAAGCTGTTCTAAAAGCTGTTAGTTCTATTATCACGCTTCTTCTTTCCATCAGGTCCAGTGCTTCCATCTGATTTTTATACATGGAAACCAATGCTCTCAAAGTGAACTGGCCACAAGTTTGATAATAATTTCTCTGCTATTCCATTTTATCTCTTCCAAGAATCCTGGTGCTTTATTTTCTTCTTTTAAAATGCCCAATTAACTCAAATTATTATTTTCATTATATACTATCTGTATTCTTCAGTCCTTTAGCTTCTGTAATCCAGTTACATCCTTTTCTTTTTTCCTGGCAAAATCCACTCTCCCATTTTGCTAAGTTAAACTTCCTTTGCCAACTATGTTTATCTTACTGATGTCAGCAGACTGGCTACTTGCTGAATTGGTGCTGACCGCCAATAGCTTCTGAATCCCAAATCCAATCAAATTAGAAGGTTCTGATTTCTCCCTTCATTGCTGTTTCTGTTCACAGATATAATTGACATTTTTTTGTTTCACCCAACTGATGCCTAGCGACTGATAAAGAGTTTCAGGAATGAATACATGGTGAACATACCATAGCTTTTAACAGGATAGGACTTGTCTCCCATTCCTCGTCTTGTTGCAGCTCAATCATTCAACCTGACTAAGGTTAGCTAGCACAGCATGCCAGATACTGGCTCTGGCTTCTGCTAGTCTCTGTTAAGGTTGTCATGCCAAAATAAAGAGATTTTAGTTCCATAAAGATTGCCCCACTTGACATCAAGGATGGTGACACCCCTTGGCAAAAGTAGGAGTGAACAAGGCTTAAATTCAAATTTCATTCAGGATGTTTTCCTTTGAAAATTCAACCGCTGCTGTTTTTCCCAGATGTGACTGGTAGACACCTCACCAACCCAGCCCTATTTCATGTATGGAATATCTTTTCTTCCTCTCCTGCAATGGAGATATTTTGTGATCTCTGATGCTGCATTAGGTCGTTAGAATGATGCAGCCCCGCAGGAAGGCATCCAGCCCATCGTGCAATGCACAGAAGACAGCAGGCGCTAGAATCTGAAGCTAAGCCCAATCTGGTGGAGGATCTCATTCTTTTTCTCCCACTGGTGCTGCTCACCCGGCTGAGGTTATGGTTAGCCTGTGCCAGCTCTTCCTTCTCCAGGTCTTAACTAAAACCCGACGAATGAAAGACCTGAGAAGTTTTCACAAGCTGAGAGAGACCTTGTTGCCCAAATTGTTTGAAATAGTTCCGTTAAATTCTGAATTACCCGCATTGCAATTTATGACATTACAAGGACAGAAAAATTAATAAAACAAATTCAGTGCCAATCTTCAATCTCTGACAAGGAGAGGATAATTCTGTGATAACACTCAGAATGCAATGCAATTATATTCTTCAGTTATTATTTTCCAAGACCTTAGAGATTTCAATGGTCAGGCAACCTGGAGAATTTCCCAAAGTAATGTACAGGGAAAAAAAATTCCACGTCTCTCTTTTTGACTCTCACACCCACACTAGAGGGTTTAGCAAATCCATCATTATGAAAGTCAAAATGGGTTATTTCTGCAGGAGATAGCATTTATGTGAAGAGAGGAGGGATGAAACAGGTGAGCCCATTGGGCAGCTCCCTCCAACATTAGTTGGGTCACAAAACACCCTTCTCATACCTGGCTCTATTTACCTTCGCCAAATGATAAATCCAAAGACCATCGACACCAGGACGATCAGACCCGCCACTGACACCACAGCAATGACAATCACTGGATTTTGCTCACCGGATACCATGGCAACTATGGAGAGAAATGAAAGGAGAGTGATACATTCTACATCAACGGCCAAAAGTTTGAGAAGCACCAGGTATTGTTCATTGCTAAACACGGATTCTATATTTATACATCATAAAGACCATTCACCCCACGAGTTCTTGACCACTGTCAAGGACTCATTTAGACTAATCCTACACTCATCCCGTTTTTATTCTTTCCACATTCTCACCATTAGAACCTGCAGGATTCTATCACTCACCTACTCCAGAGGCAATTCACAGTGAAAGATTAACTGACCAATCCATACATCTTTGGGGACGTGGAAGGAAACCAGAGCTACCTGCATGCCACTCAGGTAGTTCCAGGACTGCACTGGAGGTCAGGATTGAATCTGGGCTATTGGAGCTGGGAGGCAGCTTATCCCACTACTGTGTCATGCCAAAGCTTAAATTCTACCACGACCGGGATGGGTTTCGAATTCGTTGCCCAGGCCCTAGGTTTATAAGCAGTAACACGTCACTGTGCTCTCAGACACCTGTCAAATTAAAAGTTGGAGTGATTCCCTTCAAGTTTTGTGAATGAGCTATAAGGGCTAAAATACTGAATCAGCCTTGATCAGGAAGATCTGCAGCTGAATTCTTCCCCTTCACCATTGTCAATGTGAGGACGTCTCATCCGCCAGGTTTTATGGAAGAGCTGTCCTCAGATCTGAATTCAACAGACAAACATATCTGACAATTCTTTTTCCAAAAATGAAGTTCATTCAAAGTAAAATTAATTACAAAATAAGTCTTATCACATCTAAACATTCTATGACTGTAAAAACACAACGCTGGAGAAACTTAGCAGGTCAAACAGTGTTATTTCACATAGCAAAGATAAAGATACAGAACCAACGGTTCAAGCTTGATCCCTTCATCAGGGTCTGGACAAAATGTGGGCTGGGGGAGGGGCAGGAGGAGGAGCTCAGTCCCACAGGCAGGAGGGGTGGATAAGGGAGGGAGGGCATACCAGCAAACAAGGGGGGGGGGGGAGATAGCTCTGTGAATGGAGAAGGAAGTGGGTAGAGAGCTGGAGGGAAGAAGAGGGAGGGGAAGGAGAACAAAAATGAAAAATGGGGAGTAGACCTGCAGAGACTGGAGGTCAATGTTAATGCCATTCAGCTGGAGGGTGCCGAAATGGAAAAATAAAGGTTCCATTATTGGAATACTGCAGTTAGAATGTTACATACATGAAATTTGTTTACTTTGTTTACCATAAGGAAGGCAGAGAGTCGCCACTTTGTCAAGCGTCCCTCACACAGATGAGGCCCCAGCGAGGAACAAACTTGCAGACCCCTGGTTTACAAAATCAGGGCTCTAACCACCGCGCTATCGGAGCCTCCAGTAGATATTGCTCCTTCAATTTACAGGTGGTCTTCGTTTGTCAGCTCGAGGCCAGGGTACATGTCAGCGTGGGAGTCAGGCGCAGAATTGAAATGATTGGCCACTGGGAGTTCTTTGTCATTGATGTGGACAGAGCAAAGGTGCCCAGCGAAGCAATCAGTCTATATCCAGTCTCTTTCATGCAGAGAAGGGCACAATAGGAGCATTGGCTGCAGTAGGTGGTTCCTGTGAAGACACTTGTGAAGCGCTGCTTCACTTGGAAGGACTGTTTAGGGCTATGAATGGTGATTAGGGAGGTGGTTGGGGCACAAATGTGGAACTTCCTGTGGTTGCAGGGGAAGGTGCCAAGGGGGCGATTGGTGGGAAGGGTTGAACAGACGAGGGAGTCACAGAGGAAGAAATGCCTACGGAAGGTGGAGAGGGGAAGATGTGTCTGGGGGTGGGATCATGTAGCAGGTGCTGAAAATTTCTGTGCATTGTAACATTAATTCTTTAATTAGTATTTAAGCATCTTTGCCTTCACTATAACCCCTTGTAGTTTCTTCTACCTCTGTTTTTTGAAGGGTTTCCCCTTTGGTCTCAGCCCCTCAACTTCTCATTCATTTTATTGGTCAATTGCTTCAATCTGTATGTCACAATTAAAGGTACGTCACAGCTCCAATTTTCTGGAAAATGCATTTCTGGGAACGGAGCCACTGCTCAACTTTGCTGCAAATTCAGTACCTCCACTGGCATTGCAATTATTCCACAAATTAATAGGATTTAAAAATTATCTAATTACTTTCCCAAGAGTGGACAACTTTTTTTTTAAACTCACATACCAATTTAAGTATTCCCTATACCATCAGTGCTCTGTGATTAGTAAGGGATTACTTAAGGTGGTATGTGGGTGGAAAGAAAAAGTTTGAATCCCACTGTTTTAATCGTACCTCATTGACTTGTTATGTGCACAGTTTCATAACTCCAAAAGAAATGGGCCAATGATAATTTTTCTCAAGCAAAATATTTCAGTAACAATTAGGTGTAGAGCAGTGATTCTCAACCTTCCCTTCCCACCCGTATATCACTTTAAGTAATCCCTTACTAATCACAGCGCACTGATGGCATAGGGAATACTTAAGATGGAATGTGAGATTTTATTTAAAAAATGGTTGCCCACCTCTATAGCATCCTTAACCATTCCAAATCGGATTTGTAAATTAAATAGATCCCTTCAAAAGGAAATTAATCAATCAGTTCTCTCTATAAGGCTGCTATTTTAGAATCATGACTCAAGCAAGATTACCACATTATCTATTATCTTGTTACACAATAGGACTTGCAAACTTATTGAGGATCCCCTACTGTCCTTCACACAGCATCTTTCAGCTCCTCCTCCAGGGAAAGAGATCCAGGAGGATCAGAGTCAGACCCACCAGGCTGAGGAAGAGCCAGTGTGAATGCTGAACGACTAAAAGAACTGCTCGCACTAACCCTCCGAGACTATACTATTTATTAAATAATATTTAATATGTATATGTTTATTTGTCCTGCATATGTATTGCTTGTTTATATGCATGCTATGTCTGGCTGTGCATCTGCATGTTTTACACTGAGGATTGGAGAACACTGCTTCATCGGTTGTATTTGTGCAATCGGATGATAAATAAACTTGAACGTGTCACTAAGCCATCTTGCAAAATCTCTATAAATAACATAATTGTGAGCTCTCCTTCAGAAATGGTTCAATGGCAATCAAATGTATAACAGGGACTTACAGTTGCTGGGTACAAACCCCTGTCCTTCCAGCATAATAGCCCTGTTTCGCTGCATTCAATAATTCAAGAGGTTTCTTCGGAAATGAACAACCTTCTTCAAAAATATCTGTTTTGAGAAGCAATCTACTTTCCAAATGCATCTTTATTTATTGCACAAACTCAAGAAAAGCCAATACTCCAACTTTCATTTCATTCCAGTGAAAAACAAACAACACAATTTCTGGTCAGTCATTCAGAGATGGCATTTAACAAGCCTTCAAATTGTTTTGATTTGCTTTATAACATTGAAATGCTAACTAACCTGACTCGAACAAAACCTTTTTAAAATGCAAATGAATATAAAAAAATAGGGGTGTGTGTGTGTGTGTGTGTGTGTATATTTATCTTTATGTAGTGAGACGCTACTGCAGAGTGAGAGGACGCCACACACACACAGGTGTAAGTGAAGTCAGGACTGAATTATTAATCTCCCCAGCCCTGCTTTTATAGACTCAGATTCCTGCCTCTGGGCCTGGTATTCCTGCCACTGTGGGCGGATGTGACTTCATGGGCGAACTGGCCTTTGATTGGTCATGGTTCCCATTGTGCAAGCTCCTGGCCAATGAAGACCATTAGTGTGCATGGGTTTTCCGCACTTGCCATGTTAGTCCGCCATTTTGAGTGCTGGTTCGCTTACCAGGTAGTGGGCTGCTATACACACACACACACACACATATATATATATATATATAATTTGCTGTTAATAGGCATCTATAACATAATATCTTATTAATGATACAATTTGATGCTTATTATGGTCATGTACCATCAATATCACAAGTCTGAAGTTGTGAAATTGACTTATTAAGACAGAGTAGGATGGGGTGATGCAAAGGGCTATGGGTAGGATCAGTCTTGAGAGGCGTGTCCAGCCAATCATAGCATAACAGTGGTTTACCACATATAGATTCTGATAATCATTTAGGAAATGGAGAGAAAAAAAAATCTATTTTAATTTTTAAACTCCTTTCTGTTCAGTTCATTGGGACAAATACTCAGTAGCCTCTTAAATCCCAACTCCAATACCAGGTTCCCATGAGGCAGTCCATCGCCTGTGGGAGTTCCCAGACAATGTCGCCCACAGCCTGCATGAGTCATTCAGCCGCTGAATCCCTCACTGGTTCGTTGCTGTGGTCATTGTCCTGTAGGACGTCCCCTCTGTTTCTCCTTCTCAATGGGAGGTGTTCACCCTGTTTCTGGTGTCCTGTGCCAGTCTGCTTCTCCCCCAGTGTCTGCAACCCCTCACGGCTGCTGCCGAACACAGGCGGCATCATGATGAAGTACAGGAACCACAATTGCAGAATTTTATATTAAAACATCGTCGGCTCCTTTAACAGGCCCGTTTAAACTGCAGCTAAGGCAGTGAATCATATTTAGCCATGGCTAGGTGGGCCTCCTCTGTCTAAGACATTCTCTCCGGATCAATAATAAAGTCATGAAAATTGAGTTCGAAGCCCAAAATGTCCCAGTTGCAGGGAAGTAACCATGGTCTCGTCATCACCATTGCAAGGAGTGAAAGATGCCTGTGCATAATTTAGTTGAACATAAAGTTGCTCTTGCAAACCAGTCAACACATGGGCTTCATAGAGCCAGATGTTGGTTCAGTGCTAAGGGGTCCAAGGTACCTGAAGAGCAAGCTTCAATGCATGGACTTAGAACCCACATATAGTACATATGATGTATGGAGCTTCTACTCGTAGGGAAATAAATGTGGAAATTGGTCCTCAGGTGCATCAAATCCACTCATTTATACTAATCCTATATCAATTGCATTTTCTATTCTCTCCACATTCTCATCATCTCCACCCAGATTCTATCATTCATCCTCAAACTTGTGGCAATTTACAACAGCCAATTAATCGACCAGCCCACACATATTTGGATGTGGTGGAAATTTGAAGAGATGGATGAAATCCATGGGGTTATAGGGAGAGCACGCAAATCCAGCATGGAGAGCATGCTAGGTTGACATTGAAACTGGGTCTCTGATGCTGTGAGGCAGTGACACTCTAAAGTTGTGCAACTTATCACAAACTTATCTGAACACGAGGGTAGGGGGGGTCAGTAGTTCTACTATTCTGGAAGCAGAAGAAGATGGACATGCTTCAGAGAGGAGGAGCAGATGGAATGCTTCCTTAATGCCTCTTCCAAGTATCAGGAGATGACTTGAGACCATGGCTACTTCACTGTTAATTATCTCTGAATCCTTCCAAGGTGCAACTGGGATGTTTTAGGCTTCGAACTCAATTTTCATGACTCAGTCAAGAAAGATACTAGAGCAGCATTTCTAAAAGTTCTGCTGCTTCTTCAACTTTCTGATGAATGCAATGGTTTGATGAATGAAACAACCTGATGGCATACTTCAAGCAGGATTCATTGACTGAACTTAAGGGAGTGACAGCAGAAAGCCACAAGCCTCAAAGTGCTTTGTTCCATTGACGTTCTTCCTGACTAAACCAATCCACTGACCCTTCAGGCAGCTGCTATTCCATTCATCTTTCAAAAGGACAAATCTTGAACAGATAGTGAGAAGTAAAAGAATCCTCTGATCTTTTTCATCAGAAAAGGTACCATTTTATAACCTCAGTAACTATTATAGCATTGGTGCCTGAAGAAAGGTCATTATTCAGTTCTTCAAGCAATTCTCCATGTATCTTACTAGTTCAGCGCTGGTGATTTACTCTCAACTCAGTGACCTAAATACCAACAAGCATTCTTTACAATGCTCAACGAGCTTAGGGGTTTAAGGAGCTGCAACTCGAGACTTGTCCTTTGAGTGAACCAGAGACTGAGTTATACGTTGAACCGTGTGAATCAGGTTTTCTCCCAATAATAATAGTCCTTGTAGTAAACGTCCTGATCAACTCAACCATCAATCCCTCAATCTGACATTCTCCAAACCTTTATATTAAAGACTTAATGAGGAAACACTCTGTGAATTACATTGAGGAAGTACCGTAAATTCAATCATTGCATTGAAACACAATCCATTTCTACACACTGCACCCAGCAAATATGTACAAAGCAACTAAGATCATGAAGGATCACTTACTGGTGGTGTGGAAAGTTCAGAAGGTGGAGCTCTACTGAACAGGAAAAGGCATATCTTTATAACTCTAAAATGAGTAGAAATATTAAAGATTCCTCAGTGATTCCTCAGTCATTGTTGGAGGGCTGTCAGCCTGGAGGAAAAGGGACGTAAGATTTGGGGAATGGAAGAATGTCGCTGACCTTTTATCATCCACAAATAAGTTAAATATCCTGCATGATGGGATTTGGGTCCTTAATGCTCCTGCTGCTGCCATCCTCAGCCACTCAGAAACATGCTTTCTTCACTATCCAGGAAATCATATATCATTAATTCATTGGAACGCTCTTTCCTTGTGGTCCTCACTCAGTGATGAGCACATCCAGCGAGACGTTAGAAGCCCTGATGAATTAGGCTTAATCTTTTTTGCCCCATATCTTGTAAATGCAGCAAAAAGGCATTCATAATGATTTCTCTTGTTTAAAAAAGTACTACACTGAGATGATGCAAAAGAAAACAATTCTTCAGTGATGTTACCATCACCACACAATTGGGGTTTCATTTAGACAGATGTGTGTCCCAAAATCCTGCTGAGATTAAGTGTCTCTGTATTCTCTGATTGAGGTTCCATCCATGTTGATGTGACCTGCTCCTCCTACCACAGACCCCTGAAAAGACCAGCAAGGATTTGAGTGTTTCGTCAGCTGACCCCCAACTGTCGAGTATCTGAGAGCAGCAATGAGTTCTGTCACAGTCTCCGAGGTGGGATGTGGCTGAACTAAGGATCATACCTTTTTCTTATGGCTGGGAATGAAGTTTAAGATCACGGTACTGCAAATTTCCAAATTATTTCCCACAAAATAAATCCATCTTAGATCTTCTAATCTTAATTAGGCCTTGTCTACAAAAACTTTCTTTCCTGTTCTGGTGTTTTAGGTTTCATAGGAAGTAGGTTCTTTTTTTACATTCTACCTGGTCAACCGGTACAGACTCGGAAGTTCGACATGGCCTGTTTCCGCGCCATAAATGGTTATATGGGTGGATGCCTCATTATGGTACAGATGGAATGATGGCCACTTCTCAAAACACTGTCAGTCCAGGTGTTAACTAAACGTGGCAATTAATCTTTCTCAAAATGTCTGCACCATATCCAAGATCGAATGGGCAGCAGGTCTACCATATTTGTAAATCTGTGGTCCAAAGAATTGAACGTCAAAGGAGAGATGAAAAAAAGATGCTCAAGACACTGATTGATCAAAGAAAACTGATGAATGGCAATCAAGCAGAAGAGGTCTCCTCTATAAAGGAGGATGGTTATGGTTGGAGGAGGTCAATCATCCCTGCTTCAAGTGTTCAATCATTTTTAGGTCATGTGATAGAGTAGTGGCTGGTTGGGTGGAAACAGCCCTCTCCAGAGAAAAAAAAAGTGTGAATAAACAGAGCTCAATAAACATAAAATACAGGAAGAGAAAGATAAAGTTACAAAGAGATAGAAGATGGGACCCAAAAGAGAAATAGTAAAAATAACAGAGAAAAGGGAAGAAGGAAAATCACTGGAGAAGAAAGAAGAAGGCTTTACCTGCACGTCAGAGCAGAGAGCCACCGTGGAGAGGAGCAGCCGATCTCCGGTGTTGGTGAGTCCCCAAAGGAGCGGTGTCTTCCCGACCGGTGGACTTCAAAAATGGCTCTCAGAGCCAAGAAGAGGTGTGCAACTGTGCAACGCAAAGTAAAAGAAAAGGTTAACGCCGACAGGAAGGGGACTCAGCTGAGGAGTGGCCAGCCGAGAGACGCCCAGTATCGGGGCATTAGGCTGGGGGAAGTAAACAAGAAAGAACAGGAATACGTAGAGGATCTGACTCGGGACGGTGTAACACTGGATCTCCTGTTATGGAACGAGATAGGTCAGGTGTCTGAGGTTAATGTTGGAGGACAAATTGGGTCTAGTGATCACAACTCTATTAGCTTTAGGGAAGAGCAAAGAAGGCCCTAAAGTTGAGGTTCTGGATTGGAGAAAAGCAAATTTTGAAGGAATAAGAATGCATTTGGGTAGTATTGAGTGGGACATGATTTTTTTCAGGAAAGCATGTAAATGAAAAATGGAGAATATTCAAAGAAGAAATTTTGAGAGTACAGTGTAGATACGTCCCAGTGAGGATCAAAGGAAAGGCTGGAAGTCATAGGGAGCCTTGGTTTTCGAGGAATCTTAGAAATTTGGTTAGGAGAAAGAGGGAGGTGTAAACAGCAGGGTGATGAGAAATTGAAAGAGGACTACAAGGAGTGTAGAAAAAAATCTTAAGAAAGAAATTAGAAAGGCCAAAAAGAGGCACAAAGAGGCTTTGGCAGACAGAGTAAAAATAAATCCAAAGGGTTTCTATTGGTACATTAAAAGTAAAAGATTAGTGAGGGATAGAATTGGACCCCTTGTAGATAGGGAGGGTAGGCTGAGTGAGAAGTCAGAGGAGATGGGGGAAATTTTGAATGATTTCTTTGCCTCGGTATTCACTAGGGAAAAAAAATATTGTACCAGTTGAAGTAAAGAAAAATAGTGGGGAGGTCACGAATCATATAAGGATAACCGAGGAGGTAGTGATGGCTGTGTTAAAAAAGATAAAGATGGACAAATCTCCGGGTCTGGACAATGTATTCCCAAGGACACTCAGGGAGACTAGTGTACATATAGTGGGGCCATTAACAGAGATATTTAGGATGTCACTGGTCACGGGGGTAGTGCCAGAGGATTAGAGGGTGGTTCATGTTGTTCCACTGTTTAAGAAAGGGTGCAAATGTAAGCCTGGAAATTATAGACTTGTGAGTCTGACGTCTATGGTGGGTAAGTTGATGGAAAGTGTTCTGAGGGATGGCATTTACAAATATTTGGAAGAACAGGGATTGATAGGGAGTAATCAGCATGGTTTTGTTGGGGGTAAATCATGCTTAACAAACCTGATTGAGTTTTTGAAGGGGTTAAAAAAAAGGTTGATGAAGGGAAGGCTGTGGATGTTGTCTATTTAGACTTTAGTAAAGCTTTTGACAAAGTTCCCCACAGGAGGTTAAGTAAAAAGGTGGAGGGATTAGGTATAAATAAGGAGGTAGTGAAATGGATTCAGCAGTGGTTGGATGGAAGGTGTCAGAGAGTAGTGGTAGAAAATTGTTTGTCAAATTGGAGGCCGGTGACTAGTGGAGTTCCTCAGGAATCGGTCCTGGGTCCACTATTGTTTGTTATATATATATTAACGATCTGGAAGAAGGGGTGATGAATTGGATAGGTAAGTTTGCAGATGATACAAAGATTGGTGGTGTTGTGGACAGTGAGGAAGATTACCATAGATTAAAATGTGATTTAGAAAGGCTGGAGGTGTGGGCTGAGAAATGGCTGATGGAATTTAATACAGATAAGTGTGAAGTGTTGCATTTTGGAAAGGCAAATCTAAATAGGTCATATGCATTAAATGGTAGGCTATTGAGATGTGCAGAGCAACAAAGGGATTTAGGAGTTGTGGTAAATAGTACCCTCAAGGCTGATACTCAGGTAGAGTGGTGTGGTGAAGAAGGCATTTGGAATGTTGGCCTTCATAAATCGGAGTATTGAATTCAAGAGTTGGGATGTTATGATGAAATTGTTCAAAGCATTGGTGAGGCCAAGTTTGGAATACTGTGTGCAGTTTTGGTCACCAAATTATAGGTAAGATATAAACAAAATAGAGAGAGTGCAGAGAAGGTTCACGAGAATGTTGACAGGATTTCAAGGTTTGAGTTACAGGGAAAGGTTGTGCAGACTGGGGCTTTTTTCTCTGGAGCGTAGAAGATTGAGGGGGGATTTGATGGAGGTGTTCAAGATTTTAAAAGGGACAGAGAGAGTCAATGTAGATAGGCTTTTTCAATTAAGAGTGGGGGATATTCATACCAGAGGCCATGGTTTGAGATTGCAGGGGGAAAATTATAAGGGGAACATGAGGGGAAATTTCTTCACGCAAAGGGTGATTGGGATGTGGAATAAGCTTCCGGCAGAGGTGGTTGAAGCAAGGATGTTATTTACATTTAAGGAAAGACTGGATAATTACATGGAGGGGAGCGGATTGGAGGGGTATGGAACAGGTGCTGGTCAGTGGGACTAGGACGGTGGGGATTTGTTCCGGCATGGACTAGTAGGGCTAAACTGGCCTGGTTATATGGTTATAAGAAAAGAAGAGTGGTGAGAAAGAGAATGAAGGGCTGGAAGAGGGTGAGAGACAACGGGGCGACCGACAGTGGGACGACATGCGGCAGGAGACCCAGCAGCGGGTCGGCCTGCAGCAGGGGGTCTAGCAGCAGGTCGACCTGCAGCGGATGGCCCAACAACAGGTCGACCTGCAGCGGAACGCCCAACAACAGGTCGACCTGCAGCGGAATGCCCAACAACAGGAGACAGCAGCTGAAGGCCCAACAAGGATACAGATGCAGCTCACCAGAGAAGAATGAAGATACACAGATACATAGAAGATAAGAAGAGGACACAGACATAGATACACACACTGAAGAGCAGGAGGAAGAAGACCAAGAATTTCAAAGGAAAGAGGAAGGTAAAATAGAAGGACAAAGTTTAGATAAAGCCTTTTACGAAGAACAAATGAGGTCATTAAAAGAATGGCCATCATTAGAATTTAGTTCAATCAAAAGAAAAATGAAAAGAGCGGAAGACAGAATGCAAAGCTTAGAGTTGGTCATGACTGAAATAGGGAAAAGAGTAGAAAATGTGGAGGAACGAGAAGCTGCTGTAGAAATGGAGATAAATGGTTTAAGCGGGAAGTTGGAAGAGAGGGAAAATAATTTTAAAGAGACACAAGATTTATTGTCACAAAAAAATTGATGTATTGGAAAACTACAGTAGGCGAAACAACATAAAAATAGTGGGCCTGAAAGAAGGCAAAGAAGGATCAGATATTAAGGAATTTATAAAAGGATGGATCCCAAAGGTGCTGGGAACGACAGATTCACATGAAGAAATAGAAATCGAAAGGGCTCATAAGGCACTAGTACCGAAACCGCCACCACATCAAAAACAGAGATCCATATTGTTAAAATTTCTAAGATATACAACAAGAGAAAACATATTGGAGCAGGCAAGAAAGAAGGTTAGAGAAGACAATAAGCCATTGGAATATAAGGGACAAAAAATATTTTTTTATCCGGACACAAGCTTCAAACTTTTAAAGATGAAGGAATTCAACATGGCGAAAACAATCTTGTGGAAGAAAGGGTATAACTTTATATTAAGATATCCAGCAGTACTCAAAGTATTTATTCCTGGGGAACGGAATAGACTGTTCTCAGACCCAAAGAAAGCCCAAGAATTTGCTGAACATTTGCAGGACAGGAGAAGAGAGGAGGAGGAGTGACAAGAAGGAAGACCGGCAAGAAAATATACGAAAATATAAAGATAATGTATATATAAAGACGGACAAGAGAAGGGGAATAAGGAAAAAAAAGAGAGCTTTGTTATGTATAGGAAAATAGTGTTCTCTGGGGGGGGGCCTGGGGGGGGGGGAGAATAATGGTCACTGCGAAATCAGTTGACTCTTTCAAGAAAGTTCGCAAACCGAATGGAAAGGGGAGTTGTGGTTGCCGTCCAGGGACAGGAGGCAATCCAAGGAGGGGAGGTTCATTTGAGGTTAAAGGGTTATTGCTTGTGGGGATTGTTGGGGTATTTCATGTCTTAAATGCGTTGTCATATATTGAGATTAAAAAGGAAAACTTAAAAAACAGTAATGGAGAGGTAGTGAAGAGGTGGAAAAGAAGTGAAAATAAAGATATGAGATGGCCACATTGGACTAAATGTCTATAAACATTAATGGAATATATAACCAAGTTTAAGTGTATCCCATTGGAAAAAAAAAAATCACATATAATATAAAAGACAAAGCTACAATTTTTGAAAAAACCTGGGAACCATATTTGGAACATAACAGAAAGAGCAGGCCTCGGACCACACCACCTAAAATGATAAGAAGATAAACACGATCAGATTTAATGTGAATAAGTAGATGATACAGCTTTTTTGTTTGCATTCCTTTTGTATAAAGATATTGTTTTATTGTATTTTATATGTCCAATATTTACTGTTTTTGGAGGGGGTGGGAAGGGGGAAGGGAGAGATGGGGGAAAAGAGAAAATGTTACTGTGAATATTTAAAGAGATGCATCTGTAAATATATTGGTTAATATGGTTCATAGTGCGATAAGTAAAGAATTACAAAAAAAAGTGTTCAATCATTTTTATTGTTTCATCAATATCATTCCTTCCATCATCAGGTCAGAAGTTGGGATTATTGTTGATTAATGTTCAAATTTACTTGCAAATTCTTCAGATGTTGAAGTTGGATTCAGGCACAGGCTGATATAGGTGAATGGCGATGATGATCTCAAACCAAGGAGAAGTTTAACTTTTGACATTTAAGGGCATTAGCATCATTGAATTCTCCACCATTGTCATGGGGTCACTCAAGAATAGGAACGTAACTGGATCTAACACATAAACACTGCAGGCACAGTGTCTGGATAGATGTGGAGAGTCTACAAAGTATGTGATAGAATACTCTCCACTTTGCTGGATGTTTGCAGTTCTGCAACACTCAATAACTCGGCAGCATGCTGAACAATGTAATCTGATTGATTGGAAGCTCTTCCACCATCCAAAATATTCATTGCCTGCACCACGGGTACAATGTGGCCTCAGAATGACCTAGCTACAAATCCACTGCAGTGATTCACCTTAGCTACACCTTCTAAACCCACAGCCTCTACCTTCAACATGGACAAGGGAACACCTTGCCCTGTAAGTTCGTCCCAAGCTGTATATGATCAGAACTATATTGCCATTCATACATCAATCAAAATCCTGGAACTCACACCTGAACAACATCATCAAGAGAGAAAAAGGGAGCCAAGAGATGGCTTACCACTCATACCCCATGAATGCAATTAGGGGTGGGAATAAATGTTGTTCATGTCACCAATGCCCGTGAGAAGAAGTTCCATAGTCACCTGTTCATCCAAAACTGGCTGAGCTTATATAGTATAACCTTGATTTCAAATTGCTGTCTTCGGATTGAAATTTGATTTTCCGATAACCAATATTACTAGGGCTCATGGTTTTACGAGGGGCCCCTTTCCTGAGATTGGTTATTTGTTCACTGGAACATATCTTCGAATGCAGGTTATTTCCTCTAATTTACTTCTCCAGATAAGGCATAATAACATCAAATTCCCTCCAGAATACAAAAAACATTACAATCATATCAATCTTCTGCATTTTTTTCCAGTGAAAATGTGGCCAATTAACATCTTGTACCTTAACCCAAGGCCCTCAAGCTGGATCTGAATTTGAACAACACAAGTATTATTCTCAGCTCACAGAACCTCAAGCAGAACTACTAGTTCTGGTCTCTGCGTTGCCCAACAAATTGGTCTTTTTTTAATAATATATTTTAAAAACATCTACAAATTGGCCTTAATTAAATGTTGAATCGCTCAGAGCGGTCGGGTGTCTTCTGTGGTAATGGTCCAGAAGTTGAGTTGAATATGATGTATCTATGTCTGTTTCTGCTATCTTCTTTCTTGTAATGGAACTCAAAAAAACACATATAATTTTACTATCTAATCCTTGTTTCTGGGATTTGTGAGGGCAGCAAATTGTTCTGGGAAGATATGCATGGCGGCTTCTGCAATATAATGGAGATTGTTAAAAGCCTCTTCACAACACTGTAAATATTTATTAAAATAAGAAATGGAAGCATATTTTAGAAGACCCGACTTTTTAAACTTCCTTCTCCCTATACTGAAGCCACAGGGAAGCCAGCGTTTGTATATCAATCTGTGTCGATTCTGAAAGATGAGCGATCTCCAGAAGGGTAAGCCTTGGCTTAGATAAGCCGCATGTCTGGTACACTTGCCTTGAAGGCAATGGACTCCACCGGCTTCTTATTATTGATACTAATGATTCCATTTATCATGTGGGGCCTATTTAAATATTTGGGAACGAACGTGTCGAAGACTTTATGTTTCCAAATTTATTTTATCTTAAAGATTGAGTTGAATATCTAATTTAATTAATGCACCAGAGAGAGTGTATTACACCGGAGGGTGTCACTGTTGATCTATTGAACCTATTTCCTGTTAAATTAGGCAATATCCTCTCTTCCATTCTCACCTTAAGCACCAGTGTGCCCCAGGGCTGTGGACTGAGCCCTCTCCTGTATTCTCTTTTCACCTATGACTGCATTCTAATTCCATAATCAAGTTCGCAGATGACCCCACAATGGTTGGCCTGAGCAGCGGGGATGATGTTACTGGCTACAGGGATGAGGTCGAGCACTTGACCACGTGGTGTTCCAACAACAATTTGGCCCTTAACACTTAGAAGACCAAGGAGATCATTGTGGACTTCAGGCGTGCTGGGAGCCACACTCACGTTCCTATTTAATATCAATGGGGTTGAGATAGAACGTGTATCAAGCTTTCAAATTCCTTGGTGTCCAATGAATTTCTGATGATCTCACCTGGTCCTTGAACTCCTCCATTCTGATCAAAAAGGCACAGCAGCACCTTTATTTTCTGCGGAGCACGAAGAAAGTTCACCTCTGACCCAGGATATTGATGGATCTTTACCACTTACCCTTGAGAGCAGATTCACCTGCTGCATCTCAGGGTGGAAATGGCAATCGTCTTGCATCGGATTGTAAAGCACTCCAGCGGGAGGTAAAAACTGCCCAGCGAATTATTGGCATTTAATTGCCCAATATTGAGAACCTCTATCAGGAACACTTCCTGGGCAGGGCACCTGATAGGATGCACCTCACCCGAACTATGATCTTTATAACTCTTCTCCCATCCAGTAGGTGGTACAGGAGCCTTCGCTCTTAAACGGGCAGGCACAAGAACCGCTTTCTCCCTCCCAAGGCCGTGACCCTGCTGAACCTTAAACCCCAGAGCTGAGTGGTCCTGCACTCATGTTGATCTGTCAGGACTTTAAGAATTGTTTGCCTGCTTAATGTGCTCATTTTTATTTACACATAGTTATTTGCATATTTAAAAAAAACATCTGGTTGGATGCTAATTTAATTGGTTTTGTATTTTTCTTGGCACAATGACAATAAATCTAATCTCATCGAAAATAAATCTATTCTCACAGTTGGCCACAGCACTTCTACAATTCTGCTGAAGTAGATCAGAACTGCACCTTGAAACTTGGGATGAAAGGTCCGTGCGGAGCAACGCGTGACCCCTTGGGAGCTGTTGCTGCAGAGCTGTGTTCTGCAGGACCCAGGTCACCAAGCCGATACAAGGTTCAATGCATACTGTGCTCGGACTGTTTAGCTAGTTCGGTTAAAATGTCGTACTTTCCAGTAGGACACAAAAGTCTGCAGATGCCGTGATTGAAGTAAAAACACAATGCTGGAGAAACTTATCAGGTCAGACAGTGTACTTCATACAACAAAGATAAAGATACAGAACCAGCATTTTGTATCAAAGAAGGGCTCAGGCCGAAAACGTTGGTTCTGTATCTATCTTTGCTATCTAAAGCATGCTGTTTGACCTGCTGAGTTTCTCCAGCGTTGTGTTTTTACCATTTTCTAGTATTACGGGGACACTGACACTCTCCTGGGTGAAAACATTTCAGATAGCTCAGTGTTATTCTTCGCAACAAGATTAACCACAGAGGCCAGATCCAATCTTGCATGGTGGATCGACAACATCTCGCTGGCTTATGCAAGGATCGAGTTCAGAAAGGTGGACCTGGAGAGCAGGTCAGATGCTAGTGGCAAACGTTGGGGAGCCACGAATCTAAAGGTCTCTGCTGGAGGCAGATGGATGAACAGAGAGCTCAAGGAGGCCTCAAAATCCAATATCAATTAGTTGGAAATGCTGGCGGGCTTATGAGCACTGAAGTCATTCTGTGCGAGGGAAGCTGGCATTGGTGTATTGCTGAAGTTGGATAACACTTCAGCAGGAGCCTTCCTCAATAATATGGAAGGTCTCAAATCTGCCTCCTGTAACAAGCTAGCCATTGAGACTTGGCACTGGTGCATTCAAAAAAATATTTGGGTTACAGCCACCTACCTGCTGGGTCGGATAAACACCTAGGTGGACCTGATGTCCAGGAAATTCAATGATAGCACTGAGTGCACTCTGGGGAAGAAACACTTTAAACTGCTAGCACACACCTTTGGCATACCAGAGATAGATTTGTTCGCGTCCTGGCTGAGTGCTCAGATTCCGAGGTATGTGTCCTGGTTGCCAGATCCCCAAGCAGAGGCTATTGACACCTTTACCCTAGATTGGGCTAAATATAACTTTTATGCGTTCCCCCCCCCCTCCCCCCAACTGTTTCACCGTTCACCTTGGTGTTGAAGTGCCTGAATAAGATACAGGAGGATGGGGCCTCAGGACTGCTGGTAATGCCAAATTAGCCTTCCCATTGTTGGTCACCCATACTCCTAAGGCTTATGGTGGGGAGTCCATTGGTATTCACAAAAAAAACAAAGATCTGCTAATCCAATCAGTGTCAAAGTTACCTCACCCATTGTCTCACAAGTTTGCTAGGTTGCAGGATCAGGGAGCGATAATCAACATAAACACTCTGCAGCCTAGAACTCTGGACATCCTGAGGACGTCGTAGAGAAAGTCTATACAAAAACAGTATGCCTCCAAAGTGGGGAAGTGGAGAAAGTACTGTGCCCAAATCAGACTGAATGAACAGTCAGACTCTTTCAGAGGCGTATTGCGTTTCCTAACCGATCTGTTCTATGTTCAGGGGACCAGCTACAGCATATTGAATACAGCAAACAGTGCACTGGCTGCTTTCTTCATGTTCCAGGACTCTGAGCATGAGATGATGAACCTGATCAAATGATTCATGAAAGGAGTGTTTTACTTGCGCCCTCCGTTACCCAGATGTAAAGGAATATGGGATGTAAAGATTGTTTTGGACTATCTGAGGCTACTGTCACCAATTTTCAGCTTGGACTGTCCCTACATAGGACCCATAGGTTGATCATGTTAGTGGCCTTGACATCGGCCCAGAGTACACACTTGTATTCATATGGACTATATCTGTTGGGAGGAGGGCTGTGTAAGCATTCAAATTACACACATTCTGAAACATAACAGTCAAGGGAGAATTGGGACAAAATTCTCATTGTACGTATACAGAGACGACGATTGTTGGATTGTTTAAAAAACTATGTTGCATGGACAAAACATATTAGACTAAATGAGAAATACCTCTTTATATGCTATAAGAAACCGCATCAGCGAGCTACCCCCCAGACGTTGGCCAGATGGCTGAGAGAGTGGCTGGAGTGGATATTTCTCAGTTTGGGTCTCATTCAACTAGAGCGGCGGCGACCTTGGCAGCCATTGGATGGAGTAATGAGAGAACCTTTAATAGGTTCTACAATAAGCCTTTAAATTCAGAGGGGCTGAGTTTCACGGCTTCCTTCCGACATGCAGCAGATTGACAGAGGGTCCCACTGAACTGATTATGGTCTGTTGGAGCACCTGAAGGGGATAAGCCACTGGGGTACAAACTCTCACGTTGGCGAACCAACGTACATTGCGAAGAATAATGAAACATTAAATGAGCACTTACCTGTGTGAAGTTTGTTGATTATTATTCAAGCAATGGGAGTTGGTTGAGTCAATGTGCCCACCTCACCCTCCCTTTCTTGTTTACAAGATAAAGATGTTTGGTTTGTAATAAATAATGTTCAGTCACAGGTTTGTGTTATGGTTGGTTCGTCCAGTTAAATCATTTAGGTTCAGTGGCTTCTCCCCTCTGGACTGTAAAGGAATGGCTGTGCATGCACGGATGGGATCTCACGTTGACTTGCCAACTCCCTTTGCTCAAATAATAATCATCAAACTTCGTACAGGTAAGTGCTCGTTTAATGTTCCACCTAACTTCCACTGAATGTGCAGTAGTTACTCATCAACCATTGGCATAGACTGCCTCATGCTGTACCACCAGCTCAATTTCACTGACCGCTCCCTCCACATTGTGAAGTATCTGGCTTTGAATGCAACTTGTGTGAGGGATCGTATCAGCAAGATTTCCAGTTGTTGTTCCTTCACCTCCAAAGAAAACAGCAGGAAAGCACTTGGACATTTTAGATGGTGTGATATCATCAATGAAGGCTGATCTTTGGACTTGAATCTGCAGTGGTACATCAATACGTTTACAGCAGACATAGCAGTATGATTTGCAACCCTCCCTGACCACCACAATCACATCCAAACCCATAGCCTGGTTTGAATCCAGCAATAACTGTAAGATTGTATGTTCTACCCACGCCTGTGTGGGTTTCCTCAACCTTCAAAACATTTGGGGGTTGTAGGTTAATTGGGTGGCATGGAATTGTGGTCTAGAAAGGCCATATACATGCTGTATATCTTAAAAAAAACCTTTGTTTCTTTCCCTATAATCTACTTCCCCAGCATTCCTTTAGATATATCTATGCTGTTCATTTTAACTACCCCTTGTGATGCAGAGATTCCCTTCTTTAAAATTATTTTTATTGAGTTTTATAATACATTATCGGGTCATATAAAATTATAATATACATTTGGATTGGTATCATTTAGAAATAATAATGCATGGACTCATATTCCAATTTAAACATAGAGTGAATAGTAAAAAAGAAAGGAAAAAGAAAAAAGGAGAGAAAAAAATAAGGTTGATTATAAAGATCAAACCCATCCACCAACCAAGGTTGAAATTGGTATTCAAGCAGACTTGAAATCGGCCAATGGCCTCCGGAGATCTGAAGAAAAATGCCCATTTACTGCATCCCCGCAACTTGATAATTCCAATTATGAAAGTAAGATATAAATGGACCCCGAATCTTATTGAAACATTTTACATGATAGAGGAATTAGGGGATATGGGGAGAAGGCAGGTAGGTGGAGTTAGGTCATAAATTAGATCAGCCATGATTGTATTGAATGGAGGAGCAGGCTCGATGGGCCATTTCTGGCCGACTCCTGTTCCTACTTCCATGTTCCTATGATAGAGATCTTAACCTTCCTAACATTATGTCTGATTTTTTTTCCAAAACTTAGAAAGGACATAATGTCCAGTAACCGTCATCTATGGGTGGGTGGAAAGTCCTCTTTCCATTTTTGCAATATTCTTCTTCCAGCCAGTAATGTAGAAAACGCTTTAAACCTGTTTTTGGTGAGACATTAAATATACGTTTACATCACTCGAGAAGCCAAATATGGCAATCAACGGACATGATTCTAGATCGATGCCGAAAATAGCTAAATTGGGACAAAACCAAAGCGTATGTATCAAAGAGGCTTCAAATCTTTTACATTTGTCACACAGTGAGTTGATATCTGAGTAAATTTGAATGAGTTTAACTTTAGAAAAATGTACTCTGTGCACCACTCTAAATGGAATCAAACTGTGTGCTTAGTACAGAGATGAGTCTTGGATAGGAGCCAAAATTGAAATCCAATCTTCTTCTGAAATAGACATGTTAAGATCATTCTCCCATTCAGTTTTGGTCCTAATTAAATAGACATTTTAAAATTCAATATTTTATAATATAAGGTGGATATTATATCTTTATTTACAAATTTTAATTCAAAAAGTTTGTCTATGAAATTCAGGTCCAGAAGATGTGGAAATACTGAAACCTTAGAATGAATAAAATGTCTAATTTGGTAGAATCTAAAAAAGTGTCTGTTTGGCAGATTAAATTTCATCATCAATTGTTGTAAGGATGTAAAGTTTTGTTAGATAAAAAGATGTTTAGAAGTTTTAAATCCCAAGCGATTCCATTCTTCATAGTTTGTATCTAAAATGGCCGGTTGGAATAAATAATTGATTAGAATAGGACAAATAAATAATTCCAAAAATTTTCCTAAATTGACTCCAAATCTTCAATCTATGTCTCATTATCAAATTATTTGTTGGCTTTGGAACAGAGGTAAAAATGAACCCAGTACCACCCATAAGGAAGTATTCTTAAGGGATTTCAATGTTGTTTCCATCCAATTGGGGCAGTAACACATTCCTTATGTTCACTGCCCAATAATAAAATCTAAAATTGGGTAACGACAGTCCTCCATCATTTCTTGTTTTCTGAAGATAACTTTTATTTATTCTTGGTTTCTTTCCTTGCCCAGTTATATGGCATAACAGATGAAAACTAAACTTTATTTTAATGCTTAAAAAGCATTTGATTTTTGTTTGTTGTTTAAACACTGGTACAAGTGATTTGCTGTTACTACTGGGCTGTTTTTTTTAAAAAAAAGACCGGTTCTCCGAAAAAAAAAACTTTATCTCAAATGAGCCTGGACCTGACCATTTCGGATATTCAGAGTTGTACTGTATAGGCATGGTGCACACTTGAGAAAAAAAATCTTAACTCGTGGGCTTTAAAAATCTCCATATATCAGACACTCCCATATTGGATAAGAAAGACAGTATTGCCAAGAAGAACAGTCTAACACTGGGTTTAGACAACAGTTAAAATCCCCACCTAAAATTAGTGATTATTTAGATAAATATAGTTACAAGGCAACATTTTATGAAAAAAAAAACAATGGTTCATCCACATTTGGATCATAAATATTAGCTAAATTTATTGTGTATCATCAGTGAGGTGTTCCATTTTATCTATGATGCGATTATGGAGTAGAAATGGGATACTTTGTTGAATTAAAATGGAGACACCCAATTTTAGATTCTAAAAATAAATGATAACATTTCCCTGCCTATTTAAACATTAGTCTATCTTTATCTGGCTTTTCAATGTGTGTTTCTTGAAAGAAAGTACTATCTGCCTTTAAATGTTTAATATGAGCAAGTACTCTTCTCCTTTTTATGGGTCCATTAAGCCCATTCACCATATAACTTTATTAGGGGTCATCATTCATATAATTTATAGTATAGAACAAAATGAATGGATTCATTGGGACATTTCATCTTTACTCCAGCTGTGAATCATTGTTGCAAAAGAAAAGATGAAAAAGTGAATTGCTAATAAGTGATGCAGAGATTCCAAGCATTCCTTGTGTAAACACCATATTGGTTTTTACAAGTCTTCAACAATCACTTTTATTGCTCCTTGTTGTGTCTCCTGGTTACTTGGGAGGCTTCTTAAATAACTTTGAGATGCAAGATTCAGATAACAGAGGAAACTTTACCTACTGATGCCATCCACCATCTTAGGAAACTGTTCATACACTGATATACATATATGTATGCTCCACAGTAGTGCACTACAGTTACTACAGTGAGAAGGGTGTATTCTTACGCTGTTACAAAATAGTCCACATTATCCTGACTATACAACACTCCTGCTGAACATCATTAATGCCTTGTTTTCCTGGACTATTTCAAAATAATTCTTTGAGATGCTGTGCAAATATTGAAGTGAAAATACTCACACTTGTCTCCTCTATTTGACCGAAGACAGGGAATCAACCCTAAAGCTAATCCAAGCATTAATCCAGTGCAGTAGGCTCCATTGTTCCCAGGTTTTGGTTGCAAATTTATTCCTTTATCTCAAACTTTAAGCCATTCCAAACAAACGCAATACCCACTTTAATAATGTGCTAAAACATTAGTGTGGGATTAGCTTAGATGGGTGTTTGGAAGTATGTGAGAACACGATGTGAAAATGGGCTGTTTCTAGGCTTTATGACAACAAGATTGTGAGACGAATAGATTGGATGAATGCACAGAATCTATTACCAGAGCAGAGGAATCAAAAACCAAAGGCTACAGGTTTAAGGTGAAGGGGGGAGGAGATTGAATAGGAACTTGAATTGTAACCTTTTTCCACACAGACGGTGGTGGATTTATAGAATGAGCTTCTGGAGAAGGTGGTTGAGGCAGGTATAACTGTAACATTTAATAAACATTTGGACAGTTTCATAGATAGGATATATGTAGAGTGATATAGATCAAATGCAGGGAGGTGGGACAATTGTGGATGGGACATTCTGATTAGCATGGGCATGTTGGGCTGTGACTCTGTAACCCCATGACATTGGCCCAGGAGCTACTTGAGAAAGGATAATTGCTCAAGGTGTGAATAGATTCTCCATGGGAAATATGGAGGGGCATATTTCAAACCAGGGCCTAATGTACTTTAATCTTATCAATAACAATCAAGTTGTTAAAAGTTAGAAATAAAACAAAAATTATTTAAAACAAACTTTTTTTTAAAAAGTATTATTCATTCCTATGCCTAATTTTAACATGTTTGTTTTAATTCTGTCTATTCTTTTTTCAAAAACTGGTAGATTATTTTGATTTTTTTTAAATGAAATGCAAGTATTAGCCAACTAATTATTTCTAAGAATGAAATGAAAGATGATTGGTGGGTGAATCCAGGACAAGAGGACACCAAATTGGAAGATGCTACACACGCCATCTCTGACTCCTCCTACTGGTAACACTCTATCATTGCAGAAGGTACCGATTTTAAACAGAGTTGAGGAGTAATTTCTTTAGTCAGAGGGTCGTGGATCTGTGGGATTCATTGCCAAACACAGCTGTGAAGGCGCGATCATTGAGGGAGTTTAAGGAGGAGGATGATAGATATCTAATTAGTCAGGGTATCAAGGGATATTGGGAAAAGGCCAGAATTTTGAACTAGATGGGAGAACAGTTTAGCCCAGGGGGGTAGTTGCAGAGCAGATTCAATGGGTCGAATGGCCTACTTTATCTTGAGATGAAACTGCTTGATCAGCAAAAACAACTGACTGCAAAGGATCATGTCAACTAAATTGCTAGTTAAATAGAAATTGCCAAGGAATAGAAATTACCACGTTAAAAGCACGGTATAAAACAGATTTTAAAGCTAGTTTCACCGGATTTCACAAGACTATATCACAAATGGCATTTAACACGTTGATATCCGTAGAATCCAGATAAATGCAGAACTGGATCAGGTACATTTAGAGTTAACTATCTTCTGTTGAAGTCTGAGAGAAGTGGTTTAAAGGGTAACTGTAATTGAATGAGTTTCCACCACAGGCTGATATTTATATTCTCATAATCCTTGAATAATTCCTGTACTCTAGCTCCCATCAGCATCCACTCCTCAGTGACATTGTCAGACAATGTTATCAGAATCTGCCGACACCCAACACACTTTCACAAATTCTACTGAAATGATGTGAATGCGAAAATACACATTTATTTCAACTTACTTTCCTCAGCTTCATTATCTCCATAATTAACCATGTGTATTAGACATAATCTTTTAATCAGCAAGAGAATAAATTGTATTTACTTCTATTTTCCAATAATTAAACCATGTTTGAATTAGAATTGCAAAATATTTTGCAGAAGATTTTCAGAGAAAACGACCCCTTGGCAATATTCAATCAGCACGAGATTAAGATGCAACTGCCAGGGTAGGATATATCAGAGAGGAGAGCACCACCCTTTCTACGCTTTTTAGCACATGAAGTGAGGTTGCACGGAGAACGCTCTGAAAAGATGGATTGGTTGGATGACTAATGGAAGCACTGATCTGATGGTGTTATGACTGAAAATGGCAAGGTGCCAGAGTGGTGGCAATACGGCCAAATAGAAAACAAATGTAACAATACGCAGAGTTAGAAATGTATGGATTTGCCACGAAGGGTGCGTAACAGTATTTGTGGATTGTGGAGGAACGTGTGACCTCCTTGTCTGAAACACTGCGGATTGGGGGTGGTCACGTGACCTCCCTGTCTCAAACTTATTCAGAAATCTCATCACCTGCCAATCAAGGTTGGACTCTGGCCACCTTACCGTTGGGTCACTTAAATGATTTGGTGTCATCGTTGGACAGACGCCCAGCTCAGAAGCATATAAAGCAGTGGTTATTAACCTTTCCTTTTCACTCACATCCCACTTTAAGTAACCACTGCTCCAGACCCAATTGTTACTGAAATAATTTGCTTGAAAAAAAATTGTCATTGGCCCATTTCCTTTGGAGTTCTGAAACCGTGCACATAACGAGTCAATGAGGTACGATTAAAACAGTGGTTTTCAAACGTTTTCTTCACAGAACACCTGTGGCATATGGAATACTTAAAGCGGTATGTGAGTGGAAAGAAAATGGTTGAGAACCACTGGTATAAAGCACTGATGCACACCTCATTTCTTTCTCTCTGCCTCTTAGACATCGCTCCATGCCAGGTCACTACTGTGGATATCACTGAAGGAGTCATGGGTAATGTGTGCACTACACTTAAGTTGAGCTGTAATACTGTTAGAGATCAGGGCTTGCAGAGAACCGCACACCCATTGGTACGGGGCATTGGGAATGTGTTTGAAAGTCCCTGTCTGTGTGGAAGATAGGCAGCCTCTGGTATTGGAGCCCAACCTGGGGCTGATGTGAATGTCTATATAAGTTGTTTGGCAGTAAAGTAATTAAGAATTGCTTCACATGTTCCCCAGTTTGTTTCTTGTGTGTTCAATAAATTTTAACACTTGTGTCCAGACTCATCTCTGTGAACCCACTGAACCCGATTCTTTCCTAAACACAACAGGGTGCGAAGAAACATTGTTAATAATTTATTGGGAATAAAGTTTTTTTTTGGTTGGAAATAAAACATGTCCTGATTGTACTATATGTATTTTTTTTAATCAGTAACATTTATTTTGGAAATAAAAACAAGTTGTATGTCAAACTGAAGTACCTGATCAATGTTTCCCTAGCCCTGGTTTTAAAAAGGATGGACTTCAGTAGTACTTTATTGCATTATTGATCCTTCATGCAAACTTTCTGTGGATAAACCTCATTGATCACAAGTCAATCTGGCAATGTTCAGCACAGAATATCCTGCAGGTTATACAGGCAGGTGGGGGGGGAGGGGGGGGGTGGTGGGGGGGGGGTGGTGGGGGGGGGGGGGTGGTGGGGGGTTGGTGAGGTGGTTAATTGGGAAAGTTACCTTTCGTAGTCCCTTCTAGTGCCAATTCAACTCCTGAGCAAAATTATTTGTCTAGTCACACTCCAGAGGTAAAGGAGAACCCAGTGATCAACAGGCATGATGACTGCGTCTTCAATAACATTTTAATTCAAGGTGCTTACAAGATGCTAAACCCAATGGGACGTGGCAGAGCGGTGTACATGAGAAATATCTTTCGATTACTTGGACTGGCAGGAGTTTATGTACTTCACCAAGTTCCACAGGAATTTCCAGCTACCTCACTCCACACCCTTCCAACACTAGATCTGTCTGACCCCCACCTGTTCTTGGATACTTGATCTGTCTACCTGGCTCTCCACCCAGCAGAAGTGAAGATAATTCAAACCTCTTTGGAAAAATACTCGATCCCAGATACTACCTTTTTATAATTTGGTGTTCCCTCATGATACAAACAGATCTCCCAACTATCCAGTTAAAAACACTGAACTAGCTCCTAGTAATGGAAAACATCAGACAATTAGGGTTTTTAGACTGAAGGCAAGTAACAAAATTTGTCGGTACACGGGCTGTCTGAAAAGGAAAGTGCAGGAATATTTGGTGAATTCCTGCACCGCAATTTACCCTTCAGGATCCCCTACTACTTTTCGGGGGAAGCCTGCAGTGTAAATCACACTGCAAAACTCAGCTCATGAATCCGATGTCCAGCTGATGAATCAGGCCACATTGCTCCACATAAAAGTCTCAGGACTAACGTGCACGAGCACTTAAGGCGCAAATGACCACAAGGTGAGTAATTATGTTAATTTATATTAATTCTTTTCCAACATTGCTGTCTAAAAAAACCACTCATGTAATACAAGCTCCTCCTGGAATTTCCTGCTGTCAAGTATTTTGTTCCTGTGGTTTCTCCTCTAATAAATGCTGCCAATTTTGAAGTTTACTTCTGTCTCTGAAAGCAGGATAGTGTGATTTCTATGTGGAAAGTACTCGCTCCTCTTTCAGAAGACCACACATCCATTTGCCTGAGCTATCACACAATTACATTAAGTGGATGCTTGAGTTTGAAGAAAGGGGGTTTTGTCTGATTGGTCATCCACTTGTACTTATGTCACTCGACTGGCACATCCCCTCTCTCTGTGTCCTCTACTCACCATCTCCTTATCAGTTGACAACAAGCTGCATGGTCAATTTGCTATACTGCTAACTATCTTAGAACATAGAAATATATGGCCCATCAGCTCATAGTGTTGTGCCAACTTTATAACCTATTCGAACTATTACCCGATGGCAGAGCCCCTCATTTTTCTCAGTTTCATGCACCTATCCAATAGTCTCCGAGAAGATCCTATTGTAACTACTTCATCACCATTGCTCGCAGTGCATTCCATGCACCCACCACCCTGTGTGAAAAAATTAACCCTTGGATCCCCCCCACCTGTACTTACTCCCAAGCACCTTAGATCTACATCCCCCTATGTTAGTCATTCCATCCGGCCCCCAGTTTTAGATTTTCTATCAGTGGAATGATCTTTGGTACATCTACTCCAGAATTTTAAGTATCACCCTTGCTGTGTCCTGGAGCCTTCAAGTTGATGCAATCACAATGAAGGCTCACCAACGGCTATGCTTTGTGAGGCGTTTGAGGAGATTCGGTATATCACCGAAGACTCTCATAAACCTCTACAGGTGCACAGTGGAGAGCATTCTGACTGGTTGCATCTCTGCCTGGTATGGAGGTGCCAACTCTCAGGACAAGAATAAACTCCAGAGGGTGGTTAACTCGGCCTGCGACATCAAAGGCACTAGAATTCTCTCCATCCAGGACATCTGCATGAGGCGATGTCTTAAAAAAGACTCCCACTACCCTCTTCACTTTGCTACCATTGGGAAAATGGTTCAGGAGCCTAAAGACGAGCACTCAACGGCACAAGGATAGCTTCTTCCCCGCTGCCATCAGATTCCTGAATGATCAGTGAACCAAAGACGCTGCCTCACTTTTTGTGCACTGTTATTTTTTACAGTAATGTTGTCAGATGGTTATAATTTGAATGTTTACATTAGGACGTTGCTGCAAACACCCAATTTCATGACTTGTTCATGACAATAAATTCTGATTCTGATTCTACCCTGCTAGTGAAAAAGATCCACGAGTTTGTCAGTCTTAAAAATTATAACCATCCAGAAGGTCACTACATGTGAATTCGTGATAACAACTTTGTTGGGAAAAGGCTGGTCGGGCATACCTATTGGCCAGTTGTACCTGTGGCCCCTCCCCACAGGCTCCTGCATAAAGGTGACTGTTCTACAGCCCCATGCAGCCCATTGCTGAACAATCCGAACAGTATAGATGTGCCTGCGTTCTTAAGTGAATAAAAGCCTATTGGTTTCTCTACAATTCTCTTTTGAGTAATTGATGGTGCATCAGCCAGAATGACGAGCAAAATTCAAACACAATCATACAGGCTAGCGAACCATGTTTTTTTTTTCAAATTACAGAATGAAACAACTCCATGCATGTTCGGGCCAGTTCTTCTTGGCAAGCTAGAGACTTTAACAGACATCCTCTGAAAGGAATACCTATGCTTGGAATAAAAATGAGCATAATAGACTTGGCAACAGATGAGATTTGACAAACAAATAGTGATTAAGAAGTTTTATGTCCTCAGAAGAGAAGCCATTCAGAAAGAATGGTTTTATGCTGTGGTTGCATTCATCTAATCAACCATGAGTGCAAAAGGTTTCACTGACTAATTAGTTGAGTATACAAGGTGACTCCTTAAACTGTTTCAAGTGTGACAGCTGAATGCATCTCTCTGCATGGTTAAACTCCAGATCTGAAATGACCAATTTTGAAAAGGCCAAACCAGTTTAGTTGCTGAAGTAGATAAAATGAAGACTTGCCCTTTGATGTCCTCACTAGTATTACAATAAGAGCTAGTTAAAAAGATTTCAAGCAAGAACGTTATTTTATCTTTGTAAAACAGTGGTTCTCAACCTTTCTTTCCACTCACATCCCACTTTAATTAATCCCTATGCCATTGGCGCTCTGTGATTGGTAAGGGATTGCTTAAGGTGGGATGTGAATGGGAAGGGAAGGTTAATAATCACTGCTCTAGACCCAATTGTTACCGAAATATTTTGCTTGAGAAAAATTATCATTGGCCCATTTCCTTTGGAGTTCTGAAACCATGCACATAACGAGTCAATGAGATATGATTAAAACAGTGGGTTTCAAACTTTTTCTTTCCACCCACATCCCACCTTAAGCAATCCCTTACTCATCAGAGAGCACCCATGGCATAGGGATTACTTAAAGTGCGATGTGAGTGGAAAGAAAAAGTTTGAAACCCACTGTTTTAATCATATCTCATTGACTCGTTATGTGCATGGTTTCAGAACTCCAAAGGAAATGGGCCAATGATAATTTTTCTCAAGCAAAATATTTCGGTAACCACTTGTAAAAGGAACGTTTTGGATCAGTCTTTCTCTCCTGTCTTTAACAGATAGGATTATCCACCAGATACAGGCAGACCCTGACTTAAGACTGTAATGGGGACTGAAGAGTGGGTTGTATCTGATAAATCGCATATTGAAGTTTGGTTGGCACATGCACCAGAGTTAAGGGTACTGACAATATTGAATTTGTGCCCTTAACTCTCGTGTATGTGCCAACCAAACTACACTAAGCAAACCCACCACTCATGCACCAAGGATTCATACAGGAATCAAGATAGGCACGCCCAGCCCCAGAAACGCCAAATAACAAGTATGCATATAACTGGCTCTTATATGCCCTGTGTCCCTGTTATAGTTTGAGAAATACAACACAAACTATATAAATTTTATATTCGTAAATGTTTTTATTTTAAATTCAGTTGTATGCCCAGATAGGTCGCAAGTGGGGGACAACTTGTTTGTGAAATGTTCTAACAGTGATCCATGCAGAGACCAGAAGCCAATGTTCTGACCTTGGAAATGAGACCGATACAGCCATGGGAACAACCAATGCACCTGTACAGTATTGGTACTCTACAATAATGTTGTTATTCAAAATTTCACTGAGCAACAAAAGAATATATTGGGGCAAGTGACCAAAAACTTAGACACTCGTCAATTTTAAGGCAGCTCTTCAAAGAGGAGAGAGGTGGGGAGTTTTAAAGATAACATTTTGGAGACCGAGAGTACTGTTGTTGAATGGGTGTGACCAAGTCTGGGATGATCAAGAAGCCAGAATTGGAGGTGAAGTTCAATGGGCTGGTGAAAATTACAGAGGAAGGAATTGATGGCCAAGGAGACCAACAAATTCCATTTATACAGCATAACGTAGCAAAAAGAAATCAAAGTGTTAACATTCAAAAGGAACAATCAGAATGAGAACCCTTCAGGGATGATAATCCTTTCAGTACTACTTACGCTCCCCTAATGTCTGCACCTCAATACTGGGGCTGTAGTTCCCATAGTTAGTAGATGAGGAAGCTCGGACTTGGAATATGTAGAGCGTTCCAGGCTTCAAATTATTAATGGTCACTGCTGTGGATGTGGTTTTTACAGTCGAATAACTCTGATCACTTTGCTCCTGCCGGAAAAGCACACAAGGGTCAATGACAGGAAACGTTTTCAGCCAGAAAGCTCATTAACAACAATAATAAAGGGTCTGCTGCAGGATTCTGATTACGTTCAAAAGGCACAGCAACCGTTCACATGCACACGCAGGCTTCAACAGTTCAGGGATGATGTCGACAAGAATCTTACACCGAGGAGTAGAATGCTGCAACTATCCCTTCCGACAACCCGAGTGATTTCACGGTGAGCCTGTGTACAGAGTGCACGAGTTGCCATGAAATCCACAAGTCGTCATGCACAATATTTTGTGGTGAGCTTAAATAAAATAAAAACTAACATCATCCCTCAGTGGTTTAAGCCACATTGCGCCTTTGTTTTCGTGGACGTTGCCTTTGCGCACCCATTGCAGGCAACTCCCGTTACTCTGTACAATCAATCGCGGTTCAGCGATCATGCCCATTTCACAACTTGATGAGCAACAAAGTATTGGGATCAATTTCAGGGCAAACAACTTCGTTCACATTATTGTTTTGCAAATTGATAGAATTATATCAACATTAGCTACGAACCTCAGTTGTTTTCGGAGATGGAGACTATATAAAAGAGCATTCAAACAATGAAGATAGAGGTGAGAAAGGTCATCAATTATTCAGCATCTGGTGTCTCTTCGACAGAAATTTTCTGTTGTGACTGGCAACATCAATTGCTGCTATATTGCAGAGTGAATTTGAAAGTTGACAATTCTTCACAAAAATGTTGCACTAGTTTTAATGATGTTAATATTAATCTTGATTTTTAATGAGCTTGATACATTAATGAAAAATATTTGCCTTCCAAACATACTTGAGTTTGATTTATGTAGACTGGCGTGACCTCAATATTACTTGACTAGCTGAAGATTTCCAATTATGGTCTTCTTCAAGATCACAATGGGGCACTTTTAAGCTGCAGCACCTGGGGACCCCTCCTGGCACCAGCACCTTTTAAGCTACAGGGGGAATCGACCCATTAAATCGCCATTCCCTCTGTTCACTCGACCCCTCTTAGTGAGGTGCTCAAAGGCACTTAATTTAACTTTATTCATCAACTCAGTTGTCAATTCTCTCCAAACTCCTGAATCTGAAACAAAGCCATTGGTGTTTCCAGCTCCAAAATCCACCATCCCATTTTCCTTGCTGAGGAGACTTCCAATGGTCTCATCTTCACGTTCTGGCACCGTTTAATCAAGACCCTCATACTGGTCTCTGTCCCTTAAAACGTCTCCCTCATTGCAAGGGTAGGGTCCATAAGGACATAGGAAAAGGGTGACAAGTATAGGCTATTTAGCAGGACCTCCCCGTTTCCCTGCACACTTTCCTGCTAACTCTTCCCATCACTGGAATTCTACACATACTTCCAGATGAAGCAGCAATTTAATTGCACTCATTCCAGTTTAAAGCAGTTAAACAAGAGAATTGGCAGTTTTTGGGGTCAATTGAAATATATAAATGTGCTGGAGAAACTTGTCCTGATGAAGGGCTCAGGCCCGAAACATTGGTTATCTTTTACTTCCTATGAATGCTGCGTGACCTGCTGAGTTTCTCCAGCTCTTTTGTGAATTGCACTTCAGTTTAATGCAGTGCTTTTACTCCTCTTTCACAGTGGTCTCCCCAGTAATTCGGGAGAGCCTGGGGGAGGAGGGAACCACTCTCCACTGGCCATCAATGGCTCCACCATCGAGGTAGTCAAGAGCACCAAATTCCTTGGCGTGCACCCTGGCGCAGGATCTCTCCTGGATGCCTAACACCAGATCCATTGCCAAGAAGGTCCAACAACACCTTTACTTCCTGCAGTGGTTGAGGAAAGTCCAGCTTCCACCCTCCACCCTCACTGCATTCCACAGGGGATGCACTGAGAGCAGCCTATGCGTTACCATCTGGTTCGGGAACTGCACCACCTCAGAACGCAAGTCCCTGCAGCGGAGAGTAAAGACTGCTGAGAGGATTATTGGGGTCTCTCTCCCTGCCATGATGGACAATTATAACAGCCGGTGTTTGAGGAAAGCCATAAACATCGTGAAAGACTCCACACATCCCTCCCACAATCTGTTCTCCCTCCTAACATCTGGGAAGAGGTACCAAAACGTTCAGTCCCTCACAACCAGATTGCGAGACAGCTTTTTCCTCCAAAACCGTGAGACTTCTGACCTCCGGGGACACAGGGCTACAATATGTAACGTGATATCTAATGAGTGATTTATAAAAATTGTTTCTAAGGTAATTTATCCAATGTCAATAAGCAGCTCCACAGTCTGGAGAAACGCTATCTCGTTTTCACAGCACACTGCAATGTTTATCGTATGAACGTCAAATAAACGTGACTTGACTTGATAACAAAAGATTGGGTGACCACTTTAGAGAATTGTTTGTAAAGGTGACCTTGAGCCTCTAGTGATGTATCCCTTAATAACCCATCTCACTCTGGCCTCCATGTATTTAACCTCCTCCTCCCTTGTTCAAGAAGATCAGCACCACATCTTCTGATAGTTTCTCATCTCACAGCTTCTCGACTTGAATTTTAATTTGAAAAATTACGATCATCAGCGGTTTCAGTCCCAATTTTTTTGCTCTACATTTCTCCCATTTACAATTTCTCCAGGCAGAAGGTTTGTGTAGCAGTTAGTACAGTGCTATTACAGCGGCCGCATCCTGTGCTTGAATCCAGCGCTCAGTCTAACGAGTTTGTACGTTCTCCCCAAGACCTATACGAGTTTTTCCTGGTGCTCTAGGTTTCCACCCACCCTCCAAAAATGTATGGTGTTGGTGGGTTAATTAGGTGTAATTGGACAGCATGGGTTTCAAAGGCTGGAATCAATTTCTACCACATTGCAAATAATTTTCTAAAAATTTAAAATCTCCTATTAATTCCTTCCAGACCAATTGAGTAATTCCATCTCTCCTATTCACCATTCGACCTCCTTGCCTGCAACTTCTTCCATTTTATCCCAAGCTTTTCCCCGCACCAATAAACGGTCATCAACCTGGAACATTTTCCATAGATGTTGTCTGGTCCGCTGATTGTTCTCCCCATTCTGCACTTTTATATCAGATCTCCAGCATCTGCTCTATTTTACTTTTGATTATTGATGTTAACAGCTCAACAGGCATGGTAAATGAAAAATCAAAAGATTATGCAAATGTTGTAAATCTGAAAATAATAACCGAAAATGCAAGAAGAACTGGCACCATAGAGCTCCCCATCGCTGGGCCTGAAGCTTCAACTCTTTCTATTCTCCACATATACTGCCAGACCTGTAAGATTTTACAACACTGTATTTAATTTTTTTTCTCTCCATAGATGCAACTAGCATTGAAACAGTGTAGATACTAGAATATGGAGCAAAAACAAATGGCTGGAAAGACTCAGTGGGACAAGCCAACAGCCATGGAAACAAAAGGGCGGTCAACATTTCAGGTCAACACTCTGCTTCAGGCATGAGAGCTGAAGGGAAGGCATCCAGGAGGCACTTGACAAGGCGATTTAGAGGTTGGTAGAACCACATATGAGAGGAATGAGGAGCCAATGGAAGCAGGTGGCTAAGGGAATAGGAAAGGTGAACTGAGGGAGAAGATCAGTGGGAGATGGGTATCTGGAAGCAGGTGGAAAAAGGTGACGAGTCCTGATCATGGAGCTGTGGGAAAAGGGATGGAAAAGGTGAACAAAGGGACAGAAACATTGGGGTGGAATTGGAGGGAATGGGAAAAACAGAATTTTCAAAAAATTGGCTTGAAGATAATCCAAATGAAAAATGAGGTGCCATTCCTCTGGTTTAGTCACTGTGGCAAAGGACATGTGGGTTGTTGTAGGAATAGGGAGCATAGTTGAAGTGACACAACTGATATCTCAAGGTGCTCATTGGGGACTGCAAAACAGTCACCCAGTCTACATGTTGAAGTTAGCATCAAGTGGTACGCAGGAGCAACATGAACAGGAGCTGAAATTGGGGCAGGTTCCTGACTGTCATGTGCAAATACGTTTTCCCCTCTGAACTTCTTATTTCTCCAATTGTCAATCCTCCCCTTGGCAGTAGATCACAGAAGCATCATTCATTGATAACGTGATCTCCATTGACCTTTCAAACTGCTAATTCTAATGAGTATTGGCCAAGTCTAAAGTGTTTCAAGTGCTGGGAAGAACTTGCCAACCTCAAACAGCTGAGTGGTTTAATCATGAAGTTGCCACCTCTAGTCAAGGAACTAATTAACTAAAACTGCAGTATCAAGAGGTTCAATACATACTTTAGGCAAATACCTCTGCAGGATGACAACTGAGAGAAACTCTTTTAACCAATTACATTTTTAAATTCCCTCTTACTGTTTCAATTAGCACCAAAATTATGCTACTTCTCTCAACTATCCCCTGTGGCAGTGAATTGAAACAACTTTGAGTAACGAAATTTCTCTTGAATTTTTCTTTGATCTCAGAATTTTAGACTAGATTCATTTCATTTGATCTCAACAGGCATTTTAAAACAAAGTGGGGCATAACCACTATTGTACATATTCTTTGGCTTGGCTTCGCGGACGAAGATTTATGGAGGGGGTAAAAAAGTCCACGTCAGCTGCAGGCTCGTTTGTGGCTGACAAGTCCGATGCGGGACAGGCAGACACGATTGCAGCGGTTGCAGGGGAAAATTGGTTGGTTGGGGTTGGGTGTTGGGTTTTTCCTCCTTTGCCTTTTGTCAGTGAGGTGGGCTCTGCGGTCTTCTTCAAAGGAGGTTGCTGCCCGCCAAACTGTGAGGCGCCAAGATGCACGTTATCAGCCCACTGGCGGTGGTCAATGTGGCAGGCACCAAGAGATTTCTTTAGGCAGTCCTTGTACCTTTTCTTTGGTGCACCTCTGTCACGGTGGCCAGTGGAGAGCTCGCCATATAACACGATCTTGGGAAGGCGATGGTCCTCCATTCTGGAGACGTGACCCACCCAGCGCAGCTGGATCTTCAGCAGCGTGGACTCGATGCTGTCGACCTCTGTCATCTCGAGTACTTCGACGTTAGGGATGTAAGCGCTCCAATGGATGTTGAGGATGGAGCGGAGACAACGCTGGTGGAAGCGTTCTAGGAGCCGTAGGTGGTGCCGGTAGAGGACCCATGATTCGGAGCCGAACAGGAGTGTGGGTATGACAACGGCTCTGTATACGCTAATCTTTGTGAGGTTTTTCAGTTGGTTGTTTTTCCAGACTCTTTTGTGTAGTCTTCCAAAGGCGCTATTTGCCTTGGCGAGTCTGTTGTCTATCTCATTGTCGATCCTTGCATCTGATGAAATGGTGCAGCCGAGATAGGTAAACTGGTTGACCGTTTTGAGTTTTGTGTGCCCGATGGAGATGTGGGGGGGCTGGTAATCATGGTGGGGAGCTGGCTGATGGAGGACCTCAGTTTTCTTCAGGCTGACTTCCAGGCCAAACATTTTGGCAGTTTCCGCAAAGCAGGACGTCAAGCGCTGAAGAGCTGGCTCTGATCTGCCCATTCAGATTGTACATATTAGTCATATGTAAATAACATGACCTTTCCTGGTTGACCCTGACCCTTTCCCGTAAAGGCAGTCATGCCACGAGCCTGCCCCCAGTTCGAGGCCAGGTCCGTGTGAGCGACCAACACAGGGATGCTCTCCGTCTCTTGCAAATAAAAGCCTTCAGTTTCGGCAACTTTCAGTCTTTGTGTCATTGATTGGTGCATCACAAAGGTTTTTAGTTTTCAGTTACCATTTGCTTAATAAATATTTACGAATGTTTGAATGCATAATCAGTTAGGCAAGGTGATCCAGAATGTACAACAATAAGATTTTTTTAAAATTTAGACATACAGCAGGTAACAGGCCCTTCCAGCCCATAAGCCTGTGCCACCAAATGACACCCAAATGTCCTACCAGCCCTGGGTCATTTTTAAAGGATGGGAGTAAACTGGAGCACCCAGATGAAACCCATGCAGAAATAGTGAGAACGTACAAAGTCCTTATGGACAGGGCTGGATTTGAACACCTGCGCTGTAACAGCATTGCGTTAACCTCTGCACTAAACATGACCCCTCCAATTATTTCTAATCGGGCTCACAGCTTGTGAGTTCAGCAAAGCAGTACATTCAAATCGGTGAAGTGATTGTGAAGAGCGGAGGATGACTGCACACATCAATCAATACAATATAGAAATGAAGGACCTGAGGCTCAGGTGGAGGTTTAGAGAAATTGAGTTGTCTGGAGCCAAATAAACAGAAGCTGGATTCAAACACTCACTGAAACTTCCTGAACGGCAAGAGACGGAAAAGGAACTTAATGTGCACCTCCAACTTTTAAAAGCCACCTATCTTTTCTCGATTCTCTCTGGAGAGGAAGGGACAGGAACGAGCTGCCTCCAGTTTGTTGTAAATAGGAGAGACAACAGATGTTGGAAAACTGGAACAACTCACAGAATATTGGAGGAACTCAACAGGGCAGGCAATATCCATGGAAGAAAATAGACAGACATTTCATGCATTCCCAATAAAGGGTTACGGCTCGGAACGTTGACTATCTGTTGCCCACTGTGGATGCAATACATGTGTGGGCCTCCAGTCTGCTGCCTTGTTGCCTGGCCTTGAAGATCAGAATTTGTGGCCTTTTCATCCATTAAAGGATATCAGAATAAAATCCATTAGATTTGGACCACAGCACACCCGTAGTATTGAAGAGAAGTGGTGCAGACCAGGTAAGCCTATCCACAAACAGGAGACAAGAATGGAAATGTGCCATGCATTTATTTTCTTCATCGGTTAGGGCATTTAGGTGACGTTGGTGAGAACACTCAAGCTGGGACCTCCCTACCTGAAGATCACCATATATCATATCAGGTTCATTGGGAGAAGCAAGCAAGTTAAATCCCACCTGTACAACATCAACAATCACATTGGCAATTTGCATGAACCTAATGTCAGGATAATTCTCTACAAAGCACTCAAGAATACCAGAGATAAAGTTTCACAGGGTTCAGTAGGGTTCCCAATAATCCGTGCACCCCACCTTTGGTGCGAGACTGAGGAATACCCAAAAACGGAGGAAAGGTGTGGCTGAAATGTAAAGGTTTAAAAGGGAAGCTCCTGGTCTTCCCTTTCAGGAATTATAGGGGACCAAGAAAACAAACATCATGGAACATGAATCTCAACACCTGAAATTTCCTTTCAGAGCTCATGGGGAAGGTTCAATATCAGACTGGGAACCTCCGACTGCCCCAGTGGGGGACAGTTGACATGACACGAATTTTCCAGCATCGTTTTGGGACTACAAAACCCCCACCTTAATGGAACAGGCACAGGTTTTAGGGTAGGCAAAAGGAGGAAATCTCAGCCAGACTTTGCCGCAACATTCTTGCTGTCTCAGAGACAGATTAACCTGGAAGGCTTAAGAATGCAAAAACCTGCACCAACGGGCTTAAAGACAGTTTCTCCTCTGCAGCTGAAAGGCCTCTTGAATGAGCCCCCCTAACAATACTATCAAGTTGCCCTTGTTTGGTTCTAATTGATCTTGAATTTCATTGGAATCCTATACTTGGTACATTGGGCTCTTTGGTAGCCTGTTTGCAGAAGAACCCTCTCATGGTATTTTGTGACAAATAAGCTTAATCACAAACCATTCTTGTATAAAGACACACTTTTAAAATGGCCAATCTTCCACTGGTTGTGGAAGCAATCAGCCATTTACTTGGTGATCTATGTTAAGAAATGGTGCATCATTTTTTCAATCATTCATGGAGGAGGTGGGTGGGCAGCTGGGACACGTGCCCACAGTAGCATGGATAAAGTATGTGTTTGATCGGAGTCAACTTCACGTCATTATGCAATGCCACTGGATCTATACAACACCGTTAGTGTAGCGATTAGTGCAACGCTATTGCAGCTGCCGCAACCTGGGTTCGAATCCGTCACTACCTGTAAACAGTTTGTGCTTTTCCCTTGTGACGTTCCACCCTCCAAAACATATGGGGTTGGTTGGTTGATTAGGTGTAATTGTGTGGGAAAGGGCCCTTCTTCCATAGTGTATCACTGAAATAACACATTTAGTACTGAGATGCAGCACGTGAGATTTTACGGCTGCAGCCAAAAGCTTAGCCCAAGGTGTGTTTCTACGAAGCAGCTGAACAGTGGACAGAGTGGAGAAGTGGAAGGAAACCCAGGTAATGGGGCAATGAAACACAGAGATAATCCCACGGCCAGAAACAGAGGAGCACTGAGTTCTCCAAGATTATTGGCTTGAAGGTAGGATCTTGAAGGGATTGGGAAAAGTGTTGCCTGGAGAGATCGCAAAGCAAGGATGGGAATATTAAAATCAAGGCATTGTTTGAATGAAACGCAGGGCAATTTAACACTGGGCTCCAGCAACATCCCATCAGATGACCAGGAGATGGGATGAATTGGACGGTGTGAGTTTTGAATAATGTGATGGCTACAGATCATTCATACTTTACCGTTTGTGAGCTGCATGTACCCTAACTGGTCAAGTGGAATGCTCACACCTGAACCCCATGCATAACACCTCCCTTGACCCAGGATGGGAGGTTTCCCTGAGGATTTGTTGTGAGATAGAGAGATTTCATTACCATCGCAGCATCTGGAAGTTCTGAAAAGGTTGTCTGCTTCAAGACGTTTGATAAGCTGCTTCCTTCTGCTACCTAATTTATTCATCAAATAAAATTAGTATTTATTCCCACACACGCACATAGACACAAACACAGACACATTCACAAAAATACACATGGAAAAATGCATGCATATATGCAGACACACACACACGCAGTTGATGCACATGAAAGGAGACACATATGAACATACGTGGGAGAGACATTCCCCCCCCCCCCACCAAAAATAACCTTTCCTGATTTGGTCAAGCAGGCCTGAGCCCTGCATGGCAACCAGGAACTGGTAACCCAAGGGCATTGTGCACTCGTCTTTCTCGGCTTTGATCACACAACATAGATCCTGGCTAGAGCTTCCACAGTTACCTTTGAATTAAAAAAAAATGTCTGTGACACCTTCAGGAAAGACCACTATCCTGAGTTACTTGCGATTGGTTGGGCATTTTAAGTGATATTATCTCATGCCTTGTTTGAAGGGACTTAAAGTCAAGTGAAGTCTTTACAATGGTTTGTTTGAAAGTGGCCTGAAATTTGACAAGGTCTTTTAAAGTTAACAGCCGACTTGAAGGTAAAGGATCAACAGTAAAGAATTCAAGGAGAAAATGAAGAGAGGTAGTTTCCCAGTTTGGAAAGCTTACTTAATAAGTGAGGGAAAAACAATCTGTAATCACATGAGACTGCCGCATTTTATTCCGTATCTTTGGTAATTTCATGTAGCACCTTGTATCCCATCAGTCGTCATGTTTGCTTTGATATTATGTTGCTTGTGGCACTCCCTCAGATTTTAAAAACTTTTAAAAAGGTAGATGGTGTTGATCTGTTAGCCTTGACTTGTTTTACCCATCGGGACAAATTCAGTCTGAACCGAGACGACTGATGGAAGTGAAAATACTGGGCAGAGTAGTCTCGTCACGAGATGCAAGTGCCTCCCGATGGGGTAGTGGGTCAGAGAGAGAAATGGGGTAGTTGAAGATGGGAATCAGTCGTCAAGGTGGGAAATAGTTTGGTGAAAGTATCAAGGTTGGGGAAAGTCAAAGTTGCAAATTCTGGGGAACAGAAGGAGTCAGAGTAGGTGAGCAATAGTCTCAAAGGGATTGACCAGTCAATTAGGCCGTGTGTAGAGCTCGTCGAAAGAACCGAAGACTTGTTGATCCAAACCAAGGCTTTTATTAGCTCTTCACAGGTGGCCGACCAGTCCGGAATGATCCGACCTGGCTAGGGACACAACCCTTTAAGGCCCAGACAGTAGGCGTGGCTAAGCTCTCAGCCAATCGCTGTAAGCACAGTCTAGATACTGTAACTATATACACTATATACATTGGTGGTAGTCAAGCTCATTTCACTTGCCACTCCTTGAGTTGCCCAAAGACAGCACGGTGCACCTGGCAGTGATGGTTAACTGTGATCAGATGTGCATTTCATATCATTGGATATTACTATGTATTTCCAGGGTCCTCCATGCATTTCTGCCTCACACACATGAAGGGCCCATGAGGAAAACCGCAGATTGCAAGAACCATGTGGTAAGTCTCTTGAATTTCAATAATATTTCATTTTCCACAGGAAATGCACCATTTAGTGCACAAAAATATGGTACTGAACAAACCAACTCATTGGCAATGATAAAAACCAAGAGCTTCAGATGCCAGAATCAGGAGAAAACAAAGGATTATTGGAGGAACACATTAGGTCAGACAGCATCCACGTGTGGAAATGGTCCATCAATATTTGTGTCAAGCAGAGACATTGACGGACCATTTCTCAGCATGGATGCCATCTGACTGGTTGAGTTTTTCCAGCAATGATCTTTTCTGCTTATTACCAATCATGACTGGACCCAGAAAGTATTAATTTGCATTCTATTCCTTGTCAAAATGCATTCAGTGTTGGTTTATTTGAATTGGTCAAAATGGTTCTCAGCAATGGGCATTGAAAGGCAGTCATGAGATGTTAGACCCTCTCCACAAAGAGATCATTTGCATTTTGTTTTTGCATTAGATATATTGGTGGAATTGGTTGGAGAAAGAGGCTTTAGTCTGATACCTTTCCAGCAAAAGAAACTAGGCACTGCAAATTTTCAATACAAGGCTGAGGCTTATGCATAATTGACCATATGTCACTGGATTCATTACATGCTGGAATCCTTTATACCAATTTCTCAGTTGTGTATCATGAGATGGCTCAATTTCTCAATGATCCATCCTGATCCAACTGCACTTCAAATTACCTACAATTATTTATTAATTCCTTCCAGAGAAAGAAGGAGCAGGAAGGAAAGCAAGGCTCCAAACGCCTTATACCAAATTATGTACGTCAAAGTTTCATTGCTGTTAACATTACGACAGAAGTCACGCCAAGGTTTCGTGATGACCATCTCTTTTTGTGTCAGAGGTAAACATTCTCCATGGAATGGGTGGTGAACATTTCTTCTATTCATGTTCTGAATGAGGACTGTACAAAGTAAACAGTTCCTGCTGGTGCTTTTTTTTTGTTTCTAGTGTGTCAAAATCATAATACTGTATATAAAGGCTTTACATAGACTTTCCTAAGAGATTTCCTCAGTAGGTCAATATTTAACAATTTTCTGAATTCACGTGTACAACTTTGTTAAGGAGTACAAAAATTGTTTCGTTGCCCATGAACCCACTGCATCTGCCTACATCATGGCAAAAGCAATTTCCTTTCCCCCATTCCCTCAAGGCGGACCAGTGTTTAAAAAAACCCTACTTGCTGACGCTTCGTCCAAACCTGAACAACATAGAGCACCTTTTCATAATATTTGATCTCGTATTCCGTGCCATTGCTGCTGGGGTAGTCGGACTCTTGCAATGCCAAGGTGATGCTCTTCTGTTCAATGTGCTCTACCCTGATATCAGCCACTTGCATGTTTCCTGGGAATGGGAGCAGACATATTAAAAGGTTAGCAGCATAAAACATAAATAACATACAAAAAAAAACTGATAGGTTATGGACACATAACTTTTGGCAAGCAAAGTTGTCTGGATTACATTCACTAATACTTGAAAAAGATGACATTTTCTAATGTTTCAATAAGTTGCAATAAGTCTAAATTGCAATTACCTACTGAACTGAAAGTATTTCCAACTGAAAGTATTTCCTGATCAAATATCTAAAAACATTCTCTCTCTTGTTTGCATGTTGCTGGGATACAGGAACTGTAGAGCTATTAATATTTATGTTTTGAACCTGGCTATTGTGAAGTTAGCATATGCCAAGTTTTCAATAACTCATCACAGTTACTTTGGATGCCTCTGGAACTGCATTTTTAACCAAACAGAGGAAAGGCAGGTGGGAGGAGGGAAGGTGGTTAATTGGTGTCATGTGAGCAGCTGTGTGTTTGCTTCTATCACTGCAATTTCAGCCTTTGCTGCTCTGCGTTTGACTTTTTCAACAAGTAGCACAGTCTGCGGTATCCTAGCTGCACCGCACGAGTTCCAGACAGGGGCCATCAGCAGGCTACCTGACCTTCTTTTGATATCATCAACTGATTGACTTCCTGAGAAGGTCACTTCACCAAGGTTCCTATCTGGTTCACATACAGCACAAATAGGCCTTTTAGCCTGAGTCAACTTCTTCTGCCCATGTTCCCATCAACTCCCCTGAGATTCTGCCATACATTCACAAGGGTCAAGATACAGTGGCCAATTAAACTCCCAAGCCTCACATTTTTGGGATGAGGGGGGGAAACTGGAGCACTCAGTGGGCCTTTTTATAGTTTAAAAATAGCGACTGTTAAGGCAGATATTCCCTACCTTTACATTATTTATCTTACCTGGATGAAAGCTCCAAGAGCGTATACAAGAGGCAGACTCCGAACCACCTGAGAGGGGGAGGGGTAGACTCACGAAGGGAATGCTGCTGAGGGGGCTGCAAAGAGGCGCGCCAATGACATCGTCTGCCCGCAAGCCGGAGCAGGATTTTTAAAATTTAATATAACTAATCAAGTCGTGCTGGAGATCTTCCTAAGATTCCTTAAACAGATCTCCACCAGTGCTCTTACCTACTCTTTAGTCACCATTTCAGGTGTAGGCTGCTTTCCTTTCTCGGCGCGTGAGCTTGACGTCACGGTGGCGGGCAGCGCTACGGCACTACTGGCCCCGCCACCCTCAGCTCTGGAAGGTGCCTCCAGATGTTGCTCAGTGGGAAAGCCACACTAGATCTGCCTTCTCCGTAAAAAGGCAAGTTCAACTTTTTTTCATGGAGCTGCTTTCAAGGCACTTATTAAAATGCTGAGTGATCACAGGGGTATGTGCACACTCCATACTAATTGCATCTAAGGTCAGCATTGAATCTGGGTTACGAGCTGGCAACTCTACTAGCTATGCCTCTGTACATTGGTCCAACCTGTGAGCTCTCCAGCTGATATTTATTCTTTAGTTAACACCACCAGATGAACAGAAAACTGGTCACTACCTTTTGTCTATGCTTATTGCTTGCAAAGGATGGTCAGTGTTAAAGGCATAACAACCATTTTAAAAATAGCAGTGAAGTGATTTGGGATAACCTTGGGTGTGATTATTCTGTTGTAAATGTGTGCCTGTTCTATTTTACTGAACAGCCTCCTTGATTTATCTGGTTCAGGACTAAACTGTTATAGATTGATCAATTGACTCTTGAAGGTCAATAGGTTAATGGTCCATTGGGAAGTGGGTCCATGATCTAAAATCAAAGCAACTGCTTTGATTCATGTGATTCACAGAAGGCTCATTTGTGCCTAATCACAGAAATATTTCTTGAAGTAACACCAAAAGTATGAAATGAGTTCAGGTAATCCACGATTTACTTTTCACATATTTTTGCTGCGATGGAATTGATTATTTGGGACTTCAATTTACAAATCGCTCCATTGCAATGCACCCGCAGACACAAGGTGCCAAAAATGACAGTTACCCAGCTCTGAGAAAGCAATGCTTTTTAAATTGAGAAATGGCTGGGTGAAAGCAATGGTAATAAATTAGGTGTTTTATAAATGGAGACGGAGGACATGAACACCAAAGGGCTGTTCAGGGAATCAAAGTTCCATGAATTCATGCCATTTATTTTCTAAGAAACGATATAATCAATAATAAACCAGATACCCCAAAATTGCTATGAATTGTTAAGACACTATTACAAATAGCGCCTTTGGAAGACGACACAAAAGAGTCTGGAAAAACAACCAACTGAAAAACCTCACAAAGATAAGCGTATACAGAGCCGTTGTCATACCCACACTCCTGTTCGGCTCTGAATCATGGGTCCTCTACCGGCACCACCTACGGCTCCTAGAACGCTTCCACCAGCGTTGTCTCCGCTCCATCCTCAACATCCATTGGAGCGCTTTCATCCCTAACGTCGAAGTACTCGAGATGGCAGAGGTCGACAGCATCGAGTCCGCGCTGCTGAAGATCCAGCTGCGCTGGGTGGGTCACGTCTCCAGAATGGAGGACCATCGCCTTCCCAAGATCATGTTCTATGGCGAGCTCTCCACTGGCCACCGTGACAGAGGTGCACCAAAGAAAAGGTACAAGGACTGCCTAAAGAAATCTCTTGGTGCCTGCCACATTGACCACCGCCAGTGGGCTGATATCGCCTCAAACCGTGCATCTTGGCGCCTCACAGTTTGGCGGGCAGCAACCTCCTTTGAAGAAGACCGCAGAGCCCACCTCACTGACAAAAGGCAAAGGAGGAAAAACACCCAACCCCAACCAACCAATTTTCCCCTGCAACCGCTGCAACCGTGTCTGCCTGTCCCGCATCGGACGTCAGCCACAAACGAGCCTGCAGCTGACGTGGACTTTTACCCCCTCCATAAATCTTCGTCCGCGAAGCCAAGCCAAAGAAAAAAAGATTACTGTTGCATTTTGTGCAGTTTGTAGTCAATAAGATCCCCAAATAGCAATGCAACCCAGTAATGAAAAAAATGATGTTTTAGCAATGTTTTTTGACGTATAAATATCAACCAATGCTTTTGGGATAATTCTCTTCAAGTTAATACCACATCTTTTGCTTCCACTGGCGATGGCAGACAAGGTCATCATTTAATATCCTTGCTGGAAGTCAGCACCGATGACCCTGTAACATGCAGTGCAGCACACAAAGACCTGAAGGGGCCCTTAACCCCACAAATTTCCAACCCACCGGGATCAGTAGAATAAAAGAAAACATTGCTGATGTTCTTCAGGCACACTTAAAATACTCTTAGATAGGCACATAGATAGAAAAATAGAGGGATAGGGGCTCTGAGGTTGGGAAGGGTTAACAGTGGTTCTCAACCATTTTCATTCCACTTTAAGTCATCCCTATGCCGCATGTACTCTGTGATTAGTAAGGGATTGATTAAGGTGGGATGTGAGTGGGAAGGGAATGGTGAGAATCACTGCTCTGGACCCAATTGTTACTCAAATATTTTGCTTGGGAAAAACTGTCTTTGGCCCATTTCCTTTGGAGTTATGAAACCGTGCACATAACGAGTCAATTAGGGATAATTAAAACAATTGTTTTTCAAACTTTTTCTTTTCACCCACATTCCACCTTAAAGCAATCCCTTACGAATTACAGAGCATAGGGATTACTTAAAGTGGTATGTGAGTGGAAAGAAAAAAAGGTTGAGGACCACTGGGTTAGAATTATGGTGGAACAGGTCCACATGACATCATGGGTCAAAAGGCCTGTCGTGTGAAAAATTTAACTGGAAGTTCATGTTAAACTGCACATATTTACTCTTGTGAGGTAATGTGAGGGAACAATTTTGTGGATATGAGTGTCCTGGTGTTAACTTCTGTGCAAGAAAGTGAGAAATACTGGACAAAGGAATGAAATAAAACAATAAAAGACCAGAAAATGCTTAGGGAGTTCCAACTTTCAAGGAAATGCAATGTCCATTTTAGCGTCTACTTGAGTGACATTGAGCATTGTCAGAGGATATGAGCAAATCAGTTACTTTTTGAGATAGACTTTCAGAAGAATATTCAATGGTGAAAGTATTCTGGAAATATTAGCGTGAATTTTATATCCTACTGGACAAAAGTGTTGGAGCACCTTCGATAGCTTAGCAATTTAAAAAAATTTGGCTCATGAGCATCTCAAGGGAATTCTCCCTCGCTGTTCGTATCAGATCTCACATTTAAATATAAACATGGCTACTTCATGAGCATTTCTTCCATTTCAATCTCCCTGTCATACATGTAAATATTATTCAGAAACAAGCATGAAATCACAACGTCTTTCACATACTCTTGCACGAGGGGCACTGGACAAAGCGGCGACTGTCTGCCTTACAGTTAACAAAGGTTAAAGAATTTCATCTCGGTTACATTCTAAATGTGACAACAATTGAACCTTTACCTTTTTATTGTCAACAAGTGCAGAAGGGAGGGTTTAAATAGAAGACCAGTGTGAGAGGAAAAATGAAGAAACAATTTGCATTTATAATTAGCATCTTTCTCGCGTCGTTTTGTTTGCTTCTCTTTTGGCGAGGAGCGTGCCATTCTACTTAAATGGAAGGACGCTGCCCCACTTACTCATGATCAGTGGTCGCGTGACATCATGTCCTGTTTCAACATGGAAAAGATTCAATATTCAATTTATAATTCAGGTATCAGATTCCAGAAGTTATGGGGGTCATATATCTTACTTTACAATTTTACTCCAATGTTTTCCACATTCTCTATATTAATTATTTTTTCTGCTTTTATTTTTCTTTTTAATACTAATCATGTATCGCACCTGGCAACGTGGTTAGGTAAAGGGTTTTGAGTTTTTCTCCTTTACTATTTTCTTCTTTCTCTTTTTGAATTATTAGAGTTATTTTTCTCTCAAAAAAGGTATATATTATTTTGAATATGAACTATGGATATAATGTACAGTTTATGTATGTTAGTGATATACAGAATGCCTTATGTACTTGGTGTAACTGTCCATATCGCCTTATTGAATTGTACCCTTTCTTGTTTGTATAAGTTTTTGTTGCAATTAATAAAAATATTTTAAAAAGAAAGCAGTAGCATCTTTCAAATCTTCTGATTTCCACTGGGGACGATGACGAGAGTTTACCATCACATCCTCAAGTTACACGTACAGATGCACGGACCAAAATTCTTGCTGCAGTAAAACAGCACCAACTGAATTCTAATAAAATATTACAATATGCCATGACAAAAATAAATAGATAGATAGACAGACAGACAGATAGATAGATAGACAGACAGACAGATAGATAGATAGATAGACAGACATAGATAGATAGATAGATAGATAGACAGATAGATAGATAGAGAGATAGATAGATAGACAGACAGATAGATAGATAGACAGACAGATAGATAGATAGAGAGATAGATAGATAGACAGACAGATAGATAGATAGACAGACAGATAGATAGATAGATAGACAGATAGATAGATAGATAGATAGACAGATAGATAGATAGAGAGATAGATATATAGACAGACAGATAGATAGATAGACAGACAGACAGATAGATAGATAGATAGACAGATAGATAGATAGATAGATAGACAGACAGATAGCTAGACAGACAGATAGATAGATAGATAGAGATAGATAGATAGATAGACAGACAGACAGAGACAGACAGACAGATAGATAGACAGACAGATAGATAGACAGACAGATAGATAGACAGACAGATAGACAAATAGATAGATAGACAGATAGATAGATAAACAGATAGATAGACAGATAGATAGATAGACAGATAGATAGCCAGACAGATAGATAGACAGACAGACAGACAGATAGATAGATAGATAGACAGATAGAGAGAGATAGATAGATAGAAAGACAGATAGATAGATAGAGATAGATAGATAGACAGACAGATAGATAGATAGATAGACAGACAGATAGATAGACAGACAGATAGATAGGATAGACAGACAGACATATAGATAAATAGACAGATAGATAGACAGAGACAGACAGACAGATAGATAGATAGATAGACAGACAGACAGACAGACAGATAGACAGATAGATAGATAGATAGATAAACAGATAGATAGACAGACAGACAGACAGACATAGACAGACAGATAGATATAGATAGACAGACAGATAGATAGATAGAGATAGATAGACCGACAGATAGATAGACAGACAGAATGACAGACAGACAGAAAGACAGACAGATAGATAGATCGATAGATAGACAGACAGACAGATAGATAAAAGGATAAGATAAATAAATATTCACAGTGGCAGTTTTTTCGAGAATAAAGAAGGGACTTTACAAGAGTGCAGAAGATCTTTCATCAGTCCCAGAGTAGTTTATGGTCAGAGTAGTTCAGGGAGGCTCAGAATCTTACAACAGCCGTAAAAATCCCTTTCTTGTGTTGGTTTGAAAGTTGAAGGACTCTGAAAACTCGTCACACTGGTAACCCTCAGCTCCAGTATTATGTGAAATTAGATTTTTTTCACATTCTCCTTATCTTTTCTCTTTTTCTTTCTTTTTAATTTAAGGTTGGGTGGGGAGGGAGGGATGATGGAATATTTTTACACACACACAGACACACACACACACACACACACACACATACATATTATTTTTTCAACTTATTCATTTAAGAATTGTAGATGTGGTTTAAAATGTTTAGATTAAATATTAAAAAAAAAAGAAAAATCCCTTTCTTGAACCTGGAGGTGTTGGACTCCCAGGTTATGCACCAGCTGAACATAACTACTGAAATGATGTGGATTTCAATAAAAAGCAAAATCCTCATTAGGAGATGACCAGGTTTATAAATCTAACAACAGATGAGGTGGAAATAAAAGATGATTACATAACGAAGAACATGTTTTATTCAAGCACACAAATGATGGAGAAACTCAGCAGGTCCAACAGTGGCTTTATGTAGCGAAGGTGAAGAACCATCACCAACGTTTCGGGCTTGAGCCCTTCATCAAGGTGTAGGGGAACACAAGAAATGTCTGAAGAAAAGGGTGGGAGATGATAGGTGGAGGGGGGGAGGAGTCTAGGCTAGGTGGAGAGAGAAAGGAAGTAGGAACTAGGATGACTAGTTAAAGGAGGAGGGGAGGGGGGAAAAGGATATGAAATTATAGAAACATAAGGTGACCACACAGGGAAATTATCATTCAGTGATAGCAAATTGAAGAATTTTTGCCAAGATGCATGTACAAAAACACAGTGAGGTTCTAGGCATGGATAAAGACTTTCACTCCGTCAAGTACACCCTCGCTTCAGTTAGAAGTCCATGGTTCATGCTGCCCTCTTGAATCGAGCATCAACGGGGCGGAGACTCCAGAATACAAATTTCAAACTGAGCAAACTTTCATGATCTTAGGCTATCATAACCTATTTTAAACCCAATTAAATATCTATGATGAGATACAAACTCGAAATTTAGCTCATATCCCTATAAGCTAATCTTTTAGAAGTTCCAGTTGAGACAAATCACTGACTGGTGGTTAAAGAAAACTGCTCAGTAATATTCCATGGATCTTTTATATTTACCTCAGAGGGGAGTCAAGGCCTTAGCTTAACATTTCATTGAGGGAGGATTGAATGTCATGTGATGCTGAACGAAAAATTGTTTCTATCAAATAAAAAAAATCACCTCGACTGAGGAAAGGCAAAATAACCCAAATTATCAATGGCGCTTTAAATGCATGTATGGATTTGTAAATTTGTGATTTAAGATGGTTTACATTGTTAAGATTCATAGTTTGCATTATTCTAGAATTGCCAGTTACTTTACAGAATCACTAGAATGATAGAAGACCTACATCCATCCAATTGAGTTGTTGACTCATCGCAATAATGAATCTCTATCAATTAGTCTTGACAAGATCCAAGGAAAATCCCAGTGGAGTGATGGCTTTAGATAGCATGGGTCCAAAGCCACTTGTATTTTCCTATTATATTTGCAACATTTCTCATCTCCAATTACCCACATTGCACAACACAAGATATAATTCAAGGCATTACATTTGCATTTGAATGAATCAACACATTCCAGTTCCACCAGTCCTGTCCCTACTCCGCTGCACAGGTTTACTGCTTTTGTAAGCACTCTTTTGTAAGGAGGAAAAACCCAACACCCAACCCCAACCAACCAATTTTCCCTTGCAACCGCTGCAATCGTGTCTGCCTGTCCCGCATCGGACTTGTCAGCCACAAACGAGCCTGCAGCTGACGTGGACTTTTTACCCCCTCCATAAATCTTCGTCCGCGAAGCCAAGCCAAAGAAGAAGAGCACTCGTCAATTCATGTTCCATTTGCCAGTTCAACATATGTTTTTTACACACCCCCTGCATTCCAGGAAATTTACCCCAATTTCCTGGGGTGCAGTTTGTGTAAAAAGATCGGAATGGGAATAAGGACTCATTCTGGTTCTGATATTTTACTTCCTCGACCCCGAGTAAGTTTCCTGGAACAACTGCAGTCTAAAGTAAACTGCAGGCATTCTGTGAACAATGCACTAATGACTAGGACGTATCGATGATGTGCATTACAAGTCCCGCCTCTTTAATTACCGCCCTTCCGGTAATTAAATGTGCAAACTCGAAACAGAGTTTTCAAGTTTTGGTCGTTCGTGTGTGAACGACCAATGCCGAGACCTCCGACATTCTTCAGACCGGTAAAACCAAGCAAATTCTATCTAAAAAACCTAACTGGGATGCACTAACTGTACTCACTCCAACAAGGTGAATTATTGCTCATCATGGTTTCATATACAGTTACACTTCTCTGCAGTTTATGAAACAAGAACATCCACTGCCTTAGGGCAATGTAAAGCAGTTCATATTGTTTTCCTGAACCTTAATGGCCACTTTGAAAGCAAATAAAATGTTCTGTGGAAATACATAGCTAGTGGCAATGAGACAAATACAAAAAAAAGTACCTTGCACACTGTGACAATTTTGACTTTCATCATAAGTAAAACATCCTAAACGTAAAATCAGATATAGTGGTTTGTGAATTCATTTAATAGGGCCTTTCAAATTGCCTTGTAAAATGGGATTAACCGGGAATTTACCACATTGAAAACCCAGGTACAAGGCTAGTTGAAAGGCCCGAACTGGGCAAGCCCGGTCAAAATCCACCCGGGTCCCAGACCTACCTCGAAGTGGCCAGGGAACCCAGTGAAACCTACCCGGGTGTCCTCCTCCACCTATTTGAAAGAGGAAATGGCTCACTTGGTTACTCTGGAACTTTAAACAGAAAGGGGACAGGGGACTATTCCCTGTGGCTGCGTGAACCGTCACTCACCACATCATCGCAGGGGCCATTGGACAGGTAGGTTAGGCTGCATCCTGGCCACTCTGCATGGGCTTCTTCCAGGTTCTCCGCTTTCCTCCTGGGGGGGACCTCTCTTTTGCTTCTCTTTCTCTGGCTGTAAGAGGCACCTGGCAATTTATGCTGATGGTGTATCTGTCTGCATGACAGCAGACTAAAAGCAAACTTTGTCTAATATTACCAGCATTCTATTGCATAGGAATCTTGAATCAAAATGTGCAGGTTAACTGTGAAATATCCCCACTGAGTAGTAGAACCTGTGGGGAATTGATGGGAATGTGACCAGAATAATGTGGGATTGCAGGACTGGTGTAAGTGGGTGCTTGATAGTGAACATGGACACAATGGGCTGAAGGGCCTGCTCTTGGGTTGAATATCTTGATGACTTCACTTTAACAATTAAAGATCTGTCTACTCCATAGAATTCTTCCACAATTTTTAAGAAATGAAATCCAGATAAGCTCTAGACCAATGGTTCTCAATCTTTCTTTTTCCACTCACATCCCACCTTACACAATCCCTTACTAATCGCAGAGCACCGATGGCGTAGGGATTCCTTAAACTATCAGAATGCTGAGGGCCACAGCACGTGCCACCAGCTCATAATAAAGAGAAAGAATAGACAGCATTAGTTCTCACTTGGGTAAGATCAAAGCTGATATAATCATTTACAATTTCTTTGCCTAATCCCTATTACCCGTAATCCTTCTTTCATTCCAAAGTCTGTCTATCTATACGCTTAGCAGTCATTACTTTCTGGAATAAAGAATTCTATTATTCACACACACTAACAGAAGAAATTCAAATGATTTCCAAAAGGAGATGATCAAAAGCGCACACCCTTTTGTTCTGGACTTTCCAAGCAAGGAAAATAGCGCAGTAGGATTCACATTTTTCTAGCTCCCTCTCATTCTTCTAAATTGGAGAGAAGATGGTCTTCTCATAAAAATAATTCTTCCATCCCAAGAATCAATCTAGAGAATCTTCTTTGCTTGTGTCCAAATTTCCTTCCCTGAACAGAAAATCCTAAATCTCCTTAGCAAGGTCAAAGTTATAACAGAATTATAACTGGTTCCCTTACTTTTGTATTCCATCCCATTTGCAATAAAAGCAAACGCTCCATTTGCCTTTCAAATTATTTCCTTTACTAGCATACTGACATGCTGTATTCTATCTACAAGGACACACAAAATGCTTTGAACACCTACAGCACTTAATTTTCAAGTCGGGGGCATGGACTCTCAGTGAATGATGAAGTCAATTAACTGCTCCACAAAGTTTTGAGAACAAACCATGTGGGCCTGTTGTCATGAGGATGGTGTTAATGAACACAGGATCATCTCATTGGCTGAGATGAGGCAATATTGTAATAATTATCAAATCAATCAATAAAAGAAACCTCGGGAAAGATCCATTGATCTAACATCAGTAAGAAATAAGCTAATGGAACTGATTATCCAAAAGATCTATATTAAAATTACCACATCAATCAGAGAGAGTAAGTTTCATTAGTAATGGTCGTAGAAAACCAATCTGCCTGACCTCAAGGAAATAACTTCCCAACTGCTCATCCATAAACCCTGAAATATGAAATGTTAGGAACTCATTGAGAAAAGAGCCATTGATGGTCACAAAAGCATCCTTCGCAATTTAGAATGGGTAACTGTGGTGATATGATTGCATGCACTGGCTGGCCCGCCCTCTGGGGGCCTCCCTGTCTTAGCTCTTCCCTTGATCCTACCCATGTGACCCCGGGCCATAAAGGTCGAGTCCCCTCTCCTTCCTGCTCATTTTCCTAGCCTGGACCCGGGCCAGCTCAATAAAGCCAATCGTTCCCCTCAGTCTTCTGTCTGTGTCATTATTGGGGCTACCGATAGCGCCCAACAATTTATTGAGCAAGATTTTAGAACTCTCCGGTTATGGAGAAATTACTTACGGCCGGAAGTAGACCCCCAAGTCCCAGGTGCACCGGTACTCTTCGAGCAGTGGGTGAACTATTTTAATAATTTCCTCGACGCTGCTGCGGAGGTGGTCGACTCGGATGAGAAGAAGTTCAAAATCCTTCAGGCACGAGATGGCCAGAGGCCTTCCTGACCATCCAAGGCAGCGCAACTTACACCGAGGCAATGGCTGAGGTGTGGGCGCTATATAAGCCGAAAGTGAACGTGGTTTACTCCTGTCACCTGCTGGCATCCCAGAAACAACAGACTGGTGAGTCCACTGAAGAGTTTGTCCAGTCCCTGGTCACTGTTTGGAGGAATCTCCCGGGCCTGGGCATGATATCGCTGAAGCATTGCGTGGAAGAGCTGATCAGAGATGCTTGTGTGTCGGGGTTGAGGTCAGACTACATCTGGCAAAGACTCCTCGAGTCTTTGCCTCTCCAAAAGGCTATCGAACTGGTCAGACCTCTGGACTCAGTCCAGAGCCAAGCGGTGTCGATCACAGGCAGAAGTGGGTCAACTGTGTATGTTCCACCATGAGGGCCATGGGCCTGGGATTCCTCATCGGGCATCAGTAACTCAACCATGGCTGCCATCGCGCCGACCGCATCATCAAGATGCAACTTCTGCAGGTAGGTCAAGCACGCGAGGTGCCTCTGCCCTGCGAAAGGAACGATGTGCTCGGGCTGTGGAAAGAGGGGCCAGGACCTGATCACACCCAGCAAACAGTGCAGTGTGTGTCCCTGAAGAGCATCCGGGGCTGAGGTGGGGGCGCCAGCTTACCGGCCACCGCTCCCAACCTCAGCACCTCAGCCTACCACTCCAGTGACATCACTACGGACCGCCACGACTCCACTTCTAGCTTCTCCTTCATCTGATGCAGGCCATCCCACCGATGACGACAATGAAGGAACACCACTCCTCGCTTCAGTGACACTGAATCAAGCCAGTCCTCACCCGATCTCGAACTCAAGCATGCAGATTGAGGAGAATGGAGATAAAACTAACTGTCTTTTCGACAGCGGCAGTATGGAAAGCTTCGTACACCCCGATGTGGTCCAGGGACTCTCCCTTCCGGTCTGACCCGATGGTTTCAATGGTGGCTAGGTACCAACAGATGAGTATTCGGGGGTATTGTGTAGTGTCACTGACAGTGCGGGGAATGTTATAACGACTTTGTGTTATTAATTAACAATTGCACACCGACCCTCCTAGGCCTTGACTTTCAGAGTCAGTTTAAGAGCGTGACGATGGCGTTCGGAGGCCCCCAACCACTGTTGACCGTTCAAAGCCCATAGCATTCGGGTGACCAAACCCGACTGGGTAGCCAGCTCCCATAACCGTCCTGTGGCCCAAGCACCCAATCTCCGGCACCCAATCACTCGGCCCCCGGCACTTACCAGTGGTCTCACCACCTTAAGGGTGTCCCCTCCATCACTGTTCGCGAACCTCATCCCAGAAGCAAACCCATTGCCACCAAAAGTCGGCACTATAGTTCCGAGGATATGCAATTTATCCGGGCTGAAGTTCAGTGACTCCTGACGGAGGGGATCATAGCCCTTAGCACCAGTCCCTGGAGAGCACAAGGTCAGAGGGGCGGGCAAGCCCCGAATGGTAATTGACTATAGTCAAACCATCAACTGCTTCACCCAGCTGGATGCGTACCTGCTCCCCCGTATAGCCGACTTGGTCAATAAGGTAACCAAATACAGAATTTTTTCAACTATTGACCTCAAGTCGGCTGACCATCAACTCCCTCTCCATCCGAGCGATCGAATCTATACTGGATTTGAAGCCGATGGGCAACTCTTCCATTTCCGGTGGGTACCCATCGGCATTACTAACGGTATTTCTGCTTTCCAGAGAGTAATGGACCAAATGATGGCGGAATGTGGGCTGATGGCAACATTCCCCTACCTCAACAATGTCACCATCTGCAGCCATGATCAGTAGGACCATGACGCAAACCTCACCAAGTTACTTAACTTGACATACAACAAGGACAAGTGTGTGTTCAACAAGGAGCACCTGGCCCTTCTTGGAGGTGTCGTGGCACTTGGTGTCATTGCCCCCAACCCTGACCACATGCGACCATTTCGGGAACTCCTTGTCTCGAAAACCCTGAAGGCGCTGAAAAGGTTCCTAGGGTTATTCTCATATTACGCTCAATTACACCAATAAGGCCCATCCCCTAATTTGGTTAACCACTTTTCCACTATCAGCGGAAGCCCAAGCTACTTTCAATCAGATTCGAGGAGACATTACTAAGGCCACGATGCATGCCGTGGATGAGTCCGTCCCCTTCCAGGTGGAAAACGACGCCTCCGACTGCACTGGCCGCCACATTAAACCAGGCAGGCAGGCCAGTAGCATTTTTTCCCCACACTCTTCATGGTCCCAAACTCCGGCACTCCTCCGTCGAGAAGGAGGTGCAAGCAATTGTTGAGGCAGTGCGCCACTGGCGGCACTACCTAGCCGGTAAAAGATTTACCCTGTTGACTGACCAGAGGGCGGTGGCTTTCATGTTCAGTGCCAAACAATGGAGTAAAATCAAAAATGACAAGATTCTGAGGTGAAGGATTGAGTTATCCACCTACAACTATGACATCTGTACCGGCCGGGTAAGCTCAATGATCCCCCGGATGCCTATCCCGAGGGACGTGCGCCAGTGCACATCTTGACTGTCTCCAGGTCCTGCACAACTGTCTGAGCCACCCCGGAGTTACGAGGTTGTATCACTTTATCAGGTCAAGGAACCTCCCCTACTCCATAGAGGATGTCCGGATGGTCCATGACTAGACACTGCCAAATCTGTGCTGAGTGTAAGCCTCAGTTCTACCGGACGGAGAAGGCACACCTCAACAAGGCCACTCGTCCTTTCGAACGACTCAGTGTCGATTTCAAGGGCCCCCTCCCGACCACAAATATGAACGCCTACTTCATGACGGTGGTGGACGAATTTTCCAGGTTCCCCTTTGCAACTCTCTGCCCGGAAATGATGGTCAAGGCCCTGAGCAGTATCTTCACTCTGTTCGGGTACCCGACTACATTCATAGTGACCGGGGGACTTCGTTCATGAGTGAGGAGCTTCGTCAGTACTTCGTGACCAGAGGCAGAGCCACCAGCAAGACCACCAGCTATAACCCCAGAGGTAATGGCCAGGTGGAAAGGGAGAATGGCAGGAGTGCTCCTGACCCTTAGGTCCAAAAATATGCTAGCATCCCACCCCGCTGGCAGGACGATTTGCCTGAAGCCCTCCACCCTAACCAGTCGTTACTCTGCACCGCTACTAACACCATGAACGCCTCTTTGCTTTCTCGAGGAGGTCAGGGAATGGTTCTTCCATCCCTCCCTGACTGACATCCCCAGGACCGGTTCTCCCTTGGAGGCACGTCAGAGGCCATCAGACGGACGGTTGAAGCGGTACCCCCAGTACGCATTTGTGAGGTACCTGGATGGCCACAAGGACAATGTGCCCATACGAGACCTAGCAAGGGCCAGAGACCCCGAGACTGCCTTGCCGACTGCTGACCACGCCACGGACCTGATGGCGCCACATCCAAGCACGGCCCTGGAGTCTGAGCCGCCAGCCTGCAGCCGGACATCCAGGCTCTTACCTCTCCTGCAGCTGCGGAGGACCCCCCAGTACTCCAGGAGCCTACCGCAACCCCCAAAGTTCTTGCAGCAGACACTCCCCCATCCGCCCCCTCTCCGGATGAGCGCCGTACTGACATGCCAGTTCCCTGGCGATCCAGCAGACAGAGGAGGCCGCCTGTGGGCTGTATGCACCGATAGCGCCCAACAGTAACATTCTGGCTTAAAAGAACAGGGACAGAGCAACATTCATATCATATTTGCTCATACCATGAAATAAAGACATTTGGTCCGGTGAGGGTGGACTGGACCCTGCCAATCCCAGATCAGGCAGGAGTATAATAGTTTCCAAGTCAGGATACAGCAGTGTTAAACCTTCGTTGGAGCACATTTAAATTATGGTATGCAGTTCTGGCCCCACATAACCGTAAAGGCTTTGTATTGGCTGCAGAAGAGGTTAACGTTGATTGACTTTAACTTTCCATGGATGCTGTGTGACCTGCTGAACTTCACCTGCACTTTTGTGCATCACATATATACCTAGTTGGAATTAGGTTTGTAATTTGGTGCAAAAACAAAATCCACAAGGGCAGATGCTTTGACATAAAAAGTTCCCTCAAGTAACAGTGGGGTTATTTAAACAATAATTATGGTAGTGATTGGCTTCTTGACATATCTAATGCTGCTTCTCTCTTCCTCCTTGAATTTAAATCCAGGGCGTACAAAAGAGGACCTTTGACGCTCTCTGCACACTCTGAAGGTTGGAGAACTGCATCGGATGTGCCCCTCACAGTGGCAGATAAAAGTGGCACTGAGCCACTCTCAATCGTCTGTTCACGACACACAAGGTTATATCGAAGGGGAAGATTTTTGCCCATCTAACCTTTGACACAGCCATTGCTCAGTAAATAATCTGAAAGGTGCAACTGGAGAGTCAAAGGTATCAATTGCACAATAACACTTCTCTTTAATATTTTTCTTGTGGAAATTATGGTATTCATTTAATTCAACATCAATTAATAAAGAATTTAATTACGTTTTGTATAGAGATGCGTGTTTTTATGAATGTGCTTTGAAGCTATAATTGGTCAGGAAACCATCTGGATCTTTATCTAATTAACCATTTAGTATTCTTGCTGAAATAAAAATAAGTGAATAGGTAATAACAACATCTCACTTCTGCAGGCCGTGGTACCCACCTGTTTCAAACAGGCATCAACTGTACCAATGCTGAAGAAATATGTGGTAACCTGCCTAAGTAGCTATTGACCAATGGCACTCACGTCGACAGTGAAGAAGTGTTTTGAAAGGCTGGATCCTGTCTAAGCGGTGACATGGATCCTCAATTCGCGTACCATAGCAACAGGTCTGTGGCGGATGGCATCTCACTGGCTCTACACATAGCCTTGGAACACCAGGACAGCAAAGATCCATACATTAGGACGCTCTTTATCGACTACAGTTTAGCATTTATCAATATCTTCCCCTCAAAATTGATTACCAAATGGCTAGGCCTGGGACTCAACACCCCACAGTGTAACTGGATCCTGGATTTGCTCACCTCCAGACCACAATGAGTGAGGATTGGTAAGAACATCTCCTCCACAATCTCCATCAGTACTAGAGCACCACAGGGCTGTGCTCTTCGGCCCCTGCTCTACAACTGTGTGGCTCGATACAACAACAATACCATCTACAAATTCACTGACAACATCACAGTAGTGGGTTGTGTGAAAAAGGCTGATGAGTCAGTGTACAGGGGGGGGGGGGGGGGGGAGATTGAAAACTTGGCCGAATAGTGCACCAACAACAACCTCGCACTCAACGACACCAAAACCAAGGAGATGATTGTTGACTTCAAGAAGGGAAAATCCAGTGATCATTAGGATATTAGAGGTGGAGGAGGAGAAGCAAATTTAAATTCTTGCTCGTCACTATCTCAGAGGATCTTTCCTGGACCCAACACATGACTTCCTCAGAGTTTGTGGGGGTTTGATATAACATCAGAACTATGGCAAATTTCAACTGATGTGTGGTGGAAAGTGTGCTGACAGGCTGCATCATGGTCTGGTATGAGGGACACCAATACCCGAGTGGATACCTCTGCAAAAGGTAGTGGACACAGCCCAGGAGATCACAGGTGTTACGAGCCCAGAGGACCCCAAAACCCAGCAGCAATAGATATTCACCAAGACAAATGGTTACTTAAACAAAAGTGTATTTTAATTATCTTTAAACATGAAAACAGAATCACACATTAACTATTCACTTAACTAACCTAACTTAACCCCCTTCTAATTCTGTGCATGTGTATGTAATGTTTAAGTTCAGAAAAATTTTTGATTCACAGTCCAATCGCACTTCTCATTCCTGCAAGTTCACTGGTTTCAGGCAATTCCTATACTGTGCACAGAATTTAACATTTATAAAGTTCACCAGGCTTTGGTGCTTGAAAGGTAAATGGTTACTGCTCGGTTTTCAGAAAGATTTGTTGTACAAAGGACACCCACAACTGATTCCTTTTTTTATCAGCCACTTCAGCATCTTGCCGAAGAAACTTGCCCCCTCAGGGTTCTCCAGATGATAACCTCTTTCTTTCAGGTCACCACAGAGTTCCTTTTTGTTTCTCTTATTTCAAGTGAATCATGAGACAACCAGTCCTCTCCTCTTGCATGAACCACAATGGCTTTGACCAGGCTGAACTAAGCACTGTCAACCAGTCTTCCAAATAGGGTTTTCCACAAGTTTGCCAGCTTGTCCTGTTCCAGTCCCAGCTGCTGCTGCTGACTGTAAAACTACAGAACTGATACCTGTATGTGTCTCTCTCACTCAGAGAAAAAGCCTGTTTGACTCTCTCTGCTTACAAAACCACATGATCCTCCTTGAACAGTAAGGTCTACACCAGACATTCTGTGGCTCCGACGAGTTCTTTCATCTGTTGCCCTTTTGTTAACAATAATCCATCAGTGAAGTCTCTTGGGCACTTTCCAAAGGTTTTGGAAAGACTCTTGGCACCGAGATGTCTAGCATTAGCAGAGCTCCAATATTTCAAATAAGATCTGTTTTAAAGTGTTTGTATGTGACCTACACTAACAAACCTTGCCCAATTTATCTCCCAAAAACATATCGATAATCTGTCACAAAACCCAATCGTCAATTAAAGACCTAGTATATACACGTATAGTAAGAAAGTTAATAAACTCACTAATATTGGATTAATTACCCCCCGGACCCTAAAGCTGAGCTTCAGTAAGGGCCCACTGACCTTGCCCCGCCACGGGCCTGGGCCACCCCCAGCTCCTTACCACTCCCCATCGCAGCTCAGGCCAGGCTACCCCCGCTGCCCCTTGCTGCCCACCATGGCCCGGGCTGCCCCCCGCTGTGTCAGACACTGCTGGCCATGTACCCCCTCCTGTTGTTCACTTACCACAGGTGACGACAGAACACTGTTACTTCGGAGCCCCACCTCCCACACGCCACAAAATTTCATGCCGCCACTCCCAGAAACCACCGCGTGCATCACTCCAGGCACAGCGCGGCGCCGACTCTGGCCCACAGTCACCTGCTTCACCCGCACATATTGTTATTACATTTCATTCCCTTTCTGTGGAATTCTGTTTGTGAAACACTGATCTTACACCGAACGCACCTTAGAAATCCATGACCACTGATGCTAATGAAGAGTGAGGGGAGCAGTGCATGAGTACCCCACTATCTGCAGGTTTCTCTCAAGGAACATATTGCCAGTCCTTTATAATTGCTTGGTCTAAATCCTGGAAGCCCCTCGCCATTGCACTGTGGGAGCCCCTTCAGTAGGGCTGCAGACTTTCAAGGTAGTCACCATTTCCTCAAGGCAACTAATACCGGCCTTACCAACAATACTCAGATAATATAAAGAAATGAAAATTCAAATCTAATTTAGCAGTAAAAGTGGAACAATGCTTTATTGAATTTTGCAACCTTTTGCAACATCGCATTAGATCTTTCGACAATAGTGAGATAGAACATGATGTAGTTTCAGTAAAGATTTGGATTGAACTGTCCTTCAGATTCTTTATCATTGCACAGAAACAGGTCAGTCTTTTGTGCAAAACCAACTCTTTCATTCACTTTCAGTTTTGCAAACTAATGAACTTTCTTTTCCTGAAATGTCTCAGAACACAAGCTCACAAAGACTCCTTAAAAATTCCTCACTGCAACTCAAAATACCACTGAGCCAGATGGACATAATAGTCACACGTATTCAGCAGATTTATTCATTAAGACAACCTTCTATCTTAACATGTTTCCCTGGCATTTCACTGAATTCTTTCATGGGACAACTAAACTAATGAATATTCAAACCTAAAGGAGAGCACTCATTGTCACTGTGGGAAAGAAATGACCTTCTCGAGAGGAAAACAGGGTCGGCGCCTAAGGGGGGCACCTGCGGGCACTGCCCCCTCAAATGAAGTGCTGTGTCCTCCCATATGGTCACAGCTATCGCTCGCTGTCAGATCTTTCCCCGCCCCCGGAGCGTGCGTTAAACGTCACCATATTGTCTAGCTTGTTGTCCCTTCACACAATTAAATCAACACTTTTGTCTGTTACATCAGAGGGACAGAGGATGTTGACGTCCACCGGCGGATAGGACCAGCATCAACATCCCCCCACTGAGCAAGTTTACGAGCTTTTCACTGTGCTCCCCAAACACGCTAATGCCCCCCTCTAACATTCGTTCTGTTGTGGACCCTGGGGGAAATACAGATAAAATCATATGAATTAATTGTTTGGATACTGCTACAAGTCCAGAGGACCTGCTCTAACAAACCTTTCCCAATTTATCTCCCAGACACCTCTATGAACTCTGTCACAATACACATCAGCAAAAAGGTGAAGGTTCCATTATTGTCACATAATACTACATTTAGAATGTAATGCACATGAAATTCTTTAACTTTGTCGACCGTAAGGAAGACAGTCGTCATTTTGTCCAGGTCCCCTCACAGAAACCACAACAATCTGTTCAACTTCTTATTAGAGCATTGGGTCACGAATCGTGTGTGTGTGTGTGTGTGTGTGTGTGTGTGTGTGTGTGTGTGTGTGTGTGTGTGTGTGTGTGTGTGTGTGTGTGTGTGTGTGGTGTATGTGAGTGTGTGGTGTGTGTGTATGTGTGTGATGCTACAAATTATGCATGAAATCAGAAAGTCATTGCTTGAAATCATTTCAGTGTTGAAAGTCAAATGAAAGTGAAAAAAACTAGAGATACTGGAACTGAGGAAAGGCCCTTCACCTGAAACATTGACTGCTTCCCTTTACAGTCAGCTGCCTAACCTTTTATTTCCAGTAGCTTCTGGTTTTATGTCAGAATTAGAAGGCAGGAATGCAAGTCCCGTTCCAATTACTTTGATGAGAGCTTCATATATATATTTTTTTAATTTATACATACAGCATGAGTAGTTCACGGACAAGTTTCTCTTTTGTCTTGGTGTGAGCTTGCAGGCGCCTCAGATTGAAGAGACTGCCATCCGTGCGGTACCGGATGTAAACAGCGTCTTCATTGTTGGGGTCTTTCATGGCTTGGTTCAGCATCATGCTGAAGAAGATTGAAAAGAGGGTTGGTGCGAGAACACAGCCTTGCTTCACGCCATTGTTAATGGAGAAGGGTTCAGAGAGCTCATTGCTGTATCTGACCCGACCTTGTTGGTTTTCGTGCAGTTGGATAATCATGTTGAGTAACTTTGGGGGACATCCGATGCGCTCTAGTATTTGCCAAAGCCCTTTCCTGCTCACGGTGTCGAAGGCTTTGGTGAGGTCAACAAAGGTGATGTAGAGTCCTTTGTTTTGTTCTCTGCACTTTTCTTGGAGCTGTCTGAGGGCAAAGACCATGTCAGTGGTTCCTCTGTTTGCGCGAAAGCCGCACTGTGATTCTGGGAGAATATTCTCGGCGACACTAGGTATTATTCTATTTAGTAGAATCCTAGCGAAGATTTTGCCTGCAATGGAGAGCAACGTGATTCCCCTGTAGTTTGAGCAGTCTGATTTCTTGCCTTTGTTTTTGTACAGGGTGATGATGGTGGCATCACGAAGATCCTGAGGCAGTTTACCTTGGTCCCAACAAAGCTTGAAAAACTCATGCAGTTTGGCATGCAGAAACTTGTCCGTGAACTACTCTTTGCAGATGATGCCGCTTTAGTTGCCCATTCAGAGCCAGCTCTTCAGCGCTTGACGTCCTGCTTTGCGGAAACTGCCAAAATGTTTGGCCTGGAAGTCAGCCTGAAGAAAACTGAGGTCCTCCATCAGCCAGCTCCCCACCATGACTACCAGCCCCCCCACATCTCCATCGGGCACACAAAACTCAAAACGGTCAACCAGTTTACCTATCTCGGCTGCACCATTTCATCAGATGCAAGGATCGACAATGAGATAGACAACAGACTCGCCAAGACAAATAGCGCCTTTGGAAGACTACACAAAAGAGTCTGGAAAAACAACCAACTGAAAAACCTCACAAAGATAAGCGTATACAGAGCCGTTGTCATACCCACACTCCTGTTCGGCTCCGAATCATGGGTCCTCTACCGGCACCACCTACGGCTCCTAGAACGCTTCCACCAGCGTTGTCTCCGCTCCATCTTCAACATCCATTGGAGCGCTTACACCCCTAACGTCGAAGTACTCGAGATGGCAGAGGTCGACAGCATCGAGTCCACGCTGCTGAAGATCCAGCTGTGCTGGGTGGGTCACGTCTCCAGAATGGAGGACCATCGCCTTCCCAAGATCGTGTTATATGGCGAGCTCTCCACTGGCCACCGTGACAGAGGTGCACCAAAGAAAAGGTACAAGGACTGCCTAAAGAAATCTCTTGGTGCCTGCCACATTGACCACCGCCAGTGGGCTGATAACGCCTCAAACCGTGCATCTTGGCGCCTCACAGTTTGGCGGGCAGCAACCTCCTTTGAAGAAGACCGCAGAGCCCACCTCACTGACAAAAGGCAAAGGAGGAAAAACCCAACACCCAACCCCAACCAACCAATTTTCCTTTGCAACCGCTGCAATCGTGTCTGCCTGTCCCGCATCGGACTTGTCAGCCACAAACGAGCCTGCAGCTGACGTGGACTTTTTACCCCCTCCATAAATCTTCGTCCGCGAAGCCAAGCCAAAGAAAGAAAAAAAGAAAAAACATACAGCATGGTAACAAGTCATTTTGGCCACCCATTACATCCAATTAATCTACAACCTCTGGTACATTTTGAACTGTGGGAGGAAACTGGAGCCTCCGGGGAAAATCCATGAAAACTTTGAGAGAACGTACAAACTCCTCACAGACAGCATGGGATTTGAATCTTGGTCCCGATCGCTGGCGCTGTAACAGCGTTGCATTAACTGTTGCGTCGACTATGCCACCCTCAGATCAAAGGTCTGAAATGTTAAATCAAATTTGTCAGAATCACAGTCAGTGTGGATCTTTAACATCTCCCCTCACTGGCAATCAACACGGGTACTCCTCAAGGAAGCATGTTTAGCCCACTGCTCTATTCTCCATGTATGACCGTATGGCGAGGCACAATTCAAATGCCAACTATAAATTTGCTGATGACACCATGGTTGTCGGCAGAATCAAGATGGCAATGAGGAAACGTACAGAAGTGAGATAGATCAGCTAGTTGAGTGGTGTCACAACAACCACCTTGCCCTCAACATTAGCAAAACGAAGGAACTGATTGCAACTTCAGGAAAGGGGATGGGAAGGAGGGAGGGAAGGGAGGGGGGGAAAAGGGGAGAAAATGACACTGTGTATATTCAAGAGGGAAATGTTTGTGTGTATTTTGGTCAATATGGTTCATAGTGTGAAGAATTTTTAAAAATTCAAAAAAGGAAGGGCAAATCAGGAGAACACAAACGAGTCCTCATCAAGGGGTCAGTAGTGGATTCCTGGGTGTCATTATCTCTGAAGATCTATCCTGCGGCCATCATGTCAGTGCAACCCTGTTGAAGGCTCGTCAGCGGTTATATTTCATTCGGAGTTTGAGGAGATTTGGTATGTCATCAAAGACTCTTGCAAATATTTATCAGTTCTATTTAACATCACAAAAGTTACACAATATTTATTATATTTATTCACAATTATGTTGAAAATGTGGTCAAGAAATTGGTAGTTATTGCTTTTGACTTGGCAGTGTTCCAAATTAAACCTTTTTTGGATTGATTTGGGTAATTTATTAGAACGAATAACTGGAGTAAGATTCTCATAGGATCCAATGCTATTTTTACTGGGAGATGTTAGAGGGATTAAACCTAAATTGAAACTGAATAGGTGTCAAGCAAAATTTGTTCAAATTGCTTTAGCAATAGCTAGACAATGTAGTACTCTAACTTGGAAGTTGGATATTGCTTTGGGAATGGTCAGATGTCCTGCAGAAGTTTGGAGTTGTATTCCCCTTGAGAAAATTACTTTTAATTTAAGATATAAATATTTTTTGTGATAAATGGAGCCCATATTTACAAACTGTTGGTAATAAAATATGAATGAATCTCGAACATTCCCTTTCTCTTATGAGTCTCTATGAATATAGACTTAAGTTTAAAAATGAAGTGCTCCTGTTATGATTTTATTGTCCCTTTTCTTTTTCTTTTTCTATTTTTGTTTTGCTTGTAGGGGGTTGGGGGGAGGGGATTTAGAGGAGATTCTTCTTTCTTTTGTATTTTTTACTTACTTTTTATATAAAATACAGTATGTATTTGGATTCAGTTTAAAATATTGTGATATGTTTGTTAAGTGGTTTTATATTAAATAAAATATTTTAAAAGAAAGACTTGCAAATTTCTACAGGTCTACAGTGGAGAGAAATTCTGACGGGTTGCACCCATGTCTGGCATGGAGGTGCCAATGCATAGGGTAGGAAAAGAACTTGCCCAGTGTCATCACAACATTAAAGACATCTATATGAAGCGGTTGTAGATGACACTTTCCAAGTTCTGGTAATTTTCAATTCCAAAACATGTCATCTTCTAAGCTTCGATATTCCGAATGATGACCTTATGACTCCAATAAACCGAACTTCGTAGTTGCACTTTATGTAGCCTTTAATTAGCTGATATAAACATTTTGCACAACTTTGCATCAAGATTTTTATAACACTATATAAACAAAGCATTTGACTATATTTAAAGACATAACAATATAAGATGATAATAGATTATAAAAACAAAATAAAATGATTAAGATGATGAGATAAGACAAATTCAAGTTATTTTGATGCTTACGCCTCCTTCATGCTTCTTCGAAGAATGAGAAACCAAACTCTCGGTTAGCCTGGATATTACAACATATGATGTCATAGTAACTATGGTAACACTGCAAAACAATTTATCTTTAAAGGGATAGTCACAAAATTAACAAAAATAAAAAAAAAACAACACAGATTTTAATCTTTACAGTGGTGTTTCAAGAATGCAACCTTTATCATCAGGAACCCCCCACCACCCAGGTCATGCCCATTTCTCACTGCTACCATCAGGAAGGAGGTACAGGAACCTGTAGATGAACACATTACCAAATCAACCATCAGTTTTCTGGACAGACAATGAACCAATCAACACTACCTCACTTTTTTCTCTTTTTTTTTGCACTAAACATTTATTTTTTGAATACAGTACTTAGGGAATCATAATTTATAGCAAATTTGCACCGGTAATGCACAATACTGCTGCCACAAAACAACACATTTTGTGATACATGTTCATGATAATAAATCTGATTCTGAACTGCCTGATGTTTTGAGCACTTCCAATAATTTGATTACAAAATCCAGAGTGAGGCTTCAAAATGCATTATCTCTCCGTCATGCATGCAGAAGGTGTGAGACCGTATCCATCCTTTGCACTATGTTTAAGGTTAAAGGTGGAAATCATACTTCAGTCATTATCTTTTTTGCTGCTGTCTGTGAGTGCTTACTGCAGGTAGGTCAAGCTTTGTACAAAACTACATCACATCCGCGGCTTGCCATTGAAATCTTTGGCTGTAAAGTCCTCGTGCCATGCTGAGGTTATGAAGGGTGCTTTAAAATAGTGCAAATGTTCTATTTTTCCTTATAATAAGCAGACAGGACAGCAGGGATCAGGACATCCCTGCAGTTACAATCCTGAAATCCTGTAAGTACAATTTTAATTCTTTAGAGAAGGTGGAAAAATTGCCAGGGGCCAAAAGTGTAGCATAATTTCCCATTGTTTTCTTCTATTTTCAATTGACTAATGTTTGAGCAGCGAAATGAATTATTTACGTTACTTTTTACTCTGCAAATCATGGCGCTCTCCTGCTGGGTCTTTCCACTGACAGAAGCTGCAGGAGTTCTCCTAACTGGTCAATTATGTATCTGCTGAATTTTAATTGTATGGAGCCATGCAGAAAAGGAATGGGTTGTGCATTGTTTGGTCTACTTCAAATGGGTTGGCAGTGATCCGGCTAAGGAGAGGATGGTAGCTTTGGCAGTGAAGGGGGAGGGGTGCCACAGACGCAGCTTCTCCAGTGATGGAATCAACACATTATAAAAACAACACAGAATGAGTCCCATCAGCCCATTGTGTCTTTGATGGTTGACGTAGAACAACCTAACTTAATCCCACCATCCAGCACTGGGTCGGTAGCTCTGCATGTCATAGCGACTCCAATGAGGACACTTTTGTACCTCCCGTGAATAAAAAAGCCCCCGCCCCCCAGGTGTAGACCCTTGGTACCCCTACTGACAAAAGTTCCCCCAGTCATAGACCCTCGGTGCCCCTACTGACAAAAGAAAGTTTCTGTACCTCCCTTAAACTCGTAAACAAAATTTTTTGAGTCTATCCTCAATTTTCAATTATTGTCAGGAAATATCTCTTTCCATTCTCGGCCCTTCATAATTTTAAACATATCAATTAAATCTCCCTTCAGACTCCACTGTCCCCAAGGAAACAATCCCACCCTCAGGAAACTTAGCAATATAATTTTCTTATATTTCGTCTTGGCAATATCTTCATCAACCTCTTCAGCATCTGTCATGCACAATCATGTCTGGTGTTGTGAAGGCCAGAACTGAACATGGTAATCCAAACTCAAAAGCAAAAATAACTCAGCAGGTGAAACAGCATCTGTGGTGGGGGGAATGGAAAGTGGACAGTCGCTGAGCTCCTCCAGCAACTTGTGTTTTTTTTTCACTCTGGATTCCAGCATCTGGAGGGAGGTTCTTGTGTCTGTCTGTGTAGCTCATACACTCTGTGCCTTGGCTAATAAAGAAAACTTTCATGAATGCAATTTCGGAACATGGGGTCATCTCTACCTTTTACTCTGGCCATATCCATGTAAATATAGGACAGGAGAAATCTCCTAATTTATCAGAATTGGCTCCTTTATCTATCTCCCTTGAACTGTTTGGATGTCAATTGTGCACCTCCAATGCCAATTTTAATGGATAGAGCTTCATTTGACATTGTCCCATCTCACAGCTGTGATTGATCTTTAACAAATATTGCCACCCTTCTCTCCTCCTCTCCCTTGCTTTTTATCCCCTCTTCATCTTGTCTGAAAATCCTACAATCATGAAGCTTTCAATCCTCCCCATGTTTCAAGGGCAGTTGAAATATAAAGATATGGCTCAAAGAAACAAGCCCACAGAGACCTCTTGTCCAGGCAGAACCACCCACTTGCCTGCATTAGGCCCATACACCTCCAATCCCCTCCCATCTATGTGGTTATCCAAATGTTTCTTGAACGCTCAAGTACGGGTCTCCACCACTTTGTCGGACAGGATGTGCCATTTCCCCACCACCCTCTGAGTGAAGAACTTCTAAATCCCATCCCCCTCACCTTTGATTCCCCCTATTCGAGGAAACAGGCTTTCACTATTCACCTTATCTATGTCTGCATCATTATTTCCATGTACTAAACTTGTTTGCTCTGTGGACAATACTCTGCATTTGCCTACATGTGCAATGCAACAAAAAAAATGTACTGGAGAAACTCAGCAACATAGGAAGTAAAGGGTAACCAATATTTTGGGCCTGAGCCCTTTGTTAAAAAGCAGACAGGCACCTGAACAGAAAACGTGGGGAGTGGAGAGGAAGGCCTCGGGCCTAAAACATTCATTACCCTTTGTAGAGCTCGTCGAAAGAATCAAAGACTTGTTGATCCAAACCAAGGCTTTTATTAGCAAGAGACAGGAGCTCTTCACAGGTGGCTGACCAGTCCGGAATGATCCGACCTGGCTAGGGACACAACCCTTTAAGGCCCAGACAGTAGGCGTGGCTTAGCTCTCAGCCAATCGCTGTAAGCACAGTCTAGATACTGTAACTATATACACTATGTACATTGGTGATAGATCAGTACTATCACATTCTTTGCCTCCTTTAGAGGATGAGTTTCTCCATCACATTTGTTTATTATACTACAAAGACAGCATTTGCAGACTTTCCTGCTTAACACCATTTACCGACCTCCCAGGTTCCTTCTCTGTATGTCAACCTCCCCAGGATGTGGCAATGGCCCTGTAATCGATAGTCCTCCCTCCTGCATCACATTTCTAGCCGCAGGTTGATCTGCACTGGCCTGCTATGCTTGTGCCTCTGCCAGGTGGCATCAGGAATATGCTGGAGTTGACCACCCTTGATGGCCCTCTTCTTAACTGTTGAACATCTACATGCATGGCCTTATCTTTTCTTTGATCCTCCATTATTGGCACTGACCTCTGCTTGTTCACCCACCACTTCAAAAATTTCTTGTAGTCACTGAATAGTAGTGTTGAAATTGACATACCATCTTGAATTCCTGTGCTGAAATTTGTCCAAGGTGTTGCAGTCTCATCTCTCTGGCCTTCTTCAGCCTACAACCCTCTTCAATGTCCTTTGCATTTTTCAACATCTCGTCCTGAGATTTCACTAATTTTATTCACTCTACTGTTGGCTCTAAGCTCTGGAATTCCCTTCCTCACTGTCACCATCTTCTTTAAGATGCTCTGATCTCCTTGGTGGGAATTTTCTTACCAAGCTCATAAATCAGTGTGAATTTTTGCCCTGATAACAACAATATGAATCACCTTGAAGGGTTCAACTGCTCTACAAAAAACAATTTAAATGATCAACCGGTTTTGGTCTGTGGGTGGGAGTGGGAGTTGGGGGGAGGGAAGATCACCATAGGTGGTTAAATCTGGTTCCATTTTTTTAACGTGCATGTGTTCATGGGTCATCACTGGCAATGAAGATGTTTATTGGTGGTTATCATCTACTCCTGTAATGAGGGGTCAGATGCAAGTCAACCACAGACAAGGAAAACTGAGTCAGGGGAAATTTCCTTCCCTGGAGGGTTTCAGTGAACAGGATGTGTTTTCACACCAATCTGATTAAAACTGCTAACAGCAGGTTGCTTAAGACTTAATTATTTAAATTTCAATTTTTTTCCAGCTGCAATAATGAAATTTAAATTCATGCCTCCAGAACTCCAGGCATTAATTTGTCCAACATGCTCTTTTACCCTTACTCAGTGGTATACAAGATACTAACAATTGATTTCATTAATAAAATCAAGAACTGCCTTCAGACTACACCCAGATATAGCTTAAAGCTGCAATCAGTTGCAAAATAACAAGGACTTCTTCATGAACAACTCTGTCTCTGAAGGGAGCAGGCAAGTGGCTCGTAGGCTACTTAAGGGATATGTCTGACCATAAGGAATGAAACACAAAAGTCTGCAAGAGGCTGTGACTGTAGTAAAAACATAAAAATGCTGGACGAACTCAGCGTCCATAGGAGGTAAAGATATATAACCAATGTTCTGGCCATTGTGACACAGGTAAAGGGGCTCCATGTTAGGGGATGCTTTTTCACTCAGCGAGTGGTGGCAGAATGGAATGATCTTCCAAATGAGATAGTTGCGGCAGGGTCCCTTCTGTCATTTAAGAGGTTAGATGTGTACATGGAGATGAGGGGGTTGGAGGGTTATGGGGAGAGAGCGGGAGGGTTGAACTAGTGGAGTTGTTCAAGTGAACCGGTGGTGCGGACTCGAAGGGCCGACATGGCCTGTTTCCGCGCCGTAAGCGGTTATATGGTTACACCCAGCGTGATGGGTGCACTGCGGGGAACCATTTTAGATTTGTCTTTAAGCAATGAATGAGGCATCATATCTCTCTGTGCAGTGCATTTCTAAACCTAGTAGCCATAACAGATTGGCAACGAGGATCAAAACAAGCCTCCAGCATGCTCCAGACATTGGAGTGAAGATTTAAAAAGGAAACGCAAGGTTATCCCCACAGTGGACCCCACAAGTTCAGTCACAGAAAACAAAGCCTCAAGATGGCAGAGTCACAGTTTGGAAAGTTTGTGGACTCTGAAGAAAACTGGAATGAGTATGCAGAAAAATTTGATCATCACAGTCTTGCCCATAATATTACTGACACGGCACCTTTTAATCGAAAACAGTCGCTATTTCTAACCCAAATGGGAAATAAGCCATTTTGACTATAAAAACTCTAATAGCACCTGAAACATCAGAAATAAAAACTTATTCAGAGTTGTGTGCTGTAATAGGGGCACGTCTAAGTCCCAAACCACCTGTTACGGTAGAAAGACAATGATTTTATAACAGAAAACAGGGAACGGGAGAATCAGTTAGTGAATTATTGGCTGAATTGCATTAACTATCGCGACACTTGAGTTTGGTGAATTCTTAAAAGAAGTATTAAGACACCGATTGGTCATGGGTTTGAAGTGCCAGACAACGATTACTAAGTAAAAAAGAGGTAACACTTAATTGATTTGATAGAAGTATTTAAGATTATGAAAGGGATAGACAGAGTGGATGTGGATAGACTATTTCCGTTAAGAGGAGGAAAGATTAAAACAAGAGGACATGAGTTAAGAATTAAGGGGCAGAGGTTTAGAGGTAACATGAGGGGGAACTTCTTGACTCAGAGAGTGGTAGCCGTGTGGAATGAGCTTCGGGAGAAATAGTGGCGGCGGAGTCAATTGTATTATTTAAGAAAAGGTTGGACAGGTATATGGATGAGAAGAAGATGGAGGGTTATGGGCATTGTGCAGGGAGGTGGGACTAGAAAGGGGTGTTTGATTCGGTGTGGACTAGAAGGGCCTAATGGCCTGTTTCCGTGCTGTAATTGTTATGTTATGTTAATTCAGCATATGATACAGCCATGGGTTTCAAGATGGCTGCTAATAACATGGACGTTTGCGAAAACGAACCACTGGTGGTGGGCGGATTCTCCCACCACAAATACTTTCACTGCAGAGAATGCAAACCACAGACCTCATAATTGTTATTTCAGAAGAGGGGCACATCAGAGCCAAGTGTCTGAGAAGCATATGTAAAAAGGGTAAAAAGAAAGGACCAAAATACGAAAGGTGTCCCAGTGGAGGAGAAGAATGAAAGCCCCAGCACTGAAACCTACAACTTGGAGGAAGACAAGACAGTGGAAGTCATATACATTCATGGATTAAGGGAGAGAAAATCAGAATTCTACATCGAGGTGAAAATCAACAAGGAACCTCTTTGGAGTTGGACATGGGGGCAGCAGTTTCACTAATGCCATTACATTTCAAACAACAACTGCTACCCCACCTCATCATTAAAGAGACCCATACAGTGTTAAAAACAGTCACAGGGAGAAAGTCAAGGGGTTTGGAAAATGCAATGTAAACCTTAAATATAAAGAACAAACTCCAAAAAGATTACCCCTCTACATCCTGGACACCAAGGGGCCAGCTTTGTTTGGAAGAAACTGGCTATCGCACATTCAACTAGATTGGATGGAAATGGGATCCATAATTAACTTATGCCTGGAAGATAAAGGTAAGCCAAAGCTGGAGAAGTTCTCAAGTGGCATCTGACGGTTTTTGAAAAAGTCCTGGGGAAAATCTAAGGTGAAACTACACCTGATATCAGGTGTTGAACCCAAGTATTTTTACACCCAGAATGGTACCATTTGCAACAAAAGGAAAAATTGAAGCTGAACTTAACAGACTGAAAGACGACAGAATACTGGAAAGAATCCAATAAAGTGATCAGGCAGTTCCCGTCATGCTAGTGTAAAAAGCCAACGGAGAAATCCAAAATTGCAGTGATTACAAAGTCACCATTAACCAAGCTTTGCAGATACCAGAACATCCTATGCCCAAAGCGGAAGAATTATTCCAGGCCCTGAACAGGGGAAAGAAATTCACGAAGCTGGATTTATCACAAGCATTCCCACAAATAGAATTGGATGCAGACTTGTATGTGGTAATCAATACTCACTTAGGGGTTATTCACCTATACCTGGATGCCATACAGAATATCAGCAAACCTGGTAATGTTCAAGTGGCTTTGGACAAATTATTGCATAGCATCAATGTTGGATGTTACCTTGATGACATCATAATTACAGGTCAAGATGATTCTGAACACCTGTCCAACTTTGAGAAAAGTCCTAACCCTATTACAACGGCCAAATATCCATCTGTGCCAGGACAAGTGTGCATTTATGGTACCTTGTGTAACATATTAAGGCTTTACAGTAAATAGTGAAGGAGTCCGGACGGACAATGCTGGTACCGAAGGTGTCTGCAGAGCACCATGCTCCACAAACCGAGCTGAATTGCAGTCATTCCTAGGTTTGGTTAACCACTATCGGAAGCACATCCCAAATATGTCCACGTTGTGCAGCCCATTCAGTCAATTGTTAAGAAAAGATTGGAGATGGTGCTGGAATGAAGAGGCTAGTAACGTGGTAGATAGCTTGAAAGACCTTCTAACATCAAGCGATAATGCTCTCATCCACTATGACCCAAACAAAGAAATAACCCTGGCAGTGGATGTTTCTGCCAGTAGGATTAGGAAAGGTATTGTCACAGGTAATGGAAAAAGGGGAACGACCGGTGGTTTATGCCTCCCGGTCTTTGATAACTTGTGAACGTAATTATGCACAAATGGAAAAAGAAGGGCTTGGCATATATTTGGTGTCAAACGATTCCACTAATACTTATATGGTAGAAAGTTTACCTTAGTAACGGACAACAAACCACTGAGTTTGATTTTAGGTCCTAAATAGGGGATACCAGTGCTATCGGCAACAAGAATTCAAAGGTGGGCATGATTCCAATTTGAACCAGCAACACAAAATGGCCAAACTTACCTCTACCAGAAAGTGAACAGAAAGATGGATGGCGGAGGCTACAGCTATCACTCAAGAACAACTTCGCCACTTACCCAAAATGATAAAATGATCTACAAAAAGAAGCTACACTATCAAAGGTCCTATATTTCACATTAAATGGGTAGCTCGAGGCCAAAGCCATCGAGGAAGAACTAAAACCAAGATGCCATGAGATATCAGTTGAAGAAGGTGGTTTATTGTGGGGGACCAGGACAATCATTCCTACAAAATGGCAGGTGGGCATGTTATCAGAGCTCCACCACAACGATCCAGGGATGGATCAGATGAAGGCGTCGGCAAGTATGCATGTTTGGTGGTCCTCAATAGGCATCGATATTGAACAGACAGTAAGAAGACGTGGCATTTGTCAAGATATGCAACTCAAATCCCCTGAAGCCAACCCATGGAAATGGCCATCATGACCATGGCACACGATTCACATCAGTTTCACTGATCCTTTTATGGGGAAAAAAACTTCCTCATTGTGGTCGATGCACATTGTAAATGGTCAGTGGTATCACACATGAGAAAAACAACAACAAACCAGACAAGTGAAAAACTACAAAGTATATTTGCATTGTGTGGATTACCGATTGAACTGGTTTCTGATAATGGTCCACAGTTTGTATCAGTATTTCACTCATCTTGTCAGCACCCTACTACCCAAGCACTAATGGGGAAGCAGAACATTTTGTACAGACTTCCAAGGAGGCCACGTAAACTAAGAAACTCCTAAACCAATCATGGAGTCACAAAATCGCAGATTTCCTGTTAGGATATAGAAACTCACCCCCTCCCCTCTTCCCTTGGTGGTTTATCATTTCATACTTACTTCATAGAGTAAATATAATCCTCACCATTAGTATGGGCGCCATGTAATCATCGTAGTTTAGTTTAAGTGCTGCCCGCATGTTATTTTCACAAAGCATTTATTTTGTGGGGGGGGGGAAAGAGTCATTTTTGAGAAGCCTCACACCAACCCCATAATTGCCTTTGAACAGCAATAAAGACTTTTGAGTTTCAACACAAAGGTTTTCTATGACTGAACTTTAAAATAATTTCTTCAGAATCATGCCTGAACTGTAATGGTTTTGGTTTTTACACACACACACACACACACACATATGTACATTTGCACATAGTGGGGTTAAGTTAGAGTTAAGTTTAGAGTTAAGTAAGAAGTGTTAAGTTATTAATAAAAAATATTGTTTTGAAGATACCTTTGTCTTGGTGAGTTTCCATTGCTACTGGTTAAGTATATAACAACAAAAGACTGACATGGTCCAGGTGATCTAATACAGAGGGATGGGCCAGTAAGTAGAATCTACTATTGATCTGTGGTGCTGAGAGGTGAATCCAAGTGATTTCATTGCAATAACTGAAAATATATTTAATCTCTTGTAACATTCATCACTTATTTACCATTTTTTAAACTCAAAAAGTTTAAGTACTTATTGCATTTTGAGTTTGGCAATAGACTTTCACCAGGTTTGTCCTGTATGTTTAGTCCGCTGAGTGGATGTAATACCCACAGCTCCAGACACAACTGGTTCTTTGAATGTGTTATAAAATTATAGAATTGGATATATTTAGCTGGCTTCCAAGCTTATATGCATCAAAATCTCTATCTTCAGGAAATGAAATGTAACATAATACACTCTAATAAGGAACTCAAGGAGTAGAATTATCTTTATGTCAATTCAACGATACATAAAGCTAGCAATATCGTATTATATGGCGAGCATCGTATTATATGGCGAGCTCTCCACTGGCCACCGTGACAGAGGTGCACCAAAGAAAAGGTACAAGGACTGCCTAAAGAAATCTCTTGGTGCCTGCCACATTGACCACCGCCAGTGGGCTGATAACGCCTCAAACCGTGCATCTTGGCGCCTCACAGTTTGGCGGGCAGCAGCCTCCTTTGAAGAAGACCGCAGAGCCTACCTCACTGACAAAAGGCAAAGGAGGAAAAACCCAACACCCAACCCCAACCAACCAATTTTCCCTTGCAACCGCTGCAATCGTGTCTGCCTGTCCCGCATCGGACTGGTCAGCCACAAACGAGCCTGCAGCTGACGTGGACTTTTTACCCCCTCCATAAATCTTCGTCCGCGAAGCCAAGCCAAAGAGAGAGAAAGCTAGCAATGATTTTAGCATTCAGAAAAGACACATTCCATCAGTAGAATAAACCAAAAGAAAACACTTGGTTAGCATGTAAAGTCTTGTTTGACAAAAAAACAGCCAAATTTTGTCATCACCAAAGGTCTGAGAATTTCGGCAAAAGAGCTTTAACCTCATCAAGCCTGAACCGAAAGTAAACGTGTTCAGATGGAACTTACCACACATGGGCATACATTTATGATTCTGTCGATAAGATGAAGGATATAATTACAAAGGACGATGCAATTTGACAAAAGGGGATTTGTATTACAAATCTATTAGTGTACAGAAGTTGGCATATACCCAATATGAAACGATTGCATTGTACAATCAATATTTCACTCAATATGTTTCATGTAGCATCAATTTGCAAAGTCCCTAAGGTTCTTCCCAGAGATGAATGTGCTTTTCAGCACTCTTTCTACCAGCAAGATGCCAAGATGGAATGAGCAAATGATGCATCTCCTAGCTCAAATATCCAGAATTAAACTCCAAAACACGTAGCTTGTAATGCTGTCATCTCCTTCTCTGGATTATCAACCGACAGAATTGCTTTATTATATTCAATTCAAAATTACTCATTAAAAGAGTTTGAGAATTGCTGGATTCAGCATCAATACAAGAAATATAAAGAGCATCACAGGGCCTCCAGAGGAGAGGCATGCATTATTTAGTTTGTAAAATAAATCAGTTCAAACATCTCTCCAAAGCTTCAATTGTTTCAATTCGTTTTACCATGGCTCAATGGCTCAGATTTAATGATGCGTTATTTACAGTACATTTAAAAGAGGCAAACTGAGAATGTTGTTCTTTTTACAGGGCGCAAAAAAAACCTGTGGGAATCGGTCCAAAGAGATTTCAGCTTTGGCTCCCAATGAATGCATGGTTTGAATTTTTGACACCAAAGCATTCTTACACGCCAGCTATCCTCAGTTGTGGTGGCTGCACTGTCAGGAGCTTTCCTTGGATCAAAATAAACTCCCCACGTCAGCCAGAAGAGCAGCACTCATCATGTAGAAGGGTGAGGATGTAGGGAAACAGAGGGAGTTGCTCGGTGGTCAAACGTTTTGGTGACGACAATCAAATGGCCCAAGTCTGCAACCACTGTCACGCTTGGCAGGTAGTGGTTGGTGATTTGATTAAACATACAAAACCCCGTCCTCAGCCCCCATACACACAAATTAGGCATTTTGATGAAGGACTTCATCACTTCCATTGACCAAAAATTCCACTTCTTCCCTTCAGACACTTGACGGTAGGGTGGGAAGATCTCTCATGCTCAATATTGCATAAGGCAGGAAATGAGGACCTCCTCCTTCTGAAGCCCAGGAACAGGCAAGAATGGAGGTTGTTGAATTCTGCTCAAGATTCACATCAATCATTTCTACTCATCTATTTGACCCCCAGTTGACTCTTTTTTTAAAAAAAATTGGGACCCTCTTTCCCTCCTCAAAGCTGCAAGAGAACAAGCTTACATTATAGTTTGACAGATCCTGCATTATGATAGGGGCTCAGGTTTGTTATAGTTTCCAAACCTGGGTTGTGTGCTGGTCAGGATAATAGATTTGAAGCATCCAAGGAATTACAAGACTGTAAATTTTATTTCGAACAAACACGAAACTGGAGGCAGAACCCCTGCACGTAAACTGATCTCGCCAGTATGCAAGTTAATAAAAGTGCAAATGCCAAGAGAACTGGAACTACTGAAAATTAGTATAAATAGTGACTATCCCACCCCCCCCCCCCCCCAACTGTGTGCAGCTGTGGCACACAGATAACAAATTTATCCAGCTGCAGATTCTAATGTACAAATCGCCCTGGGTGAACTATGATGGTCCCGCATCACAATCAAGCCCCCCTCCCATATGGCACACACCTCACCATTTGTCCTCCAGCACTGTCTGCAGATCACACCCAAGAGGGGCTCAGGGTCAGAAAAAGAATCGAGCAAACATGCTTCTTTTTTGTACTCCAAGGCCCAGAGGCCAGCCCAGGTACCCAGTCACATGACTCCAGGTGAAGAGGATGGCCACTTGGAAGGTGGCTTAGTCTGGGATCATAAGTCTAATTTTGATTGACAAAGTTAAGTGACCCTCGATCATTGAGATGTTTGCAGTTTAAATAGCGAGGCGACCCTTTGTGTAACAAGCTGGTATTTGTGGAGATGCAGTAGTGAACTCCATTTTTTAGAAACAATCCTCCAGGATTTTTAAAATTAGAGATACAGCATGGTAGCAGGCGATTCCATCTTGTGAGCCATTGACCCCCATTTACATCAATTCAACCAATTGATCCTTACATCTTTGGAATGTGGGAAGAACAACCAGAGGAACCCATGTGGGGGAACATACAAATTCTCTAGACAGCGATGGATTTGAACGCTGGTCACTGGCATCGCAATAGTGTTGCACCGAGCACTACACCAACCATATGGACCCGGAATGTCCAAACAAGACAATTCCAGGGAGAAACATGGCACCTCAGCAAGAGGGGTTACGACTCCTTCCACTACACTAACAGATTTAACTCTGTATTCACGCCATTTTCCTCATTTTCATCGTTCTGCTCCTCTAGAGCCTGCATCATTGGGAGAGAGAGAGATGAAGAGAAGCCCTCATCCAGAGGACGGCGAACCTTTGGAAATCTCTACACAGTTATTGAGTTTAGCCAAGACAGGCATCAATCGCTTTTTAGATATTAAAGGAATCAAGGGGTTTGTGATTAGTACTAGAAGACAGTGCTAAGGTTAAGGATTCAACAATCATCTTAATGGTAGAGCACATACAAGTGACATCCAACTCCAAAACTTCATCGGGCCGGGCACCAAAGATATCATGCAAGGCTGGTGCTACGAGCCCAAAGGACCCCAAAACCCAGCAGCAACAGACATTCACCAAGACGAGTGGTTTTTAAAACAAATGTTATTTTTAATCAACTTCAAACATGAAAATAAAATCAAACCAACTTAACTCTATATTTAACTAACCCAAATAAACCCCTTGTAATTCTAAGCACATGTGTATGTAATGTGTATATAAATTTAAGAAAAGTTCTTTGGTTCACAGTTCAATCTCACTTCTTCTTCCAAGTTCTCTGGTTGCAGGCAATCACCATACTGTGCACAGAATTTAACATGTATGAAGTTCACCAGGCTTGGTGCTTGAAAGGTAAATGTTTACTGCTCAGGAAGGTTCTTGTAGGGTTTGTTGCTCCAGGATTTCCACAACTGAGGTACCACCTCAGGGTCTCGCTGATGAAACTTGTCCCATCAGGGTCTTTTAGATGGTAACCTCTTTCTTCAAGCTACCACAGAGTTCCATTCCTTCCTCTATTTCAAGAGAAACATCAGACAGATAGAACTTCCAGCCATCTACTGCTCTGGAACTTGCTTTCATCAGTTTCAAAGAGTTTTCCCTGGATTGCACTTTTCAGTTACTTGTCAGTATCCCACACACTGACTGACTAAGCTGTTAAAACTCTCTCTCTTTTCCAACTGAAACTCCAAAGAGATCATGTGACTCATGTCTTGAAAAACCCCCTCCTTCCTGAGCAAAACAACAGGAGTTCATTCTTCTGCTCCCATCTGTTGTTAGATAAACAAAATCCAGGAGTGACCTTTCTATAAGCACTTTGCAGAAAGGGTACTGATAGACAGCATGACTCCAACAAGACAATGGTCAAGTGTTTTATGACCTTCTTTGGCTTGGCTTCGCGGACGAAGATTTATGGAGGCGGTAAAAAGTCCACGTCAGCTGCAGGCTCGTTTGTGGCTGACAAGTCCGATGCGGGACAGGCAGACACGATTGCAGCGGTTGCAAGGGAAAATTGGTTGGTTGGGGTTGGGAAGGCAATGGTCCTCCATTCTGGAGACGTGACCCACCCAGCGCAGCTGGATCTTCAGCAGTGTGGACTCGATGCTGTCGACCTCTGCCATCTCGAGTACTTCGACGTTAGGGATGTAAGCGCTCCAATGGATGTTGAGGATGGAGCGAAGACAACGCTGGTGGAAGCGTTCTAGGAGCCGTAGGTGGTGCCGGTAGAGGACCCATGATTCGGAGCCGAACAGGAGTGTGGGTATGACAACGGCTCTGTATACGCTTATCTTTGTGAGGTTTTTCAGTTGGTTGTTTTTCCAGACTCTTTTGTGTAGTCTTCCAAAGGCGCTATTTGCCTTGGCGAGTCTGTTGTCTATCTCATTGTCGATCCTTGCATCTGATGAAATGGTGCAGCCGAGATAGGTAAACTGGTTGACCGTTTTGAGTTTTGTGTGCCCGATGGAGATGTGGGGGGGCTGGTAGTCATGGTGGGGAGCTGGCTGATGGAGGACCTCAGTTTTCTTCAGGCTGACTTCCAGGCCAAACATTTTGGCAGTTTCCGCAAAGCAGGACGTCAAGCGCTGAAGAGCTGGCTCTGAATGGGCAACTAAAGCGGCATCATATGACCACAGTTCAATTAACACCTACTTGTGAAAGGTGCTTCCATTCTCCAGAGATCCTGCAATGTGAATTCTTCAGTCTTTCAAATAAGATCTGTTTTAAAACGTGCGTAGGTATGTGACCTACTCTAAATCTTATCTTTCTCTTTGGCTTGGCTTCGCGGACGAAGATTTATGGAGGGGCATGTCCACATCTGCTGCAGGCTCGTTGGTGACTGACCAGTCCGATGCGGGACAGGCAGGCACGGTTGCAGCAGATGCAAGGGAAAATTGGTGGGTTGGGGTTGGGTGTTGGGTTTTTCCTCCTTTGTCTTTTGTCAGTGAGGTGGGCTCTGCGGTCTTCTTCAAAGGAGGTTGCTGCCCGCCGAACTGTGAGGCGCCAAGATGCACGGTTGGAGGCGATGTCAGCCCACTGGCGGTGGTCAATGAGGCAGGCACCAAGAGATTTCTTTAAGCAGTCCTTGTACCTCTTCTTTGGTGCACCTCTGTCTCGGTGGCCAGTGGAGAGCTCGCCATAGAACACGATCTTGGGAAGGCGATGGCCATCGCCTAAATCTTATAAATTCTCCCCAAATATTAAAATTGTTACACTGGCTCCTCAGGGACAAAGGAATCATTCGAGCTTTCAGGGTACATTGAATTGACCACAATATAATTTCTCATGACCAATAACAATTTAGATTTTGAAGAGGGAGACATTCATTTACAAACACGACAAAGCTTTTTGGGGAATCTGCATAGATTCCACTGGCAGCCTAGTCCATGGAGAAGATGGCATGTTGACAACTGCATACCTATGAACTACAGCCACCACCTCACTGAAATTAAACCATACACATTTCCTTCTAATTGAATTTAGATCTCAGTGACCTCTCCAATGCTGCAGTCATCAACAAATTGTTGTAGGTCGTACAGCTCACTGGTGACCACTGAGAATCATCCTGGGAAGTTGAGAGTGTGACACGGGTAAGACACGGGTGATCCGGGCACAGGTTGGCTGGAGGATGTTCCACTGGAAGGTCAATTATGATTGGCTTTGTAATCCAGCCGTCTGGAGACATTCCTCCTCGAAGGGCTCGTGATACGATCTTCAGGTTCTGGAAAGTCTCACTGAGTGGTGGAGTGTACCTCTCAGTGTTCCTTTCTCTAAGATCCACGAGTTTACCTTAGTCACCTGAAATATTGAGCTGAACCCCCATATCGAATAAAAATGTTGTCTGCGATATGGTCAGGGAGGCATCACTAAATTTGGAACAAAAAAGCCATCGGATAATAGTCTGAAATGACCCCAAACACTTCAGAAGGTATGGGCAAAGTTTTCCACTTTCCAAAATGAAGTAACATTCAAATGAACAGTTTTTATCGCGGTGGCCAGATAATAATTTCTCAATTGGCCTATCGGCATAAGCTTACTCCATTTAGTGCACATGGGAAACCAAGGGAAATGAGTGTAGATTCTGACCGGAATCAGTTTCTAATAACTGGAAAGGCAATGTATCCTGGGTTTTGTTGAGTCAAAGATAGACCATGCCTCAGAATAAAAGAATGTCCCGAGGAGAAATGACGTCAGCTAGAAGGTAGTGAGTCTGTGAAATTCATCGCCACAGACTGCTGTGAGGACCGAGTCATTCGGTAGATTTAAAGCAAAAAGTTGATGGGTTCTTGATTAATTAAGGCATCACAGGTTATGGGGAGAAGGCAGGAAAATGGGATGGAAAAGAAGATTCGAATTGCAAATCAAATTCGATGGGCTAAATGGTTAAATTCTGCTCCTATCCCTCTAGGAAATAACATGAGTCTGATTGCAAATACTATGCATCAATTAATTCCAAACAGGCCATGGCTCCAATTATAAAACATTGCAGAACCAGAGAATTTGGTGAATTCCCACAAACAGTGTACTAGACCCTTTCAGGTGGACCCTCTGCCTTGAAGGTGGCAGCAGGAGTGGATTTTAACTTGTGGACCCACCTTTCAGATGGCAGCCCTAAAAGGCTGTTGCAGCATTGCCTGGTCCACCTGAAAGGCCAATTCATAACCAGAGGTGCCTCATAGCGCCACTGGATCTGATGGAGTCAGGGCGACTGGTGCCACAGCGCTACCTGTCATAAATTTGCAGCATAGCAATGGCCATCTTCCCTACCCATAATCTCCCACACAGGTTGAACCGTTCTGTGTTTCCCACAATTCCATCTATGTGGGGGATTATGGGTAGGGAAGTCCGCCATTGCTATGCCACATTTTAAGCTGCAGAAAGCGGGCTGTGACGGCCCTCGCCGGCCACCCGCCAACAGCTGCCCCTGCCCCGACGTCCTCTGCCGGCTGCCCCTAGCCTGATGGCCTCTGCCGGCCTCCCCAATGGGTCAGGGTTTGTCAGGTCGCGGGGTTGGGGGAGCTGTCAGGTAGCAGAGTGAGGGGCTGTCAGGTAGCGGGAGTGGGGGAGCTGTCAGGCAGTGGGGCTGGGGGCTGTCAGGCAGTGGGGCAGGGGAGCTGTCAGGCAGCGGGGCAGGGGGAGCTGTCAGACAGTGGGACAGGGGGAGCTGTCAGGCAGTGGGGCAAGGGGCTGTCAGGCAGTGGAGCAGGGGGAGCTGTCAGGCAGCGGGGGGGACTGTCAGGCAGCGGGGAGGGGGCGGCTGTCAGGCAGCGGGGAGTTGGGTCGCCGGCTGATGGAGTCATCAGCCCGCCCGCAGGCAGCCGCTGCACATTCAGGTGTGACGGCAGAGCGTGGCACACCGCCGATTATCCCTTGCCGAGAAGGAATGACGTCTGCACCTCAGAGGCGCTTCTGCCGCAGTCAGGTGAGTATGTCTTTAGCCGCGTTCAGGGCAACTGAAAGGGCCTAAAGAAGGCATCCTATGTAAAAATGGAGCAGAACTTAAAATAAACAAACTCACTCCAAATGACATGTTAATTAAAACAAAGGGTTGAGAAATCAAGTGTATCTCCATGATAGACTAGAGGGATTATTGCAAAATGCTATTGTGGTTTCCAAACAGCTGCCAACAAGGTAATTGAGGGAGTTGAAGCATTAACCTTTCACCAGTCAGGTCCTGGCTTTCAGCACAGCACAGCTCCATAAAACTGTCTTTGATGAAGATTATGCAGTTCAAAGTTAAAAAGAAGTGAGGGGCGTCGCGTTGATGGTGACCAATTAATACTGGGCTACTACATTAAAACTGCAATGATTTATCATACGTCAACAAAGGAACAAATTACTTGCTTGCCTAGTTAAGGAAAAAGAAAGTTTTTCACTGATCGAATGGCTCAGGCAAAACACAATGGGAAAGAATTATTTCAGTCATTCAGTACAGCAAAAGCATAATCATGTTCGTTCTAAATGCATTACAAGGGCCAGTGTTGCGTTTGAATGCATGGCTTCTGGAGTTAATACTAGTGATGTGTTTGTTCTCCAAACACAAAATACCAGTTATCACCAATGAACAAACATTAATGCTAATTATGGGTCTCGATGATCCAAGAAAATACATTAGTCAGTGAAACCTAATGAGCAGAACAATGAAGTCCTGCAGTACAGCTGAAATTCCTGTTTTACAAACCGACATGAGCAGATACAGGTGGAATATTGGAAGAGAACATCAATCATTTAAAAAAACGCTATGTTTTGTACTTCTCTGAGCAGTTGGAGGCTGCAACCAAATAACTTGCGTCAATTAAACGCAGGTTCCAAAACTCTCAATGAATGAGTGTTCCAGTCAACATTAGAGTACAAGGAAGAGATCATTTGGAAACAACATCATCGCAAGTGAGGAGTGGGGTCCTTGGTCAAGAGCCTCAGAGCTTAGCCATTATTTGATTCTCCAATCCTCAGGAAGTCCTCCTCCATTTTTGAGAGGAATGCAACTACCCACAGATACTCCAACACTTGACCAGCAAACTGAACAGAAATTAGGGACATATGAAACAAACAGAAGTCGTTTAAACTACCACAAATTATCATTACTGATAAAAAGGGCTATCACTAATTATGAAGCTATGTCTTACCAGTAGCCACAATGGATGTATGTCGCCACAGGTATCTACCATTTTAACTTGTTGAACAACTCTGAGGAATTATTAAAAAGAGTTAAAACAGACTGGGGAAAAAAATGGGAACTTCTATCTGTTAAATGGAAAGGAATGGTTGAAAAGGCACTCATTCCAGAAAGCAAAATCTTTGATGCAGCTTTAAGATCTTGGTTATGATTCTGTGCTTCTGATATTGTTCATAGATTCAACCGAGTAACTTTGATTCTGAAACTTTGGGAAGGGAGGAGTGAGATTTTCCACCTTCAGAAACAACGGCGCCAGGTGATGGCCATTTCTCCGCTTCTCCTGCAGGTAAGTGGCCGACTGGGTAACCAGAGCCTGTTCATCCTCAGCAAGCAGGATGAGAGCTTATTGGCCACACCTCACAGTGAAGGCTGCAGATGAAACCTACTCCACCAAAGGAGTAACAAATAAAATACAGGTTGGAGTGCATTCAATCCATTTGAATGAAAGGTAATGTTAAACAAGAAAATCTGCAGATGCTGGGGTCGAGTGAAGTCGGCAGAAGTGCTGGAGAAGCTCAGCCAGTTACCCAGCATCCACGGAAGTAAGCAAAAGCGATCAACATTTCATGGGTGAGCCCTTCATTGGGAATCCAATTCCAAGAGATAGTTTAAAATACCTTCATTTAAAAAGGTAATGATTAATCTGGATTCACTGAGAGAAATCTTATTTGACTATAATACCATATGCCACAGTCTTCTTGTTGCTTCCTAGTTTGTACTGAGGTTTTGGTGATAATGTGGACAATCAAAGGACAACACATTTGATGAAGTCCAAATGGATTTTACTGAAGTTTTACAAAAGGTCCCATAAGGCTGGTCAAGAAAGTGAAAGTAGGTGTGGCAAATAGAATCCATTTACAGTATTAATGATTTTGACTGAAATGTAGGGTCAATAATAATGATGGTTGCAGATGCTACATAAATTGATTAAGTGGTTGACAGTGAGGAAGTTGATTTAGGTTGGGGAAGTCTTTGTTTGGCATGATCAGCATGGACCAAATAGTCTTCTTCTGTACTATGTGGTGCTATGATTCTATGTTTCCAAGGCACTGGTTGAAAATGATGTACAAAGTACACAGAGAATGAATTATGAAGCAAGATTTCCACAAAGCATCTCCACAAGGCTTTGGTAACACCGCTGCATTATACTCTGAATGATGTGCTATTCAAGATGAGGCAGGAGTACTCCAATGGGGTTCCCTGAATCCCAGCTCTCGTACAGTGGTCTATTTGAGGTTTTGGAAATCTCTACACAAGAGGCTGAGAAATATGTTATATATTTATACAGTAAAGTGGTGATTGTTTAAAAGTGGTGGAGTTACATGTCACATCAATTCCCAAGTCAACTTCCAGAATGAAACCTGGATGGCATGTTCAAAAATATCTAGGACTGAGCACCACAGGGTGAGCTTTGAATCACAGTAGGATTCATTGTATATAGTCAAAGTCATCTTCAATATGAGGACAATGTTGAAAGGAAGTCCATTACTGCTGAACTGATGGTTACCTATATACAGGGATAGGTGTAATCTGTCCTTCCTCGGCTCTGGCATGAGCTTTTAAAGCACTCACGCTTCCGACGTCCTTTACGCCGCTCGGCCTGGAAGTGACATCCTCTGGGATGATTGACAGCAAGCTCGATGCCACCAGGCTTCCTGTTGTTGCCAGCTCAGACCTCTGTGAGCCAGTTTGTCTATGCTGCGCCATTTGTCCCGCTACAACGTAATAATTAATTGTTCAAGGGGTTTGATCTAAAAGAATCCTTGTACCGTTGTACATGGAAATCAGTTTTCCCTCTGAAATCAATAGTTTCTGAACAATCGGTGAAACTTTGGGTGCTAACCTGATGATAACTGTGAGTGACCAAAGATGAAATGCTGGACCTATTAGGCCATCAAGCTATCAGCTTGCGTTTGGGGTGTTTTAAAATTTTTTGGGTTGTTAGTGGGAGGCCCGGTCAGCCTGAAAAATGGGGCTCGACTTATATGGCAATATACCATAAAACCATTAAAATGAGGCTGAAAAAGGGAGGTTGACCTATCTGCCAGATGACTTATATGACGAAATATATGGTAAATGCAAGACAATAATATGAGCTCTTCAGGGTATTTAGAAAATTCTACAGAATTTTGCGATTTACTTTTGCAGGATATTTGGTGAATGCATTTATGAAATTCATGGACATGGTGGAAGAATCTGGATTAGGAATTCTGCAGGAAAGAAACTGGCTCTGGAGTCAGGATGGAACACATTGAGAACTATTTGGTTTGGGAATGATTTACCAGTGGCCAATAGAAATGAATGAAATGCTGGAAGCGACAAGAACACATCTGACACAAAAGATTAATAGACAAGTAGAAGAATAGGAAAGGATTTCTTTTTAACTGGGAATCGCAAGGCAACGTAAGAGGGCAGATTCTTCACTGCAAACAAAAGAGGGATATCAAGGGAGATGTCACTGTAATGCGACAGAGGTTTAGGGGTCCGCTGTTGACCTGACCCTCTGCTCGCCTGCACACCTGAAATAGAGCCCAACTGTGCAATGTGTGTGGCCTCTAACTTTCCCAATGCACCTGGCACCCTATTGTACTGCACATCACAACCAGTTAGCCCATTCCAGAATGAAGTAGCAATGGAGTAAAAGCATAAAAATGCTGGAGGCAAATGTGTCTAAACAACGTTTCAGGCCTGAGCCCTTCTTCAACCTGTGAGCAAAAAGCAGGCCGGTGTGTTTCACTGCTCCAACAATGGGATGCATTCAATGATTAATTTCTGAGAAGGAAATGACACTGTTTAAAGTATCTGAGCATTTCTCAGAGAGAGGACCTGCACTACACTTTTGTAACACTGAAAATTGCGAATGTTTATTATCCATCTAACTCAGTGGTTCTCAACTTTTTTCTCACATTCACATCCCATTTTAAGTAATCCCTCTGCTGTCGGTGCTCTGTGATTTGTAAGGGATTGCTTAAGGTGGAATGTGGGTGAAAAGAAAAAGTTTGAAAACCACTGTTTTAATCGTCCCTCATGGACTCGTTATGTGCATGGTTTCATAACTCCAAAGGAAATGGGCCAATGACAATTTTTCTCAAGCCAAATATTTCAGTCACAATTGGGTCCAGAGCAGTGATTCTCAAGTTCTCTTCCCACTCACATCCCACCTTAAGCAATCCCTTACTAATCACAGAGCACCGATGGCATAGGGATTACTTACAGTGGTATGTGAGTGGAAAGAAAAAAGTTGAGAACCACTGAACTAACTTTTGCATTTATTTCCTCTTTTAAAAATTTAATGTATTGGAGTTGTTTTTCCATAAAGTACATTGTAAAATGTGTTTGACAATAAACATAATTATCATAAAGAAATGCAGTAAAATATTAGATATTATCCTGCCACTACATCAGATTGTTCCTTTATATAAAAATGTTTGTATCAATTGCATTTTCTCATTCTTTATTCCTCAGTAACAGACCATTTGTGTTGAATCTGTATTGCACAAATACCAAATGCTTCATGCTGCCATGGAAACATCCTTCAGTCCACTGAATCTTTGCCGTCCATCAACCCGCACATTTACAGTAAATCTCCCATTATCCCCAGATTCTTCCCCTCCCCCATCTCTCCTACACAAGGGGAAACTTACATTGGCCAATTAACATAGAAACATAGAAGATAGGAGCAGGAGTAGGTCATTCGACCCTTCGAGCCTGCTCCGCCATTCAACGATATCATGACTGATCTTAAAGTTCAGTACCCCGTCCCCGCCTTCTCTCTGTAACATTTAATACCCTTATACTGAAGAAATAGATCTCTTTTCTTTGGCTTGGTTTCGCGGACGAAGATTTATGGAGGGGTAAATGTCCACGTCAGCTGCAGGCTCGTTTGTGGCTGACAAGTCCGATGCAGGACAGGCAGACACGGTTGCAGCGGTTGCAGGGGAAAATTTGTTGGTTGGGGTTGGGTGTTGGGTTTTTCCTCCTTTGTCTTTTGTCAGTGAGGTGGGCTTTGCAGTCTTCTTCAAAGGAGGTTGCTGCCCGCCGAAATGTGAGGCGCCAGGATGCACGGTTTGAGGCGATATCAGCCCACTGGTGGTGGTCAATGTGGCAGGCACCAAGAGATTTCTTTAGGCAGTCCTTGTACCTCTTCTTTGGTGCACCACTGACACAATGGCCAGTGGAGAGCTCGCCATATAACACGATCTTGGGAAGGCGATGATCCTCCATTCTGGAGACGTGACCTACCCAGCGCAGCTGGATCTTCAACAGCGTGGATTCGATGCTGTCAGCCTCTGCCATCTTGAGTACTTTGATGTTAGGGATGAAGTCGCTCCAATTAATGTTGAGGATGGAGCGGAGACAACGCTGGTGGAAGTGTTCTAGGTGATGCCGGTAGAGGACCCATGATTCGGAGCCAAACAGGAGTGTGGGTATGACAACGGCTCTGTATACGCTTATCTTTGTGAGGTTTTTCAGTTGGTTGTTTTTCTAGACTCTTTTGTGTAGTCTTCCAAAGGCGCTATTTGCCTTGGCGAGTCTGTTGTCCATCTTGTGGTCGATCCTTGCATCTGATGAAATGGAGCAGCCGAGATAGGTAAACTGGTTGACCGTTTTGAGTTTTGTGTGCCCGATGGTAGTCATGGTGGGGAGCTGGCTGATGGAAGACCTCAGTTTTCTTCAGGCTGACTTCCAGGCCAAACATTTTGGCAGTTTCCGCAAAACAGGACGTCAACCGCTGAAGAGCTGGCTCTGAATGGGCAACTAAAGCGGCATCATTGGCAAAGAGTAGTTCACGGACAAGTTGCTCTTGTGTCTTGGTGTGAGCTTGCAGGCGCCTCAGATTAAAGAGACTGCCATCTGTGCGGTACCGGATGTAAACAGCGTCTTCATTGTTGAGGTCTTTCATGGCTTGGTTCAGCATCATGCTGAAGAAGATTGAAAAGAGGGTTGGTGCGAGAACGCAGCCTTGCTTCATGCCATTGTTAATGGAGAAGGGTTCAGAGAGCTCATTGCTGTATCTGACCCGTCCTTGTTGGTTTTCGTGCAGTTGGATAACCATGTTGAGGAACCTTAGGGGGCATCCAAGGCGCTCTAGTATTTGCCAAAGCCCTTTCCTGCTCACGGTGTCGAAGGCTTTGGTGAGGTCAAGAAAGGTGATGTAGAGTCCTTTGTTTTGTTCTCTGCACTTTTCTTGGAGCTGTCTGAGGGCAAAGACCATGTCAGTAGTTCCTCTGTTTAGTTCTAATTCCCTCTTAAATAGATTTAATGAACCTGCCTCTACTGCCCTCTGTGGCAATGAATTCCACAGATTCACCACCCTCTGGGTCAAGAAATTCCTCCTCATCTCGGTCCTAAATGGTTTGCCTATTATCCTCAAACCATGGCCCCGGGTTCTGGATTTTCCCATCCTTGGAAACATCCCATCTGCATCCATTCTGTCCAGTCCTGCCAGAATTTTATATGTCTCTATGAGATCCCCTCTCAATCTTCTAAACTCCAGCGAGTACAATCCCAATTTGCACAATCTTTCCTCATAAGTCATTCCTGCCATTCCAGGTATCAGCCTGGTGAATCGCCTCTGCACTTCCTCCATTGCAAGAACATCCTTCCTTAGATAAGGTGACCATTACCAACGGAGATCCTACTTGAAAGATAAATTAGGAAGCAACTTGAGTTTACCAGAGGGAAGTAACCTTGAATATGTGATTACAGATACAATGTTAATCAAAAGATTTATAAAAAATATGTATATTAAACTGCAAGAAAAGGAAAATGAGGAAACAAATGGTAAAACTAAACAAAAATGGGAACAAGATTTAAATATAAAGATAAAAAAGGAAACATGGGAGAAGTTATGCTCTGGAACGATGAGAAATACAATAAATACGAGGCTGCGTATGATACAATATAATTGGTTACACAGACTATACATTACACCGCAAAAGTTAAATAAATGGGACCCAACAGTATCTGATAGATGTTTTCGATGTAAAAAAGAAAGGGGAACAACAATTCATGCAATCTGGACATGTGAGAGAGTAGAAAAATTTTGGGATGATCTCAATCAGATATTAAATAAAATAACAGAAAACAATATACCAAAGAATCCAGAGATCTTTCTCCTAAGTAACATAAAAAATAAAGAATTTGGAATTGACTTGGAGGATGCACAAAAAAGATTTGTTAAGATAGCCCTAGCTGTAGCAAAAAAATGTATTATGTCAACCTGGAAATTGGAAGATAATTTGAAAATACAACAATGGTATATAGAAATGAATAAATGTATTCCATTAGAAAAAATAACATATAGTTTAAGAAATAATATCGAAATATTCGAACAAGTATGGGAGCCTTACATTAAATACAATAGCGAAAACCTACCGGGAACAAACATTACCTAAGTTGATGGAAGGAGAAGAGAAGAAAAAAAATGGACTCAGTAGAATTTCTGGTGTATTTTTGTTGAATGACAACATTGTCTAACTGAATTAATGCAACCTAGATTGTATAACTAAAATGGATGAGAGGGGGGAGGGATGGGGGGGTGGCTTGGGAGGAGGGAGGGGGGAGGGAGAAAAAGTCACTGTAAATGTGTGGAAAAGAAAAAGTGTATATCATGGCTATTGTGATTTATGGTGTGAAAAATAAAAAATTTAATAAAAAAAAAAAAAAAAAAAAAAAGATAAGGTGACCAAAACTGCACACAATACTCCAGGTGGGGTCTCACCAAGGCCCTGTACAGCTGCAGTAAGGTATCCTTGTTCCTCTACTCAAACCCTCTTGATTTGAAGGCCAACATACCATTTGCCTTTTTAACCGCCTGCTGTACCTGCATGCTCGCCCTCAGAGACTGGTGTACAAGTACCCCTAGGTCTCTCTGCACTTCCCCATCTCTTAATCTATTGCCATTCAAATAGTAATCTGCCCTCCGGTTTGTATTACCAAAGTGGATAACCTCACATTTATCCACATTGTAGTGCATTTGCCATGTATCTGCCCAGTCCCTCAATTTATCCAAATCACACTGGAGCTTCCTGACCCCCTCTTCCGTGCACACAACCCCTGCTAGCATAGTGTCATCTGCAAATTTGGAGATATGACATCCAATCCCCCTCATCCAGATCATTAATATAATTGTGAACAGCTGGGGTCCCAGTACAGATCCCTGTGGCACCCCATTGGTCACCGCCTGCCACTCAGAAAACGAGCCATTTATCCCCTGTCTTCTACCTGCCAGCCAGTTCTCAATCCACATCAATACTTTGCCCCCAATCCCATGAGCCTTGATTTTGGAAGCCAGTCGTTTATGCAGGACCTTATCAAAGGCCTTTTGGAAGTCCAGGTACACCACATCCACTGGCTCTCCCCCATCTATTTTACCTGTCACCATCTCAAAGAATTCCAAAAGATTTGTCAAGCACGATTTACCTTTTGTAAATCCATGTTGACTCCATCCGATCCCTTCTCTGCGAGTCATATGCTCCGCTATTACATCCTTAATAATGGATTCCATCATTTTGCTCACTACTGATGTAAGGCTCACCGGCCTATAATTCCCCACTTTTTCTCTACCCCCCTATTTAAATAGTGGGGTAACATTAGCTACCCTCCAATCCAGCACTGCCTTTGGAATGTGGGGGTAAATGAGAGCATTTGGCAGAAACTCATGTGGTCCCTGGGCCAATGAGCAACCTCCACTCAGTCAACATCCAAGGTTGGAAAAGTACCTACGTCTCCGGCAGGAAAATCTTCAGACACTTGGGGATGAAGTAAAAATCACAAAGCAGGAGGAACTCAGCAGGTGAAGCCGTGTCCTTTATTTTGCAAAGATAAAAATACATGACAGACATTTTGGGCTTCATCAAGGTCGGGAGGGTAGGGGGAGGGAGGAGTGGTCACAAGGCAGGAGATGATAGGTGGAGAAGGGAGGGAAGGGACAGGAGAGATCAAGGGGAAGAGGGTTGAGTAGGTGAAGGGTGGGAAAGGAGGGAAGAAAACTGGAAAGGGGAAGGGAAGAGGGGAGGGGGGAAGAGGAGAGCAGGTTAACAGAAACCAGAAAGGTCAATGTTAATGCCATCTGGTTGGAGAGGGCCAAGATGGAAAAATCAGGTGTTGTTCCTCCAATTTGTGGGATAGTATATAAGGTCATGGACAGACATGTGAGTATGGGAGTGTGACACAGAACTGAAATGGTTGGCTACTATGAGGTCTCTGTTCCTGTTGCGGTCGGAGCGAAGGCGCTCAACAAAGCGATCTCCCAATTAATGCCCAGTCTCCCTGATGTAGAGGAAGCCACAAAAGGAGCATTAGATGCCGTAAATCAGTCCTGTGGATACAAAAGTGTTGCTTCACTTGAAAGGCCTGTTTGGGACCCCGGACTGAAGTGAGGGAAGAGGTGCGGGTGCAAGTGGGGTAAGGAGGTCTGGCCCTGCAGCCATAAGGAAAGGTGCCGGGGGTGCAGGGGGATTGGTGGGGAAGTATGAGTGCCTGAGGGAGTTACGGAGGAAGCAGACCCTACAGAAGGCAGAGAGGGTAGGAGAGGAGAAGATGTGTCTGATGGAGAAGGGAGAGAGGGGACAGCAGAGATTAAGGGGAGGAGGGATGAGTAGGTGAAGGGACCGGGAAGAAGGTGGGACGAGAACTGGAAAGGGGATGGGGAGGGAAGGGGAAGAAAAGAGAAGGTTAGCAGAAACCAGAAAAGTTGATGTTAATGCCATATGGCTGGATCCTGTTGTAAGTGTTGGAAATTCCAGTGGATAATGTGTTGGATGTGGAGGCTGGTGGGGTGGTAAGTGAGGATGGGGGGGGGGGGGGGGTTCTATGTTTGTTACGTCTGGGAGCAGAGAGGGCCAGGGCAGATTAGCAGGAAATGGAGGAGATGCGGGTGAGGGCTGAGTTGATGGTAGTGGAGGGGAAGCTATGCATGTGGAAGAACAACACCTGATTTTCTGTCTGGGCACTCTCCAGCCAGATGGCATTAACATCGATATTTCCAGTTTCTACTAACCTGCTCTCCTCTCCACCCCTCCCAACTTTCCAGTTCTCCTCCTTCCCTTCCTTTACCCATCCCTCCTCCCCTTGATCGCTGCTGCCCCATTCCTCCCTTCTCCACCTATCACTTCCTGCCTTTGTGCCCACCCCTTCCCCGCCACTACTCTTTTGTTCGGATGCCTGCTGACATTTTTCCGTGGCTCGACAAAGGGCTAAAGCCCCAAATGTTGGTTATGTATTTTTACCTCTGCTATATAAAGGACACTGAGTTTCTCCAGCAGTGTTAAATGTTCCTGTTTGGGTGTTTGTCTCAATGAAATTATCCACTCAAGTGAAGGACCACTGGAATTTATTTTAAATTGCAACAAGTTGCTGCCTCTCGATTTATTTTAATTCCAATAAGTCAAGAGGGCAGCATTGTGTCGGCAAGGTTACCGTGTAATAGACTGAGTTGCAGCTACTGGTTAATGTTGTCATTTGTGCAATTGCTCCTGCTATTTAATTGCAACCAATCTCCATGGCAACAGCTGCTTCCCAGATAAATTCTGCGACTGATGGTGGACAGACTATGCTTAAAGCCCATCTCACCCTTTGGTGAATGGATAATTGGCAAACAAGGCAAAGCTCAAGGTTACGTTCGAAGAGGTATGTTCGATAGAAGAAGAGCAGAGGATAAAATTGGCCACCCCACATTGATGAGACAGTATCTCCCCTTCTTAGCCACCTGCCAAACATACCCATCTGGTTGAACCAGATTACAGAACGACTGGCATACCGATGAAGAGTAATGAGCTGGTCATGGGAGGCTTGCTGAGATTAGTTCCTTTCTGCTTTCTTAGGATCTGTGTATCACCAGCATGTATTGTTCATCGAGTCCACGCTGCTGAAGATCCAGCTGCGCTGGATGGGTCACGTCTCCAGAATGGAGGACCATCGCCTTCCCAAGATCGTATTATATGGCGAGCTCTCCACTGGCCACCGTGACAGAGGTGCACCAAAGAAAAGGTACAAGGACTGCCTAAAGAAATCTCTTGGTGCCTGCCACATTGACCACCGCCAGTGGGCTGATAACGCCTCAAACCGTGCATCTTGGCGCCTCACAGTTTGGCGGGCAGCAGCCTCCTTTGAAGAAGACCGCAGAGCCCACCTCACTGACAAAAGGCAAAGGAGGAAAAACCCAACACCCAACCCCAACCAACCAATTTTCCCTTGCAACCGCTGCAATCGTGTCTGCCTGTCCCGCATCGGACTGGTCAGCCACAAACGAGCCTGCAGCTGACGTGGACTTTTTACCCCCTCCATAAATCTTCGTCCGCGAAGCCAAGCCAAAGAAAAAAAAAAAAAAAAAAATTGTTCACCTCCAATTCCCCTCAAGGAGTTGAGCTGAGACGTAGTCCACAGAGGGAATCAGAAATGCCTTTTAAACCTTAATTTATAACTTCGAGTTACAGCAGGATGACACGTCCTTCCGGCCCAAACTCACCCATGCACCAATTAACCTACTAAACTAACCACTGTGCACCTTTAGAACAGAGGAAGTGGGATCCGGAGGAAGCCCGTGCAAGTCACAAGATAATGTACAAACTCCTTGCAGACAGTGATGGATTTGAACTCGGGTCACTTGCGCTGGAATAGCGTTGCACTAACCGCTAGGCTAAATGGACTGCTCCATCTATTACGATGTTATCATGAAATGAAGCAACTCCTGCATTTTTTTAAAATAAACCTACCCCTTTGCAAATGTTTAATCAACAATATACTTCTTATGAGGCAGTTAATTATAAGTGCAAGCAAGCAATTAAATAAATTAATTGTAATTAATTGCCAGTTAATCATGATTGAAATCACGAAGTTAAACAACAAAAGAATGCCAATATCTTAAATCATCTATTTCCAATTGTAAATAGCTTACTTTCATAACCCGTAATTCAATAACTAAAATTAATCATCTCAGACTCAATTCCTATGAAGGTTTGGGACCACATCTCTGTAATCCATGCCATTCTCACAAGTTGGCATTCAACCACTGCTAATCGTTTCCACTTCCTCATTTGGCAATGATGTGGCCAATTTTCAAACAGCTTGCTTAGAATCTTGCTGAATGATGATTTTGAGGGACCTTTTGTGTGAAGAGCCAGTGGAAAGGATGCAAGTTAGGAGCTTGGGGAGAGGGGTGAACTCATAGCTCATCAAGTGTTACAGGGCAACTGTGGCAAGAAAAGGATCCCACTTGTGTTTTCCCTCTCAACCTCCCCTGGCCCTGAACCTATCATTAGGGGTTCTTATGCACCAAAGCCACATGATCGCCTGCTCAAGTTTTTTTTTCCCAATAAAGGCCAATTTATCTTTAATGCAGAGGACCGAAAATGTGGATAACGGAATCCTTTTATGTACCCCAGAGCAGCGCGCCAGCTTCCCAGTGGCTTAACTGGTTTACGATTCTGGGATGTGGTAAACCACTGTTGTGCCTTGATTGGCTGCTGTCAGCTGGACACATCTCCCGAGACTGATCCCATAGCCCCTTGCATGTTCCCCTTTCTCTTGGCTTCGATCAGTCAATGAGGTTGATGGTTGTTCAGTCTTTAGTGATAAAAGTCTGATAGTTTCACAACTCCAGCCTTTTGTGATTATTGATGGTGCGGCAGTTTTATTAACTGAAACCTGAGAAGCTTGACATTGACCCGGATGCCCCAAACACATTCGAACTTTGGCTACGCTGCTTCGAAAACTGCCTGGCAGCAGCTGCGGTCATCATCACCACGGATGCTAACTGACTGAAACTACTCCTCTCGTGTGTCAGGCCCCAAGTGTCCCTGATGATCAGTGATGGCAGCTTGTATCAAGCAGCTGTGGAGATTCTCAAGGCCCAGTATCGCAGGAATGTTAGTGAGGTCAACGTCAGGCATCTCCTGGCCATCAGAAAACAGCAACCTGGTGAGTCAAATGCCAAGTACCTGCAATCCCTCTGGAACTTGTGCAGAGCTTGCATTTGTAAGGCCGTGTTGGCCACTTAGAACGCAGAGGACCTCATTCCAGATGCGTACTTGACCAGTATCCGCTCCAGGTACATACGGGAATAACTACTGGAACAAAAGGTACTCAATCTACAAAGGTGATTGAACTTACAGAGAGACACTCGAGGTGGACCTCCAGAACTCAGATAATTACTCAGATGCTTGGTCACCATGGGCGTCGCTATCCTGGGATGGGGCATTGTCCTGCCCATGAGTGACTGGTTCCCTACACCATCCCACTACTCCAGTGATCTGATCTCAGCTGCGTTTTGGGTGATCTCCCCAATTGCTATTTCTGTAGGCAGGATCAGCACCTGAGGAAATGCTGCCCTGCCAAGGATGCAGTGTGCTCCTGGTGCTAGGAAAAAGGGGCATTATGCCAAAGTTTTCCAGTCCAAACCATCTGCAAAATCTAGCAGTGCCACGTGCGGACAGTCGCTACTCCGGGAAGCGCAACCAGCACCATCTTCCCTGCACACCAGCAACACCAGGTGCAAATCATGGGGGTTGCCACTTTGGACTGTGTCCCAAATGCCATCTTCCCTGGCATACGACACCGCCATGGTCGAGGCTGGCCATCTTTGGGCCAAGGGCAGCCATCTCGGGAGTGTCAGCACCCAACAGAATTGGACAATGAATCCATACTGGCCTCCATCACCCTGACCCAGGAGACACCAAACGAACTAGCCAGGTCCACGATGGACATCAAGGTAAACGGACACGTTATCAACTGTTTATTCAATAGTGGGAGTACAGAAAACATTAACAACCCTGATACCGCTAAATGACTGTCTCTTAAAGTACGGCCCACCAAACACAGGATATCACTCGTGTCCAAATCATACACGGCAGCCATGCATAGGTCCTGTGTAGTGACCCTGAATGTTGAGGCGTAGTGTACAAACCCTTCAGTCTACTCATTATACCACAACTCTGTGCCCCCTTGCTACTGCGGCTGAATTTCCAGTGCCAACTTCAGAAAGTCACTCTGTGCTTCAATGTCCCCTCTCCCCCTCACCATCTGCAATGAGATGATGGCCCCCTACAGGTGAAATGTGGCCTCTCAACCCTCAAAGTCCACCACCCCACTATATGCCAATCTCCCCCCCAATTTCAAGCCAGTGGCCACCAGGTGAAGACAGTACTGTGCGGCTGACAGTTCATTAAGGTGGAGGTCCAGCACTTTTTAGACGAGGGCATCATCGAGGTCAGCAACAGCTCTTGGAGGGCCCAGGTGGTCATGGTAAAGAGTGGGGAAAAGAATTGGATGGTCATAGACTTTAGTCGTACCATCAAGCAGCTTGCTGCTTACCCCCTTCCCCACATACCCAATATGGTCCATCAGATTGCACCATATTGGGTATTCTCCATGATTGACATGAAGTCAGTGTATCACCAGCTCCAGATCCGCCCAGAGGACCACCAGTATACGGCATTCAAGGTAGATGGCCACCTCTACTGCTTCCTCCGGGTCCCCTTCAGCATCACAAACAGGGTCTCCATCTTCCAGTGCACAGTGGACCACTATGATCTAGTGGCCACTTTCCCATACCGAGATAATGTAACTATCTGCAGCCATGACCTGCAAGTTCATGATGCAAACATCCGCAAGTTTCTCCGGGCAGAAAAATGTATGAACCTTAATTATAACGAGGGTTAGATTTTACTCGCGTATATTTTAAATCTCAAGCCACACCACTAAACCTACCATTGTGATCACCTCTGGTCTATGACAACCCTATTGCTTTTATGCAAATCTTCTACGGGGGAGGTTGGGGTGGGGGTGGAGAAAAGATCACATCATGAAAAAGTGGATAGGTTTTTGAAAGATCAGGGTTTTAATTTATTTAATTTAAATTTGGACACACAGCACAGTAATGGACCTTTCCAGCCCATGAGCCATGTCCCCAAAGACCTCATTTAACCTGAGTGGGAGGAAACCCATGCAGACACAGGGAGAACACACAAACTCCTTCCAGACAGCACCGATTTCGAACCCGGATTGCACTAACCTCCACACTAACCATGCTGCCCAGTTGGGTAGTTGCCACAGAATGGGAGATTAGATCTGTAGCTCATCAGCCATGATAGCATTAAATAGTGGGGCCGGGTGGCCTGCTCCCACTCCTGTTTCAGAAGATTGCCATATGTTTTTCGGTGCTATATTATCCTGGATGACCACCTCCTTCCCAAATCTTCACCATTAGAAATTAGGGTTTGCGACCATTATAAACTTTGATCAAAACCCTTCTTACCAGATAAATTCACAGAGCTATGGGAAGCAAACTAATTGGAAAGTTCTTTCAAAAAGACATGATAGCAAAGGGCCAACAGCCTTTTGCACTGTAGGATTCTATGATGTCTTCGTTCATACACCTTTAGAATTTGATGCAACACATTGGATGTAAAAATGACTCCTGCTTTCCTGTTCCCATACTTCTCTGTAAAGCAGTCATGTAGTGTACTCAGATTTGGGTCATTTGCTAACTTTGTATGCACCCTCTTGAAAGATGGCTACTACAAAACCGACAGCACCTTAAAACCAGCTGAATGGACAATTTCATCAGCGTGGCGCACTAACGTTAGGAAGGGCAATGTCTGAAGTGTATTAATGAATAATTGGCCTACAACACTTCCAAACCTCGGTATCATTAGTAAACTACAAGCTCAACAAATCCAGGACCAATAAGTGCTGAAACTAGAGAGGTTGACGTTTTTAGAATTAGGACATTTCCTGTAGATATATTGGAAGAAACAACACCTATGGCTGTGTGGCTCGGGATAACAATAATTTCATCTACAATACACAGTAGTGGGTTGTATAAACAAAGGGGATGAGCCAGCGTACAGAAGGCAGATCGAAAACTTGGCTGAGTGGTGCACCAACAACAACCTTACACTCAATGTCACCAAAACCAAGGTGCTGATTAGTGACTCCAGGAATGAAAAAAAAGAGGTAAACAAATCAGTGATCAGAGGTGAAGAGGGTGAGCAAATTTAACTTCTTGGGAGTCAATAACTCGGAGGATCTTTCCTGGACCCAACACTCTAATGGCGTCGTGAAGAAAGAGCATCAGCCCCTCTACTTCCTCAGGAGTTTGCAGAGGTTTTGTATGACGTCAGAAACATTGGCAAATTTCTACAGATGTGTGGTGGAAAGTGTGCTGACTGGCTGCTTCACAGTCGAATATGAAGACACCAATGCCCCTGAGCATAAAGCCCTCTAAAAGGTAGTGGACACAGCCCAGGACATCACAGGCAAAACCCTCCCCACTATCAAGAACATCTGCAGGAAACACTGCTGTTGGAGAGCTGCAGCGATTATCAAGAATCCACACCATCCAGCACACTCTCTGCGCTCCAACTTCCACCCTGGTCTCAAACTCACCTGGTCCATCTCTGACAACACTCTCCCCTTTAGATCTCTCTCTGTCTCCATCTCAGGAGACAAGCTTTCCACGGACATATATTACAAATCCACTAACTCCCACTATTTCCTGCCGCTCGTCCATCTTCCCTGCTCAGGTCCCCTTCCTATCAATTTTGGTCAGCTCCCCTCTCAAGCCTCCATAATTTACCTTTACTCAATTGCAATAATGACACGTCTAATTTTAGCTTCTCCCCTCAAACTGCAGAGTGAATTCTAGTGATCAGTGCCTCATCATGCCTCTTTCTCTTTAAGCAAAATCAAATCCAGTTCATTGCAAAATACAGTCTTTCTGGTCTTTAACATCAACTTCACATCTCCCTTCCCCCCCCACCCCCCCATCACTTTCCTCTGCCACTTACCCCACCATCTCACTCTCTGTTCACCCCTCACCCTTGCAATGCTCTAAACAGAGGGTTGCACAAAGAAGCTTCACAGAATCAACTTGTGACCTGTGGGTTTGTTATGAGCAGTTCACGGTAAGTAAAGGAATACTTTAGGTAGCTGTGGCTGAAAATTAAGATCAAGACCCATTGCCATCGGCAAAGCTGCACATGTTGCACGTCTTCTTCTTGTACCTTCTTCATTGAACTTGGTGCTTTCCTTCAATATCTTAGAGCTGCTGAGACATGCTGATGAATATCAGAGCTGCCCAACAAATTTCCCAAGTGGCGAGAAGTAACTATAAAGCAGTTGACAACTGGAAAAAACTGTTTTGAAATAAAAATGTAGAAACATTGAATAATTTATTTTTAATGTTTATTTGCACATTTAACTTATCAGAGCATTTTATTCCAGGGCACACTATCATGACTGAAGTTAATCTGATTAAGATTGAAAGAGTGCAGAGCAGATTCACAAAAGCACCTTTCACACTTGCATCCCAGTAAATCGGCCGTTCAGTGTCCTGGGATAGGAATGGCGGAGCTTTGGCCTTTCACACTAGACCACTGCTAACCGGGACACTGAATGCTTTCACACTTGCAAGGGTCTCTCCCTGGCATTTGGTCTGTTCTACCTTTAATCGGAAGGGCCCTGCAATGCTGCTGCCCGTTTCATACTTGCCTGATCTCAACGCCGGCATCTGCAGATGCCAGGGATTGTACTGGGGGTCGACCTGGCAATCCCCGGCGCGAGATAAAGTCATTTGACGCCAGCGCTGAGCAGATTTTGCTTTCAAACTTGCCACCTCAAAAGCTGATTGGCATCTGATTCCTGGGATCACTGGCAAGTGTGAAAGGGTCTAAAGATGTTGCCCAGACTTTAGGAACTGAAGTCCCTTTCACACTTGCCAGTGATCCCAGGAATTGAACGCCCATCAGCCTTTAAAATGGCAAGTGTGAAAGCAAAATCTGCTCAACGCCGGCGTCAGATGACGTTATCTCACGCCGGGAAGTGCCGGCCTCGACCCCTATTAAAATCCCTGCCGTCTGCATATGCCGGTGTTGAGATCAGGCAAGTGTGAAACTGGCAATTGCATTGCAGGCACTTCCTATTAAAGGTAGAACAGGCCAAATGCCAGGGAGAGACCCTTGCAAGTGTGAAAGCGTTCTGGGATGCAAGTGTGAAAGGGGCTTGAGATTAAATAAGTTAGAACTTTGTTCCCTGGAGCGTAGAAGAACGAGGGGAGATTAGATAGAGGTATTTAAAATTATGAAGGGTATAGATAGAGTAAATGTAGGTTGGCTTGAGGGTAGGTGAGCTAATACTTAGCACATCATGTGGCAAACACTAATGGACAGAAAGCAATTTTGATGGAGGTATTTTTTTCATTGATGGGTTGTTTCACATTTCACTGGACAGCTACTGTAGCTACATTTCAGAGTTCCTAAAATATTAACTGATTTTAGCCAGGACATCCAATTTTCTATTCCAATTATTTTTAATGATTTTTTTTTGTTTGGAAGCTAAGAACTTCAGACCAGCCTGATAACCTTATAAGCGACTATTTGGAAATTCTGAGGGCTGTGCGTTTGACTCACCAGCTGATGTTTGCCACATTCCCTTTCAACTGATTTGAACACCGGTTCCTCCAAACCCTTTAAGCTTCTGGAGTTTGCCGTGAAATTTATTTTAATGCCATGTACCTTCTTCAGAAAGTGAATTCAAGGAAGTGTTGCATAAATTATCAGGAATAACATCTGTAAGACCAGAAAATCAGCCAGTCCAGCTCAATTCTCATGTGCCAAATTATTGGATTTTTAATAGTACAGGCAGTCCACAGGTTACGAACGAGATCCGTTCCTAAGTCTGTCTTTAAGTCGAATTTGAAGGTAAGTCATAACAGGTACATACAGTTCTTATTTAGTGGATTTGCGCTTTGGCGGCATGGTGACAGTGGTAAATAGGAGAAAAATTGAAGCCAAATACAAATTACACATTCAACACAGTGTCAACGGCAATGCAATCAGACTTTAAAAAGCGGATGGCGTTCTCCTTCCGCCAGCCGATGTACCACTGAACTCGTGCATAGTCTGCTCGTAGGTACGAATTGTCCATAAGTCAGGCATCCTTAACATGGGGACTTACTGTATTATCAACGTTTTGAGAAATTCATGAAGCATTAGATGAAGGAGGAGAAAAAGCCCAGAGAACGGTAGAAACAATCACCTTCCACGGAAAGAGGATCAGAGTTAACGTTTCGTGACTGAAATCCTTCACCAGAGCAAAGGTTCCTGACTTGAAACATTAAATTTATATCTCGACATTCAGTAAGGTAACAGGCCCTTTTGCCACATGAGCCGATGCACCCAATTGACCTACAACTCCCTGGTACATTTTTGAATGGTGGGAGGAAACCAGTGCACCCAGAGAAATCCCATGCAGACACGGGGAGAACGTACAAACTCTTCACAAGTAGTGTGGGATTCAAACCATGGACCTGATCGTTGGTGCTCTAACCGCGCCACTCCACACTGTTTCTCTTTCCATGGAAGCTAATTGAATAGTTATAGTTTTAATGGTTTTTGCAGAGCAAATTGGTTACTGGTGCTGTGGTGACACGACCACCAGCCTACTGCAGGGGGTGATCTCCGTACCTGCAGGAAGACCACCTAAAGGGTTGACTCCACCTGCCTGGCTGTCAATCAGCCGACCTGAATATTCACCTGAGGCGGCCCCTCTTGAGCCAGTCACATGGGAGCCACCAAGGCATGAACTGGTATTCAGACTTTTACTAGAATAAAGTCTGTGGTACGGTCTTTGAGTTTTGTGCTTGCTTGCAGTTACCTCAGACACCACAGGTGCCAGCTTTTTAAAATAGCTGGTCTTGTTCTTTCCTCAAAATCTTCGAAGATTTTCCTTTCTTACATATATCTAACCTCCTTTTGAAGTTTTTATTGAAGCTTCCACCAAGTCCCTTTCAGGCAATATCTTGATGAAGGGCTCAAGCCCGAAACAACGGTTATGTATTTTTACCTTTACTACACAAAGGACACTGTTGACCACCTGAGTCTCTCCAGCAATGTGCGTTTTTACTTCAACCACAGTGTCTACAGATTTTCATGGTTCAGGCATGGCTCTGCACCACATGACACATTATGCAAAATAATTCTCCCCACATTTCAGCACTTTTACCAACTGCCCTCAGCCAGTATCCTCCTGCTTATGACCCACCCATCCCTATTTACACCTTTAATCTCCCTGTGATTTTCAACCTCTTTTATTAAATCTCTGCTCAAAAGCAAACAATTCCAGCAACACTACATTGAATGAAATCCATTTTGCAGGGGGCTCCTCGAGTTACCCTCCCCTCCACCCTCTCAGGGATCACCACGTCCTATGTCATTAGAAAATGGGTGATTATTTTGATTGGGCTTTTAGTTCCTACAGAAACATTAAAGCTGAAGCAGGCCGGGGGAAATAAATGATTTAGAAAATTGCATAAAGCCCATTTCCACATGAAACACTGATAGGAAAGCCTTCCCCCCATTTAATTAAATGGTATTTTAAATTCATATAAAAATTATGTGAAAATCATTCATCTCTATTAACCTTGGGTATAAAATAGATTGGTATGCAAAATGATAAAAGATATTGCACAAGGAGAGATGTAAAGACATAATGTGCCTATTGCAGATTTGGAGTGGTGCAGATTTACAACTCGTCTCCCTCTGTATTGATTATTTAATCTAACTAAACACCCTACACAAAAATGTACAAATATTTTACCTCAAACATTAAAATCTTACCAGTGCTTCCTGAATGATCTATGCAGAACTCCAACTCCGAGCAATAATGTGGAACAACACTTGGAATTAATTACCCAGAGAGGTAGTAACAGTCTGCTTGAAATGGAAAAGTAATTAAAGATCATAATGCAGGAAAAATGATTAAGAACAGATGGATTGAATGCCATATAAATCAAAATAATTTAAAACAATCAGATTAAACTGAGCATAAGTGCTCGTCTCAGCAGGCACCTTCTGAAGATGCTAAATTATAGTCTCCAGCCAAGGAGACTATAATTTAGTATCCTCGCCAGACCACTCAGAGTAGAAAGCAGAAATGAAAGGAAAGTCAATTCATCGTAAAGAGGAAAATAATTAAACAAGTATCTGCAGAAAAATAATGCTTTAATGTTTTCATTTTACAGTATTTTAAAGAAAAAAATAATTTAAAAATCTCGGCTGTATCTTTGTTACATTTATGTGTGTGGACTCTTAATAAGTTCTAAGCTAATAGAAGGACTTGAGAATATCTTTATCTGCAAGCTATGTATTTCTAAATGGCAAGAATGACCTCAGGGCCATATTGTCAACTGAGTGTTGATTATATTGTACTTCTTTTTTTTCCCATCATCTCTGTTTAACTCCTGCGCAAAAAGTGTATCTTAAATAAACAGACCAAAGACAGTAATCGTGACAGATGTTCCTTGGATTTAAATTGCAGATTGGCCTATTGCTCGATAGATGATAAAAATCTGATGATCCATTCCATACAATATTTGTATGGTGGTTAAATATGTACTGTCCATCTGTCAGTGTCGGCATATATTTCAAATCTGATATGTTCATACCCCATTGACAGGGAAGATAGGTGGCAAATTAGACAGAGGTCATAAGTGGCCATTACTTTTTAGGCCACCTGTGAAACTTTAAACCAGTGCTTTTCAAACTGCCCCCCTAAACTTGCAATCCCTATGCCATTGTTGCTCTGTGATTGATTGGTAAGGGATTGCTTAAGGTGGGACGTGAGTGGGGAAGGGAAGGGTGAGAATCAATGCTCGAGACCCAACTGTTACTGAAATATTTTGATTGAGAAAAATTGTCCTTGGCCCATTTCCTTTGGAGTTCTGAAACCGTGCACATAACGAGTCAATTGGGGACGATTAAAAGTGGTTTTCAAACTTTTTCTTTCTACCCACATTCCACCTTAAGCAATCCCTTACAAATCACAGAGTACACTCCTTTTCAACCCCATTCTACCCCCCAACTCTCCCTTAATCACGAATGTATCTACCTCCAGCTTAAATATACCCAATGACTTGACCTCCACAGCTGTCTGTAGCAACAAATTGCACAGATTCACCTCCCTCTGGTTTGTGTGTCTTTACAAGGCAAACAAAGGAAAACAAGTTGTTGGGTATGTTGTGTACTTGATGATAAAAAGGGATCTTGTCAGGGACAGTGATTTATAAATAAAAACATGTATACAAAAAAGGCACAACATTTCCAGGGGGAAATAATATTAAATGCCATTTATACAATGATCCCCAGAAGTTTGAGTTCACTTTGACTTTGTTTCAATTAAAGTACTGCTCAATGATATAAGACAATAGTCCATAAAATTCCTCTCTCACTTGCCTGTACAAGTATTCACAAGATGCAAGTGCAAACACCAGTAGAGTGTCCACATTGTATTATTCGTCCTGTAAGGAGATAACAAGCTCGGAGGAAGTTATAAGTGAGCATAATGAAACAAGGGATGCAAGACCATGTGGTCACATTGGTGCCCACGACCAATGTATGAGTGGTGTCATTGTAACCTCATGGTGCAACCATCACTGAGGGGTGTGAGCTCAAGTCTCCAGGCGTCTTCATTGGACACTATTGTGTACCAGGTGCTTCAAAACTTGAGCACTGCCCTGTGCTTACTTGAAGATCTGCAATAAGTCCAAAGACAGATGAACAGGGTTGGTAGGTTAATGTGTGTATTTGGGCAATGCAGACTCGTTCGCTAGAAGGGTTGTTACCATGCTGCATTTTAAATTTGTTTATCTTCCTGTAATGCGCGTCGAAAGAACCAAAGACTTGTTGATCCAAACCAAGGCTTTTATTAACTAAAAGACTGGAGCACATCACAAGTAGGCCGACCAGTCCAGGATGACCTGGTCTGGCTAGGAGCAATCCAGTAGGTGTGGCTACACTCTCAGCCAATCACAGTCATCCTACACGACCATCTGTACATATCACATTGGTGATAGAATCTGTTCTATTGCACTTCCTAAATATAGAAATAGTGAGTGATGCGAAGTGACCTGAGATTTGAAACCTGTTATGTCTCATTTAATTGGTTACAAGTTATCCATTCTTCAGATCTCTGACATAACCACAAGTTGGATGCTCAGATTGCATTCATCAATATCCATCACCAGCACTGATACATCAGGCAAGCACTCACCTCTTCCCCACCCCATCCCCTTCCTATTTGCCTTTTGTTCTCGCTCTGTCTTCATGACACCTCGCTTCAATCTCATTCATCATCCTTGCCCTCCCATGTCGGAGCAGTTCCCAGTGCACCTCGGAAACATCCTGATCAGCAGAAATGGCAGCTACCACTCCTTTCCCACAACCCCATCCCCTCACCCCACCCCCAGAAGCCCAGCTTCCAACAGGGACACACACTGAATATTAGCTGTAATCAACTATTCATGAACTGTATAATTTATGAGTGAATAATCATTAGGTTTGCCTAGAGGCTTCCTTCTGTTCCATTACAACAAGACCGCAATCATTCTGAGCCACATTAATAAGGAACTCAATATTTCAACTGCCTCTATGAGCTATAAAGCCTTAATATGAAGATTTCCACCCAGTTCACTATTCCATGTGCAACTAAACACTGAATATATTAAAACAGAAGCACTGATGCTTCCAGCAGTCTGCGTTCACTACCTTCCTAAATTAGACCCCAAAGCTTTGTACCATGTTGAATCTCATGCCACACATCTAAGAAACAGGGAACTATTTTGTTTGTACACTCACAACAAAAATAAAACAAAAGCACAAAAATATTAATTTAAACTGTACCAGAAGGCACAAAAACAGAAAATGCTGGAAACAATCAGCAGGTGAGACCAGTGATTCTCAACCTTTTTCTTTCCACTCACGTACCACTTTAAGTAATCCCTCTGCCATCGGTGCTCTCTGATTAGTAAGGGATTGCTTAAGGTGGGATGTGGGTGGAAAGAAAAAGTTTGAAAACTACTGTTTTAATTGTACCTCATTGACTCGTTATGTGCACGGTTTCATAACTCCAAAGGAAATGGGCCAATGACTGGAAAATAAGTATAAAGTTAATTCTAATGATGTTAAGACTACAGAGACTTTAACTAGAACTTCCAATAATCACTGCAACTATGGATCCCAACCTCCTTAAAATGTATCAACTGGAAACACACAAAAATGTATAAAGTGGGAACATTCAAAGTCTTTAAGAAGGCACCCCATTGTCTTCGAGATCCACCGAATAAAGTCTTCTAAACACATTGGACACATCCCACAAGGTGTCTTCGCCAGGCCAGTGGCTGGATGATTGGATTGACTGCTCTTATACAGCTTCATTTGCCCATCCACCTTGCCAACGGTACCTTATTTTGCAGCTATAATGGTCTACCTTCCCATTGTTTATCAATGGTTTCTAGATCTTCCATTGACAGGTCCACCTTGCAGATCCCTACTTCACAGATGTACTTCCACACTTTATGAGTGAAGCAAGTGAACTGTTCCTTTGCACCATAGGACTTTGTTTTGTTCTCCCGTGCCACCTCAACCTTACTTTGTAAGAACTTGAAGCCCTGTTGGTTCAACACTTCCACAAATTCGGACAAAGACAATGTACCAAGCTCCACACCAGTCACCCGTCCATCTGGCTGCAGCTACTGATCTCCCTGCTTTAATTAGATTTTTTTTGCTTTCCATGTTCTTCAAGATGTTGTTGATCTCTGTTTGAGGGAGGTTGCTCTGGTATCGAATATCTCTACTCCATATTCCTTTATTTCCATGATTTGATAAACCTGCTTTTCTTGGTTGTCAGATCCCTTCATTTTGCTTGCAGTTTGGGAACCCTTCATGTGGTAAAGGAGACCAGCAGTGCCCCTCAGCAAATCGAGCTGGCCTATAGGGAGAAGCCTGTTGATGACCATTGCTCTCTTCTCCAACTCAACATGTGGCATGTCATTCTGAATAACTTGGTCGGTGCTTCCCTGCGGAAACTGCTGGCACGATTCCAAAATCCTGGTTTTAAATGCTACAGGATCAGGAGCTTCTTCCTTAACCTTGACATCAACCTTTTCCTCCACTTGAGGATCAGTGTTACATTGCACGGTTTTCTTCATTCATCCTTCAGTGCTTGAACCCTCTCCAACATCTCCCGGAGCTCATCTTTTTCTTTTCCCCTTGAAAATTTATTAGTCTCTAGTTGCTGCAGATGCTGCTAAAGCTTCTCTTCTCGAATTCCCACACTCTGCTTTTTTGAAAGCATGAGATTTCAGCTCTTCATTCTCCGTATCGCCTCCTGTACTTGACGTTTCTGCCTTTCCCATTCTCTACATGCCTTATCTTATTCCTCTCGCTGCTGTTTCCTTCGCTCATGTTCCTTGAAGGCTTTAAAGTTCAGCTCATCTGCCTCAAATGCCTGAAGACACTAAATTCTTTGTGTTTCTACAAATTCAGCCCTTCTGCATTCCTTTACTTCATTGAGTGACGCAATGTTCTGCCGAAATGCATCTAGCTGTTCAGCACTGGGTTTGATACCCATTTTTTTAGTAACGACGAACAGCATTTGCTTTGTGGACTAGTTCCAGCCGAAGTCCAGCAGTTTTGTCTCTTTCACGTTCTTTAGCTTCTTTCTTCTTTTCCCGCTCAAGTTTATCTCGCGTGGCTTTGTGTTTTTTTTCAAAGTCTTTCTGCTCTTTTGCACGCTTTTCTGGTGCTAATTTAAACTTGAGCCATGGAAGGAAACCTTTCTATTAGTGCATTCTTTGGTTGAAATGGCTCACGATGTACAACAGAATTAGGGCTTGGCTTTAAAACATGCTGCTGCTACTTGTTTTCTCAGCTTTTCTTTCCTCATTTGTGCCCAATCTTCTTCAAGCAGACATCCATCCAGAGTTCCTAGCACAATGCATGGAGCTCTTTCTGGCACACCACAATGCTCCTTTTCAGCCACAGTCTTAAATTCACTACGTCAACCGTGGTATCCCGAAGTGATGACAAAATTTTTAAGAAAAATCAGAAAGCTGGTGAACTTTCCAAAGATGTTGATGTCTTTTTAAAGATGTTGATGTCTATAAACTCTGAATGTCCTTCAATTCACTCAAAGTTAACATGCAGGTAGAGCTAACGGTTAGGAAGGCAAGTATCTGGTAAAGGCTACAACGCTGGGGGGTTCAGGCTGTGCAGCAGGACAGAGTCGGTCGGCAAATGGTGAGTGGGGTGGCAGGCCAAAATGTCCAGTGCCAAACTGTGGCCACCAAAATGTCAGATGCCAAATGGTGACTGCCAAACTGCGAGGGCCAAAATGTCCCCAACCTGAATTGGTCACGGTAAATTGCTACTCATGCACAGATGAATGGTAGAATCTTGGGGGGAGGGGGGATTTGATGAGAATAAAATAGCATTAATGCAATGTAAATGATTGATAGAGAGAGAGAGTTGCTGTGTCAAAGGACCATATTTCATATTTCATGCCATAAAAGACTATGATGGTTGTAAATGGTAGAGCTTATGTGAAGGGTTGAATTTGAAGGGAATTTTAAATTTATTTTTAAATTTTTAATAGAGCTTTTTTTCTTATGAAACATGACATAATTACCATAGAATGAGATCTGATAAATTGCCAAAGATCTCAGAATAAGATTTTTTTTTTCTTACACTTCAAATTAATAAGGATCTGGAATGCACCATTTGAAAGGATGGCAAAAGCAGATTCATTTGTAATTATCAGAAATAAATTAGCTACAAAGGGAATATTTTTCAGAACATGGAGAATGAATGTGGAAATGAGATTCATTGCTACACTCTTTCAAGCAATCAAATCAAGGATAAATCGTCTTTTCCCTCCTTTTCTCAATGATTCTGTGATTCAGTCACCCACTCCTTGATCCATGAGCATGAGTGCAGATAATAGGCGTAAAGGCTCTGCACACAAAATCCACGAGACGTAAAGCTATTTATTGCAATAGTCACCCTTACTCTCGCTCAGGATGTCGTTACAGCATGAATACATTTTCACATTACATCTTCAATAATTTGACTTTTCATTACCTTTAAATAAAAGGTAGAGCCAACTCCATATCAATATTTTACATTCTCTTGCAGAAAGTGGAATGTAAAATAGCAACTCCACTTTGAAACTGCACAGGGAAATAAAATGTAACGGGGGTATTTCCTGCCGATGAAGCTGATGAAGTTACCGTATCAAAGTGCCATTTTAATAATAAATTTCTGTGAAGAACTGGCAGGGCTCATGGAGCAATTCCCAGCAGCTTTATCAGATTACCCAACAACAGTAGCAAATTAAAGCTCTTCTGCTCAAAATGTTTCAGCAAATGACACATTTCACTTAATCTGCAGGGGTAACATTGCAGGGTTAAAAATGAAACCACCCACCCATCAAAGACTGAAATATCAGAAGTACAAGTTATTTAAATGTGCTTGTAAGGATCACAATTTATATTCAGTGCATTGGCAATAAATACAGAAATGATATAATACAATAATTAACAAAATTACCTTTTAGACCAGTGGTTCTCAACCTTTTCCTTTCCACTCACAGACCACTTTAAGTAATCCCTATGCCATTGGTGCTCTGTGAGAATCACTGCTCTAGACCCAATTGTTACTAAAATATTTTGCTTGAGAAAAATTGTAATTGGCCCATCTCTTTTGGAGTTGTGAAACCGTGCACATAACGAGTCAATGAGGTACAATCAAAACAGTGGTTTCCAACCATTTCTTTTCACCCACATCCCACCTTAAGCAATCCCTTACTAATCACAGAGCACTGATGGCATAGGGAATATGTAAAGTGGTATGTGAGTGGAAAGAAAAAAGTGACTGAAATCTCCTTCAGTCATGTTCCCCAGTTTCATAAAATGACAAACAAGTTTCCAACAGTACTGTAGCTGTGTCCTATATACTGAAACTCGAATGCTCCTCCAATACTGTATCCCGGGTTTTCACATGTTATACAGCAAATGGCCTGGCCAAATCAGTACTGCATCTGTGTTCTACAGTGGCAGGTCTGACCATGAGCCATGGTTATTTACATCTTCAATCTGACTTCTTTGGCAATTGGGACTATAGGTTACAACCTCCTGGTCAGCAGTGAAAGTTAAAGTTACAGAGGGTAGGGAGTTTATTTCACTGTTGTTCTCAGATGGACAATTGGCCCATTTCCGATGAAACAAATCAGGTAAAAAAGGGGAAAATTATTTTGATCTTACCAACTACAATTAAAGCCAAATATTCAGAAAATCTCTTTGGAATAGAGTGGGAACACAAAACCTGCCGTAAAGTAAGGGGAAATCAGGACAGAGTATCAGAAGCTGCTCCACAGTTTAAAACTGTTTAAGTGATGTTCTGAATTTTAAAATTAAGAAGGAATGAAATGATTTGTCCATAATAAATAGTTTGTTAAATGAAATAATGGGCGCAGAATGGTTCTGTAGTCTCTCAGTTCCAGTAGCCTTGGTTCAACCCTGAACTCCACTGCTGTTTGTGGGAGGTTTGCACAATCTTCCTGTATTTGTGTGGGCACCCCCCCACCCTCCCCCGGCCCAGATGCTCCAGTTTCCGCCCATATACCAAAGAACAGCTGATGGCAGGTTAAGACACCATTGTAAATGATCTGTAATGTAGATGGGTGGTGGGTCAATCAAGATGACAATAATGGGACAAAGCGAGCGACAGGGCGAACCAAGTGGGAGAGAGGGGGCAATGGGATTGGTTGAAGTAGTGGGTGCAATTCTGGTCACCCCATTACTGGAAGGACGTAGAAGCTTTGGGAAGGGAGACGGAAGAGATTTAACAGAAGACTGCTTGTATTAGAGGTATTAAAAAGGTTGGACCAATGTGGGTTGTTTTCTCTGAGATGCGGAAGCTGAGGGGAGATCCGGAAGTTTATAACTTTATGAGAGGCATAGAAAAAGGTAGTCAAATCTTTATCCCAGAGTAAAAAAGTTCTAATACAAGAGTTAATGTATTGAATGTAAGAGGGGAGTGGGGGGAGGGAATTTAAAAGAGATGTGTAGGGCAGGTTGCTTTTTCTCCACATAGAGTGGCAGGTCCCCAAATGGTTTGCATTCATTCAGGCCTCATGAGTAGGTTCTAAACCTTTTTCTTTCCAATCACATCCCACTTTAAGTAATCCCTATGCCATTGGTACTCTGTGATTAGTAAGGGATTGCTTAAGGTAGTATGTGAGTGGAAAGAAAAAGTTTGAAAACCACTGTTTTAATTGTACCTCATTGACTCGTTATGTGCACGGTTTCATAACTCCAAAGGAAATGGGCCAATGACAATTTTTCTCAAGCAAAATGTTTCAGTAACAATTGGGTCTAGAGCAGTGATTCTCACCCTTCCCTTCCCACTCACAAAGTGGGATGTGAGTGAAAAGAAAAAGGTTGAGAACCACTGTGTTAAACAAACCTCTGACAATACAGAGAATAGAAAGATATGTATCATTTGCAGGCAGAAGTGGGTTTGCTTATTGGCATTGTGTTCAACACAGACATCATGGGCAGATAGAAAATGGCCTTTTCCCCATCAAAGGGGGAAAAGGGTTGAGCTCCATCAATGGGGGGGAAAGGGTTGAGCTCCATCAATGGGGGAAAAGGGTTGAGCTCCATCAATGGGGGAAAAGGGTTGAGCTCCATCAATGGGGGTAAAGGGTTGAGTTCCATCAATGGGGGAAGAGGGTTGAGCTCCATCAATGGGGGAAAAGTGTTGAGCTCCATCGATGGGGGAAAAGGGTTGAGTTCCATCAATGGGGAAAAGGTTTGAGCTCCCTCAATGGGGGAAAGGGGTTGAGCTCCCTCAATGGGGAAAAGGGTTGAGCTCCATCAATGGGGGAAAGGGGTTGAGCTCCATTAATGGGGAAAAGGATTGAGCTCCATCAATGGGGGAAAAGGGTTGAGTTCCATCAGTGGGGGAAGAGGGTTGAGCTCCATCAATGGGGAAAAAGGGTTGAGCTCCATCAATGGGGGAAAAGGGTTGAGCTCCATCAATGGGGGAAAAGGGTTGAGCTCCATCAATGGGGGAAAAAGAATGTTCTGAAACACAAAATGTTATGATTGTAATCAAAACACAAAAATGCTGGAGGAACTCAGCCGGTCTCATAGCATCCATGGAAGGTAAAGATATATTACAAGAGCTGAAATATCGGTTATATATCGGAATCTCCAGCGCACGCGGTGAGACTGGCTGAGTTCCTGTGCCTTGAAAAAGAATGTTGTTCAACAGCGAGACAAAACTCTTCTTCAGAACTGGAGGAAATCAGGACACTGGCTTCTGCACTAACTTTCCTGAGGAAGTGTTTCAGCCTGAAGCATTAACCAATCATTATCTTATTTGGTTCAAACTCAGTTTGTGTGGGACTCAGTTTAGAATTAGTGAAGGGGGACAGGCACCAATAACACACACAAATGTACCCACCTTCATCTTCCAATCCCCAGCTCTCTCTTTCTCTTGACCAAAACCAGCTCATTTGGCACTCATACTCCATACTTGGCTCCACTGGGCTTCTTACCCATTGAACTTTTTTTAATATATAATTTTATTTACAGATTTTTTCCACATTGAATATACATACATTCTCAAACTTAAAGTTGATTAATTACATTGATCAAATGTGCAATGTGGTTATAAAAGATAAAGAAAGAAATATAACATCTACTCCCCCCGCCCCACCCACCCCCACCCCTAAGAGAACTGAAAGGAAAGAAACAAAATAAAATGAATTAAAAGTGAGTGCTAGTTAACAAACATAATCTTTATATCTTCTTGCTGCTGTTGGGGGAGGCTATCAAGACTGAGGCTTCCAAAGAAATATCAAAAAATGAAAGATTAATACAGGTACACAATCCTTTATTTGGAACCCTTGGGGGACAGTGTGTTCCAAATTTCTGATTTTTCCAGATTTTGGAAAGCCAGATTTAAGCCCACCCGAATTGTGCTGCCATATCTACCCCCACCCACTTCCAGTCGCACTGCCATCTTCCCCCCACCCTCGTCTGCCCTACTCACACTGCCAGTCTCTCCTTGCCTGCCAGACTCGTGCTGCCGTCTCTCTCCCCACTTGCCAGATTTTGGAGCTTTCCAGATTTTAGATATCCGGATAAAGGATTGTGTACCTGTACCCATCTTTTACATATATGGGCTCCATATTTTCCAAAATACATGAAATTTATTCTTCCAACTCTATGTTATCTTCTCACATGGTGTACAACTATGAAATTTCAGCATTCTACCTTTTCATACCCAAATCAATATCCGATTTCCATGTTATTGCAATATATTTTCTAGATATCGTTAAAGCAGTTTTCATAAATTCCAATCAGTACGTCGTTAACATCAACTTTGGTCTAATTCCTGTAACATTTCCTAACAAAAAAAAAACATTGGATCTTGAGGAAATATAAATATAACTGGGATCTAATGAGATTGTCAGATTGATAAGTGACAGATATTTTAAAAAATTTCATCTATAATGTATGGTTTATTACAAAGAAGATTAGTGAAAAAATGAATTCATAAATCTAGATTGAGATGGGAAGAAAATTCACATGGACGGACAGATGAACTGAACTGAAAAGAGCACTATGTAAAGATAGTTTGACAAATACAATAAATGTGAGATATAGACTGGTTCAGTATAACCTTTTACATCAGTTATACCTTACACCACAAAAATTAAATAAATTGAAACCAACATGATTAAATTTGTGTTTTAGATTTGGTCAAGAAATTGGAACATTTTTGCACTCCCTCTGGGAATGTCCAAAGTAAAACCATCATCCATAGGTATAGGGAATTGTTCAGAACAAATTACAGGAGTGAAATTTCCCATTTAAAGTTTGAGAATAGGTTTCCCCCTCCTCATTACATTTTTCCAGATAAAACTGCAGAGTGAGTTTTATCCTGAGGGAAGGTTTGGAGGGAACCAGTTACTTATTGGTTCTTTCACCAGGACCCATCATCAGTGAGCTAGATTGTTCGACAAAATAACGTGCTCAGCATTTTCATGGAGCAAGAAAGTTATACCAAATAATTATAAACCATAGGCCTCTGCTTATTTGTAGGCATGCACTTTAGGGGGGGGGGATATCATGGTCTTGATAAGATGCAGAGGAGACTCTGCAGTATATCAGGGATGAGATACAGGGATCAGTTGATAACGTGCTTCTTCACATCGTGAAATGCAATTTAACTTTTCCCAATTCCTACTCAAGATCAACTCCTGAAATTTTGTATCTCATAAACCATGATGAAGCTGCAGAAATTTTTCTCTGAGTTCAATTCAGGATACCAGGAGGAGAATTTTTTTCACTTTGAAGATGCTGTAGAGCCCAAATTAATTAATGTATTTAAGATGGAGGCGGCTTCACTGACATATGCACAAGAGTATGGGGATAGAATGGGTACATGGTGCTGAGATAGAGGAACAGCCATGATCTTAGAGAATGTCCAACTAGCCTATTCCTGCCTTTTATTTTCTGTGCTTCTCATCTCTGCACAAATTATGGATGGGATCGTGATCTCATCCAATAGTCATGACCACATTGTCTCCCTGAGTTCAAACATAAGGATGGAGTTCCCACTTATATCAATTCCGTAGCATCTGATTCACCCAATTTAGCTTAAAGTTCACATGTGCATGACGACAACCCCTCACTTTTCACGATCGTTAGAGCCTTTGTCTCGAAATAGGTGCCTTTTCATAGACAAATGCACAGTACCTGAATCCTCATCAAAGTTCTAAAAAAAGTCACCTCATTCAAATTCTAACGAGGCTGTCGGTGGTATAATAAAATGAACTCAAAGAAACCAAAGGACTCCACTATAATGAAACTAAAGCTGGTTGTTTCATGTCACATATTTTAATCTCATCTTCTGCTCCGCACTAGAAATGAAAAATGACAGTAGTGTGTAGGAATGGGAGAACAAACCCCCCACTCACGATTCTCCCAAACCCACCTCTCTGTTATACAACACAGGCTGATGGTATACTTGGATTCAGTTAGAACAGCTTTTAGTAAATACTTAAATCAACCCAAAACACCAACATGAATGATGGACTGTAATAAAGGACATTGGATTGGATCGACTGAGGAGATTCCAAAGAAGAGAACTTAAAGAGCCATAAAATCACACAAATGTCACTCTGAGAAGGAAGAGGACTTTAAATATTCAAGAGCTGCGGTGGGCCAGCCCATAAATGAAGAGCCAAGATTGAGCAATAAACCAGCACATTGAACTTAATTTAAATAATAAGCTTGGAACCATATGTGTACGTAGAATAGTTACTGAGGATATTTTTCCTCTAAAATGAACGAATAGGGTTATTACAACTGTCACCAAATTTAATACAAGGCTTAGTGGATGTAATATAACAAATGGAATACAACTTTCACTATAAAAGTTTAATGTATAAATCAAAGAGGAAGCAAAAATCTGCTCAATTACACATTTAGTTGCTTCTGAGGGGGAGCAACCTTATACTGGAAATAGAGTAAAATCCCTGTTATCTGGAATTCAAGCAATCGCCAGCCTCAAGCAACTGACAAAAACAAATGCGGAAAATAAATGGCATAAACAAATGAGGGAAGTTTAAAATTGGCGCCCCCTAGAGGTCAGTTCGCCAATCATCCAACACACAATCTCAAGCAACCAGCAAATACACTTATCCGGCTGGCATCTACCAATCCCCCACAGGAGCCGGATACCAGGTATTTTACTGTACAATGGAAAGCGAATGGAAGAGGAGAAAGTGAGTCTGTGGCTGAGCTGTGTAAACCTTTGCTCATAGACCTGAGTATTTCCAAATCCATCACCCCTGGCAAGAAAATATGCTTCTTAAGGCCATTGGATTGGCTGCAGATGCAGAGTTACAAGTACTGAGCAGGCTTAACACTTAAATGCATCTGATGAAGGGACAACAACCTAAAACACTTACTCTGTTACTCCCTCCACAGGGGCAGCTGATCAGAATTTCCTGCGTGCTTTTCAAAAATTTTTTATTACTGCTGCATGAATTATGTTTGGCAATGTTCTGAAATTCCCTCAAGTTCCTTATAATTGACCATGAGCACATTTTGTAGACCTAATCTGCACACTTGTGAAATGTTGCACCTGTGATCAGCCATCTCCATTAATGTCAGATCCCATCCCAGGAAAATAAGTTGCTAAATACCAGTGGATTTGGATTCACCTGCAAGGTCATCAGTTTTGTCAAGATTAACAGTTGGTTGCTTCAAATGAAAGGTTAACAGCCTGAAACACTGGCTGTTTTTTCTCCTATTCATGACTAATTCTCTAACAATCTTGTTACAGAGAGAGCAGGGCAATCTTTAAGTATATGGGTTGTACAAATGGGATGACTATACGAACTTCTGACCTGCACATTTATTTTCTGTAGACGACCACATGAGAATCATAAATTGAGAGGTTAAATCAGGCCAGGGCCCACACAGAAAATGGCAGGGCCTTGGGGAGCGTTGTTGAACATAGAGCTGCAGCTGCAAGTACATTGTTCCCTGAAAATAGCGACACAAAACATGGTGGTGAGGAAGGCTTGTGACATGCTTGCTTTCATTAGCTGAGGCAATTGGGATGCCATGTTACCGCTGTACAAAACGTTGGAGTATTGTGTGTAGTTATGGTCACCACACAAGCGGAAAGAGAGCGATTTATGTAGAGTGAGTGCAGAAAAGATTCACAGGCCTTTCAAGTGAATCAAAACTTCACTTGTGAATCTGCGGATTAATTTACTGCATCTGGTGCTCCCTTTGTGGCCTTCCCTACATCGGCGAGACTGGGCACAGCCTGGGAGATCACTTCGCTGAGCGCCTTCACTCTGTGACAGGGACCTCCCCACTGCCCAACCATTTCAGTTCTGCATCCCATACTCACAGGTCTGTCCATGGCCTCGTGTACTATCCTACAAAGACCACTGGCAAATTGGAGGAAGATTTTGTTTTCCACCTGGGCACTCTCCAGCCTGATAGCATTAACATCGACTTCTCTGGTTTCTGCTAACCTGCACTCCTTTCCCCCCCTCCCTTGTCTTTTTTCCCTCATCTCCCCACCCTTTCCCTCTCTATTCACCCAGCCATCTCCTTCCCCCACCCCCCGCCCCCCGCTTGCTGCTGTGCCCTCCCTGCCTTCTCCACCTATTACCTCCTGCCTTCGCGACCAGCTCCTCCCTCTTACCTTATTATTGGGGCGCCTGCCAACATTTTTCTATACCATGATGAAGGGCTCAGGCCCGAAACGATGATGATCTTTATTTTTGCCACCTAAAAGCACTGTTTGACCTGCTGAGTTTCTCCAGCATTGTGCTTTTACTTCAACCATGGTGTTCGCAAACTATCATGTTTTACTTCACAAATATGTTGCCTGAACTGAAAGGCCTGAGTTATAAGGAGAGATCGCAGAGGCTGGGTCTGTTTCCCCAAGAGCAAAGGAGGCAAAAAAAATTGACCTGATAGAGATAGATTTAAAATTAAAGGCCATAGGTTTAAGGTGAGAGGGACAAAATTTAATCTTAAAAGGGATCCAGGGGACTCTTTTGCTTCTCCATCTCTGATTGTAAGGGACGCCGGGCAATTTCTGCTGATGGTGTCTCTTTCTCTGCCTTCTGAAAAACCGTGGAGGAACATGATACTGTGGGCATATCCTCACTGGGCTGGGCAGGCTGGCCCACCTTCTGCATCGCATAACATCTTCCTGGTATGGAGGCACCAACTCTCACAACAAGAAGAAACTCCAGAGGGTTGTTAATTTGGCCTGCGACAGGCATCAGACTTCACTCCATCGAGGACATCGACATCTTAAAAAGGCAGCCTCTATCCTCAAAGACCCCCACCACCCAGGCCATGCCCTCTTCACTCTGCTACCATCAGGGAAAAGGTACAGGAGCGTAAGGACGAGCACTCAATGGCACCAGGACAGCTTCTTCCCCACTGCCATCAGATTCCTGAATGAGCAATGAACCAAAGACACTGCCTTACTTTTCATGCACTATTTTTTATAGTAATGTTGTAAGATGGTTATTACATGAATTTTTGCTCTGTGAGCCAGATCACGGTCATTTAAGTCCAGAGATTCAGATCAGTGCAGAAGGAGCAGGTATGATCTGTGGAAGGCCATCTCCTGTGCAAAGTGGAGTTTCTGGACAAAAATGGAAACCACGAGGCATGCCTGACAGCTGTGGCAGGGTCTAAATGGCATAACCTGCTTCAAAACCAAATCCGATGCAGTAGGAGGTGGCAAAGCTTCACTCCCAGATGAACTCGATGCCTTTTATATCCGATTCAACCACAAGAACAAGAAAGAAATACCACTGGGCATTCGTATGTCCCCTAATGATCCTCTCCTGTCTGTATCCAAGGATGATGAGCGTGCTGCCTTTAGAAGAGTGAATCCGAGGAAGACAACCTGTCCGGATGGAGTACCTGGGCGAGTATTAAAATTCTGTGCTGACCAACTTACCAACGTATTCATGGATATCTTCAGCATTTCACTCTGGCTGGGCGTGGTAGCCTCCTGTTTCAAACAGGCCTCAATCATTCCAATGCCCAAGAAGAGTGTGGAAACCTGCCTAAATGACTATCAACGAGTGACATTCACATCAACAGTGGTGAAGTGTTCTGAAAGGCTGGTGTTGAAGCATATGAGCTCCTGTCTGAGCGATGACATGGATCCATTCCAGTTCGCCTATCGTAGCCACAAGTTTACGGAGAATGCCATCTTACTGGCTCCACACAAAGCCCTGAAACACCTGGACAGCAAAGATACATACATCAGGAGGCTCTTTATCGACTACAGTTCGGCATTTAACACCATCATCCCCTCAAAACTGATCATCAAACTCCAAGATCTGGGACTCGGTACCCCACTGTGTAATTGGATCATTGATTTCCTCACCTTCAGCCAACAATCAGTGAAGATTGGTAAGAATTTCTCCTCCACAATCTCTATCAGTACTAGTGCACCACAGGGCTTTGTTCATAGCCCCCTGCTCTACTTGCTGGACACCTATGACTGTGTAGCTCAGTACAACAATAACACCATCTACAAATTCGCTAATGAAACCACTGTCATTAGTTGTATAACAAGAGGTGATAAGTCAGCAAGCAGGATGGAGATTGAAAATTTGGCTTCACATCAAGTTTGAGATTTTTTACAAACACAATTTGGTAGGGATTTAGTTTTACCAGGTCAAACGAAATTTGAGATTTTAATGGCAGATAAAGGAATGAAAGGGTTTATATCAGATATGTAGAGGCTGTTGCAAGAAAAAATGGACAACGTTGATGTGCATAAGACAAAAGAGAAATGGGAGAAAGATTTAGATACTAAATTGTCGTGGAAAGAATGGTCAAATATGTGTACTGATTGTGTTACAAAATTACTCAATTTGAGATATAATATGGTCAATTATAATTTTATTCATCAATTATATTTGACTCCTGAGAAGTTGAAGAAATATGGATTTAGTTCATCAGACTTATGTTTTAGATGTGGAGAACAGACAGATACTTTGAGGCATTCTGTTTGGACATGTAGAAAAGTTACAAAATTTTTGAGAGATTTATTCAAAATTGATTTGCAACTAGATCCAATGATGTGTTTATTAGGTTATATGAATGTAGTAATTGCGGAGTTGCGAGCGGACAAACCACAACTGGATTTTTTGTGATAAGGGTTAGCTGTAGCAAGAAAATGTATAGCTGTAACATGGAAAAACGAGGTAGAGTTGAATATACAAAGATGGCACAGTGAATTACAATCGTGTTTATATTTGGAAAAAATAACTTATAATCTACAAAATAATTATTCTTTTTTTTGTTAAAATGTGTATTTTAAATTTGGAACATATGGCTATTGATCTTAAATAAATTATATGTACAGAGTTGGCACGTCGAACAGTTAATTTTAAATATTCAAAAAAATTTCTATTAAGGCTCCGAGGGGTGGGGGAGGGTTGGGATGAGATAGTCTAGTAGAGGGGGGAAGGGGGGTAGGGGGGGTTTTGTTTTCTTTTGATTGTTATAGGTTGTGTTTTTTTTGTAATGTTTTATAAAATCTTTAAATAAAATTTTCAAGCACAAAGAAAACTTGGCTGAATGGTGCACGAACAACAACATTACATTCAATGTCACCAAAACCAAGGAACTGATTGTTGACTTCAGGAAGGTAAAGCAAGAGGTATACGATCCAGCCATCATTGGGGGGCATCAGAGTGGAGAAGGGGAGCAAATTTAAGTTCTTGGGAGTCATTATCTCGGAGGATCTTTCCCGGACCCAAGACACCAATGGCATCGTGAAGAAAGCAGATCAGCACCTCTGCCTCAGGAGTTTGCGGAGGTTTGGTATGACATCAGAAACCCTGGCAAATTTCTACAGAGATGTGGTGGAAAGTGTGACATCAATATCCCTGAGTTTAAAGCCCTGCAAAAGGTAGTGGACACAGCCCAGAACATCCCAGACTAACCCTTCTGCACCATCGAGAATATCTATGGGGAAACGCTGCCATCGGAGGGCAGCACCAATCATCAAAGACCCACACCACCCAGCACACGCTCTGCTCTCGCTGCTGCCATCAGGAACATGACTTGCGCCACCAGGTTCAGTAATAGCTGCTACCCCTCCACTATCAGACTCCTCAACAACAAACTCAATCAAGGACTCATTTAAGGACTCTTACTTGATTTTTTTTCTTCTCTTTGTGTTGCAGTCAGTTATTTACATTTGTTTATTTATTTACATATGTATTTTGTGTAATTTTTATGCCTCTCAGGATTAGATGTGATGTCATGTATGTACTCTGACAATAAATCTGAAATCTGAATCTGAAGGGGGTTGAATCAAGAAGAAAAAGAGGATAAAATTATGGCTGGCCTATAGGAAGGAGGCATTTTCCGTGTGTGGGGGGTTAAACGAGGGGATGGGAAGAACAGTTCAAAGCGGGGGCTTCTGGGGGTGGGGTGAGGCGGGCCAGCAGTGGTGTAGATAAACAAAGCTATTTCCTGACACAGGATAAAGGTGAGTCATCAAAGCTCTGAGGTAGTTTGCAATTCCTGTGATGAACTCGGAGAAAGAATGTGCGGCAATGCCTTGGAGGTCTAGTGATCCAGGTTCAGAGCTGACTGGGCAGAATCCCACACCCAACCCCCTTATATTCAGAAGCCCACCGGTTTTTATTTATACCTGATGATGAGCCAAAATGTTGGTTACCCTTTTCTTGGTGTGGATGCCACGTGACCTATTGAGGTTTTGGGTAATGCACTCACCCCAGTATCTGCAGACTTTCTTCCTTTACTCCTGTGACGGTGTCAGTTTCACCCAGTGCTCCTGTTCTCTCCTCCCCCATCCCAAAGATGCAATGTGAGATCACTCCTCATTCCCCAGCACTCCAAGGAATAAAGCCCAAGCCTGGCCTGCTCTCCCAACAGCTCAGGCCCGCGAGCTTGGCAACTTACTCGTAAATCTTCTCCGCACCCTCTCCACCTTACCGACTCCTTTCCTGGAGCGTGATAAAAACTGAGCAAAATACTCCAAATGCAGTCTCGCTAATATGGCACGACCGCCCATCTTCCATACTCAGTGCTGAAACTGACTAAAGCCCAAAGCCTTTTTGACCACCCTACCTACATGTGACACACTTTCAAGGTACTATATCACTGTACCCCTCATCCCTCTGATCTACATCACTTCCCAATTGTGTAGATCCAACCCATGCTAGACTTCCCAAAAATGCAATACCTGATATTTTTGTGCATTAGATGCCGAACATCTACTCCAAAGGAAATTGTACACCTCAAAAGCAAGATCTCCCTCTTCACAGATGTAGAATGATCTGCTGGCTGCTTCTGCCTTGTGTGTCTATATCTTTTGTTTTTCATTGTTTGAGATCTTGTATTTACTCGAGTTTTCAAGAGAAATGGAACAACATCTCAGAGGACACATGTCAATATCACCCCTGACTGTGGTGACTGCCTGGCAGAATTACAAATCTGATGGCATTAAACAAAGTTACTTTCAACATTTTTTAATGTCTACATCTTCTCAATAAAACAGTGAATGTACTGATGAATACACTGTGTAACACATCAGCCAGAAGGCCTACCTAGCACATTTAAGTGTTATAAATTACATAGTGCAGTTTGCCCTTCAGTATCCTCTGTACATCATTGAATAATGTGCTGTTAGTCACCCGAGTTAAACTCAGCTTAAGCAGTTCTTCGCGTCTGTTCTAGTAACTGGATTTGCTAATAATTACAGTCAGTAATTGTTCACATAACTGGTAGTAGCATGTCTAATTTGATTCATAACTTTAACAGGGAAATATGACAGTGAAAAATGGAACAGTGAATGTTGCAGTGATCCCTCAAGACACTATAGCTGTTCATTTAGTACAATGAGATGTTTTCCAGACAATGTGTAAGTATTAAGGAAAAGTGCACCAAGATGCGCTAGTAAATGTAATTTCGTCAACTTAAGAATGGAAAAATCGTGCTGAGCACATTAATGGTTTCTTAAAGAGCAAACATTATTCACAAGAAGATATTCAGAGATGACCTTCACTTCCTAGTTTGGATCAAAGGCTGTCCATAGACCTCAGGACACCTTGCTGACACAGAGCAGGGAGGCTGAATGGCCCCTTTCCATCAATCATTTGTCCACTTTGAGGCCAGCTTCAGATGCAGATACAAATTTTAAACTTATCTGTTTATGGAGCATCCCTGAAAGGCTGCTCCAGCGCAGCTTTTATGCGGAGCGGCGTCTCGGTGCAGCGTCTGGATCCACTGTAGGTGGGGCGACTGGTGCTGTAGCACCACCCATCATAAATACATGGCAGAGCAATGGCTGTCTTCCATACCCATAATCCCCCATGCAGCTGGAAACGCTTCGCATTTCCCAAAATGGTTCCACCTGTGTGCAGCGTCAAGGGTAGGGTAGATGGCTATTGCTCTGCCACGTATCTAGCCACTGGCGCCGACGAGCAGCCCCGAAGGCTGAAGTGGCCCATGAGATAGCCGGAGGCTGGAGGGGCTGGCGGGGCTGTCACACGGCCCCCACCAGCTGTCCTTTCGCTGATGGCCCCTGTTGGCTGCCCCTGCCCTGAGTGAGTGGGAGAGAGAGTAAGATGGGTCGTGGGCTGACGCCATCAGCGCAACGTCGTCAGCTTGCCCCTAGCCAGCCGCTTGCAGCGAATGCACCTTTATGCAGCGACGTTGAGGGCATCACTCCACCTATAGCACTACCATGAAGAGGAATTGGAGTCGCCACCTTGCAGCCGCTCACAGACCATGAAGGTAAGTTTTCCAACGTGAGGGCGGAGAAGCCCCACCTTTATGTTACGATTTTTTGCTTTATAAAAGATCCTATAACTCCATCAGTACTACCCATGACTTTTAATGGAGTGCCAACGATCCTGAATTATCATTGCTCCGTATATCTACATTCACTATGGCACCTTCCTTTGGGAAGGTGGTGCCCACAGTGGGGAAAACCATGTCAAGTTGATGATGCAATTAGATTTCAAAGCAACAACATGAAAACCAGTGGACATGTAAATTCTGCAGTTATTTAAGTAAATCCAGAACACTGGCTTAAATAGGACAGTAAAGAGACTTGCAGTTGCATATTATTTTAAAAGTCTAGTGGGTTGATAATTTGCCTTTGACTGGGATGAAAATAGAATTTCCTGAAAATACTCAGCAGCTCGGGTAACATCTGCGGAAAGAGAAACGGAGTTACATTTTGCCCTGAAGAACTAGAATCCAAGACTGAGTTCCAATGAAAGATATTTGGCCCAACGCATTAACAGCTTTCCACAGGTGCTGCCTGACCTGCTGAGTGTTTCCAGCATTTTCAGATGATCTTAATTTCAGATTTCACGGATCTGCAGTTGTTATTTTAGTTACTTATAACTTTTGTTCCCGTGGGCGGTGAGAATGCTGAACAACCAAAGGAACTGCTTGCACGAACCATCCAAGACTCTCATATTCACAAAACAAAATCTGTTTATTTATTTACATGATTGACTTGCCCTGTACATGTATTGTTTATCTGTATGTTAATATGTCTAGTTGCGTGTCTGCATGTTTGGCACCGAGGATTAGACAACGCTACTTGTGCAATCAGATGACAATAAACCTGACTTGACTTGTTGATTGGTAAATAATGTTATCTGAATGTTCCTTCCACCCTTGTGAATAAATTTCCATTCATAGGGCTGGACCATTGGCAGACGGATGATCCATTGTGAGCCGTCTGTTCCTTTCACCTTGCCAAACTCCCAAAGGGAAATGGTGTTCAAAACCGACGCGAGCTTCGACATTAACCTTTTCGGTTCATCGGAACACCAGTCAGTCTGCAAGATCCTCATTTCGATGTGGCTACTAAAGTTATGTCAAAATTACAAAGTATAATCCGCCTTTGGTCAGCCTAAGCCACTGACAAGATGTACAGGTGCACTGCAGTTTACCAAACAGCATTGAATGTGCCTCAGCAATATTGCCACACTAAACTGTTCCTGCCAATGTGCAAAAGAGACATGACGAACCCTTCCCAAGTTGTGAATGGCCAATGTACAGACACCACTGGACAGACAGGAATGAGCTCCCACAACACTGTTAAATTCTAAAGTCGAGCATGCATATACACTGTACATTTGCCCTACAAAGAGCAGAATTAGATTTACCTCCTCTACTTTTATTCATTGTTATTTCTTATCCAACATCTGTGCTTTTTTAATATTTTATTTACAATTTTAAATCATATAACATTGCTTATAATATATTAATTCAAGCATAACATGATTAACATAACATCACTCTCACAGTGGCCAGAGAACCACCCACCGTCTGAACAACACAAAAACAATCTCACAGAACCAAAGATCCACCCACCGTCTGAACAACACAAAAACAATCTCACAGAACCAGAGATCCACCCACCATCTGAACAACACAAAAACAATCTCACAGTGGCCAGAGAACCACCCACCGTCTGAACAACATGAAAACAATCTCACAGAGGCCAGAGAACCACCCACCGTCTGAACAACATGAAAACAATCTCACAGTGGCCAGAGAACCACCAACCGTCTGAGCAACACAACAACAATCTCACAGTGGACGGAGAACCACCCACAGTCTGAACAACACAAAAACAATCTCACAGTGGTCACCCAACTAACGCCCTCCCTTCTCCTCTACCCACCTGTTAAGAAAGAAAGAAAGAAAGAAAGAGATCTTCAATAAAGACAATCAGCTGTGGAAGTAGACATCCACCGAAGCAGACCGAGCGAAAAATTTTAATACCAAGAATTTTGAAATATGGACTCCACACTTTTACCACAAAAATATATTTATCTCTCAAATTATACGTTATCTTTTCTAAACGAATACAAGATTTCATTTCAATGTGCCATCTTTTCATCTTAAAACTGAGCCCAGACTTTAGGAGGTGCATGCGATGGACTCAAGCTCACAAGCAACAGAATGGATACTGTTTTCTGTGAACAACCTGCTTTGTCTTCAAAAAGGAAGTTGTATTTCTTTCATTCTCCTTGAATGGAATAAAAGTTAAAGCCCATCAGACAGGCATCTCTTGGATGGTTATGCTCCGAACAAGCCATGCCATAACCACAATTGTACAGGGACTCCCACCTCACTGGGAGACTGAGGCAGTGTAAAACCTAGTTAGTGGGCTTTGTGGAGGTTCAGCTGCGCAAAACGGTACTCCATTGGGGGGGGGGGTTTCTGCGAACACCCCTCCCCTTTCTTTCCCCCAGCTCTATCTGACTCCTTTCACAGAGCCAAAATCAATCCTCACCTCTCCTCTTATCATATCCAGTTAACACCTTTTGTTGGCCTGGACTCCTCCCCTAGCCAGCCTTTATTCTGACACCTTCCAGGTTTGGCTTATTCCTTGGAGGCGGGCGCAGACCTGAAACGTCGGTAATATATCTTTACCTCCTATGGACGCTGTGAAACTGGAATTCCTCCAGCCTTTCTGTGTGTTTTCACTGCCATCACAGCATCTGCAGACTTTCATGTTTCACTCAATTGGCTGTTCCCATGGACACACACGAAGCCAAACAACCAACTTCTGTTGGAAGATCGTCAACAGTGAAAGGAGGCTTCCAATGAGAAAACATTGCAATGCAGTAGTTCCAAGGTGTAGGGAGGGGTAGATGCTGAAGCTTGGTGCAACATCTACAAAGGGTCTATTGGGAAAGACCACAGTTTAAAACCCTCTTGATAGCTGAAGCTTTGTATATTTTCCTTGCATTGATTCTCAGAGAATGAATGGAAAAGTGATCTCATGCTAATGCACAGTAAATGGAATGAAATATCAAGCACTGCTAGTGGTAATTTATGAAAGTTCAGAATTTTTTTGCATTGTTTAGAAATGCCCCCCCCCCCCCCCCCAAGACCGATCCTACCCATAGCCCTTTACATGCTCCCCATTCCGCCCTGCCTTGATCAATCAATGAGGTTTTGGCCTATAGTTAATGAAAGCCTGTCCGTTTCCCAACTTCAGTCGTTTGTGATTATTGATGGTGCATCACAATGTTAATGTCGTCTGGTTGGAGAGTGCCCAGGCAGGCACCTACTTCCTTTCTTACATTGGGAATGATTAAAGTATGTAACTTTCTTGTTGAAAGTGTGGTGATAACGAGTAATGTACACTTTTAAAGTTTCAACAAGTAGAGAAGGGAAAGCAACAGAAGGCAATAAGGGTGGAGTTAGTTGAAACCGTGAGATGAGACTTATGCAGTTAGATAATGGGTGATTTGGGACAAATGACTAGTTCTAAATCCATAAATATTAATCCTTGCTTATCCTCTCATTTTGATAAAGAACACCCGTAATGCTGTAACATGCTCTCTGTCTATCTTCCAACATCTGTGCTAATGGTTATAGCATGCAATTTGCAGCTAGTTTGCAATGTTTTTATGTTTAATTTATGCTACTGTCTCTCTTATTTAAAAAAATCACAGTTTATGTTATCTGATAAATTCTTATTTTATGCAGTAATGTTTCTACTTTGCATTTTCATGCTGCTCAATTCAAACATTTGAGTCTCTCAAAGACATTTTTTATGAAAAAAATGACTCCAAACTATCAGGAGTAGACTGCAATCTGAACATGCATAGGTGATACATTAAACAGAAGATGCGCAGCACAAATATCCCTCATCCTGATGAATAGAAAGAAAGTCATAATTGAGAATAAAGATGGGCAATCAAACACATTTCCTCTTCAGATGGTACATTAAACATAATATTGTGGAAAATGCCAAAATGCCCACTCAATCATCGACTCTGCAAACATTAAAAAACTTGACTTCCGATGTCTAAACAAGGTTAAAGTGATAGACCTCATTGTAGATTCAATGCTGCTTATTACATTAGTCCTTTTATAGCTCGCCAATTGGTAATTAGGCAAATATCCTGTTGATCTTTTTGAAATAAATCAGGGCAGCAAAATATATAAAACCTTTCGTCTCCTGCATTACTTCTCCACACCATCTTTTGCCTCCAAGTTTTTGAAATTCAAGTCCATGTGCAAACAATTCACACATTGCAGTTTGGGAGGGTGAGAAGGGGTTGGGGGGGGGGGGGGGGGGGGGAGGTGCCAGAAGTAGGGTAAGGAACAAATTCAAGTATCCTCCCAATTAAAGGTAATAGAATTTTCAAGGCATGTGACATAAAATACTTGATATTAACAGTTAGTCAAAATCCTACAATCTGCATAATTTAGGACAAGACTCGGCTTATTACTGTTGGAATTCCCATTCTATTGGCTCTTGAGGGTGGGCAAAGATGGCCAAGGCTGATGTAACTCCTGCATGAACTCCTACTCATTACATTCAGGCTCCACTCCATTGCATTTGTAATATTATCCTGGTTCAGTGGAGAGATACAGTTCTGGGAAGAATGATACAGAAAAGCGAAGTTGTGGAAACTGAAGGTCTGTGTGGTGGTCTGCATTACTCTGTAGGATTCTGTGTTACACCACAATGGTTTGTGTGACACCATGGTGGTGGTCAATGTTACACTGTGGAGGCCATTGGGAGGATTTATCCAAGGCAAAATTGTTCACAAAAATTAATGTGTAACACAGTGAGGTAACAAGGAACGTACGACTTACAAATGACTTGTGCTAATGTGGCAACATTCTGTTTGGTGTTCAGGCAAACAGGCTCTGATTGTAACCCATGCTCAGTCAGAGCAGCCTACACCAAGATGGCATCAGGCATTTTCTCATTCCCCTCAAGGAAAAGGCCCACATGTGCGAAGTATGAATAGCTGCCACTCAGCTACCGCATCTTCCGGTACCCAACAGCGGAAACAGTGAGCGCCTTAAAACGATCAGTGAGCAAACAATAAAGCAGCGTGTCTTGGAACAAAGCTGTCAACTGCCAGTCTCATTATTTGCTCTGTAGCGTGAATGCTGGATTGATGACCCCAATGGTCCAAAAGGTATTTTGGACCTAACATCATGGATACAGCAGCAGTGAACGCAGTTGGGTTAAAACTTCCTACCTTCTGGTTCAGTCAAGCGGAGGCACAGTTCCAAATAACATTGGACTCCACAAAGTACATAATTAAAAAGAAGTCCACATGTTGTTTGCCAGCCAATCAGCCGGCACTGGTCAATGAGGAATCGGAGGGTTTGGCTGACGAGATTGACATCAGCCCACAAATTATCTGAGAAAAGCATGAATGCAGCAACTATGACTCAAGTTGTGTGTGGAGCTGTGAGTTGATAGAAACTTAAGCAATCAGCAAAATGGCAAATGAGGTTTCATCTGGACAAGCATGAGATGTTGCACTTTGCAAGGTCAAATTTAAGGGAAAAATTACAGTTAATGGCAGGAGTCTTAACCGCATTGATATGCAGAAGAATACGGGGAGGGGCTCTATGTTCACAGCTTATGTTCACTCAAGTAGATAGGGTGGCAAATAAGGCGTACGGCAGGTTTGCCTTTATTAGGTAGAGCAGCGAGTACAAGAAAGTCATGTTACAACTATATAAAACTTTGATTTGGCCACACTCGGAGTCCTGTGTACAATTGTGGTTGTTCTGTCACAGGTCACAGGAAGGATGAGGAGGAATTGGAAAGGACGCAGAAGAGATTAACCAGGATTAGAGGGTTTGAGCATGAAGGATGGACGAACGTGGTTTTTTTTTCTCTGTCAAGACAAGTTTATTGTCATTTGATTGTACAAGTACAACCTGATAAAACAGCGTTCTCCAGTCCTCCATGCAAAACACGCAGACACACAACCAGACATAGCACACATACAGACAAATAATACATATGCAGGGCAAGTATTCAAAAATACAAATAAACCAACAAATATTGTTTTGTGAATATGAGAGACCTGGATGGTTAGCGTGAGTGGTTCCTTTTGGTGTACAGTATTCTCATTGCCTGTGGGAAGAATCTGTTCGCAGCCTGGTGGTGCTGGCTCTGATCCTCCTGTATCTCTTCACAATGGGAGCAGCTGAAAGATGTTGTGTGCAGGCTGGAAGGGGTCCCCAATGATTTTGCGCAGCTTGTTCAGACAACGATCCTGGTAGATCATGCAAATGGGGAGGGAAACTCCAGTCATCCTCTCTGCCATTCTTAGGTCCTATGGATTTTCTCCAATCTATTTTTCTGCAGTAACCATGCCACATGGTGATGCAGCTGGCCAGGATGCTCTCGATAGAGCTCCTGTTGAAGGTTGACATGATGGTGGCCGGTAGCCATGCCCTCTTCAGTCATCTCAGGAAATGCAGTCGCTGTTGCACCTTCCTGACAAGTGAGGAGATGTTCAGTGTCCATGAAACGTCACTAGTTAAGTGAACTCCAAGGAACTTGGTGCTCTCCACACTCTCCACTGCAGAGTTGTTGATAATCCTGATCCTCATCAAGTCCACAATCATCTCCTTTGTCTTGTCCACATTGAGACTCAGATTGATCCTCTCACACCAAATCATGAGATTTTCCACCTCTTCTCTGTAGTGCAGCTCATCGTTGCTGTTGATGAGGCCAACGACTGTGTGTCACCTGTAAACCTGATGACCCTGTTGGAGCTGGATCCGCGAAGCCAAGCCAAAGAAGAAGGTAATTCCACCACTAGGTCACCAGGGGTCACCCCAGTGACCTTGTCTATAAAGCAGTCCGGAGCTACAGTCTAGCCTTCCAGGTTCGTCTTGCAGAGAGACAAGACCTCTTAGTATCTTTGGCTTGGCTTCGCGGACGAAGATTTATGGAGGGGGTAAAAAGTCCACGTCAGCTGCAGGCTCGTTTGTGGCTGACCAGTCCGATGCGGGACAGGCAGACACGATTGCAGCGGTTGCAAGGGAAAATTGGTTGGTTGGGGTTGGGTGTTGGGTTTTTCCTCCTTTGCCTTTTGTCAGTGAGGTGGGCTCTGCGGTCTTCTTCAAAGGAGGCTGCTGCCCGCCAAACTGTGAGGCGCCAAGATGCACGGTTTGAGGCGTTATCAGCCCACTGGCGGTGGTCAATGTGGCAGGCACCAAGAGATTTCTTTAGGCAGTCCTTGTACCTTTTCTTTGGTGCACCTCTGTCACGGTGGCCAGTGGAGAGCTCGCCATATAATACGATCTTGGGAAGGCGATGGTCCTCCATTCTGGAGACGTGACCCATCCAGCGCAGCTGGATCTTCAGCAGCGTGGACTCGATGCTGTCGACCTCTGCCATCTCGAGTACCTCGACGTTAGGGGTGTGAGCGCTCCAATGGATGTTGAGGATGGAGCGGAGACAACGCTGGTGGAAGCGTTCTAGGAGCCGTAGGTGGTGCCGGTAGAGGACCCATGATTCGGAGCCGAACAGGAGTGTGGGTATGACAACGGCTCTGTATACGCTTATCTTTGTGAGGTTTTTCAGTTGGTTGTTTTTCCAGACTCTTTTGTGTAGTCTTCCAAAGGCGCTATTTGCCTTGGCGAGTCTGTTGTCTATCTCATTGTCGATCCTTGCATCTGATGAAATGGTGCAGCCGAGATAGGTAAACTGGTTGACCGTTTTGAGTTTTGTGTGCCCGATGGAGATGTGGGGGGGCTGGTAGTCATGGTGGGGAGCTGGCTGATGGAGGACCTCAGTTTTCTTCAGGCTGACTTCCAGGCCAAACATTTTGGCAGTTTCCGCAAAGCAGGACGTCAAGCGCTGAAGAGCTGGCTCTGAATGGGCAACTAAAGCGGCATCATCTGCAAAGAGTAGTTCACGGACAAGTTTCTCTTGTGTCTTGGTGTGAGCTTGCAGGCGCCTCAGATTGAAGAGACTGCCATCCGTGCGGTACCGGATGTAAACAGCGTCTTCATTGTTGGGGTCTTTCATGGCTTGGTTCAGCATCATGCTGAAGAAGATTGAAAAGAGCCCCTAAGGCTAGAGCTGGATGAGGTTCCCACCCTGGATGAGACATATAAGGCAATCGAACAACTGAAAAGTGGCAAAGCAGCAGGTATGGATGGAATCCCCCCAGAAGTCTGGAAGGCTGGCGGCAAAACTCTGCATGCCAAACTGCATGAGTTTTTCAAGCTTTGTTGGGACCAAGGTAAACTGCCTCAGGATCTTCGTGATGCCACCATCATCACCCTGTACAAAAACAAAGGCGAGAAATCAGACTGCTCAAACTACAGGGGAATCACGTTGCTCTCCATTGCAGGCAAAATCTTCGCTAGGATTCTACTAAATAGAATAATACCTAGTGTCGCTGAGAATATTCTCCCAGAATCACAGTGCGGCTTTCGCGCAAACAGAGGAACCACTGACATGGTCTTTGCCCTCAGACAGCTCCAAGAAAAGTGCAGAGAACAAAACAAAGGACTCTACATCACCTTTGTTGACCTCACCAAAGCCTTCGACACTGTGAGCAGGAAAGGGCTTTGGAAAATACTAGAGCGCATTGGATGTCCCCCAAAGTTCCTCAACATGATTATCCAACTGCACGAAAACCAACAAGGTCGGGTCAGATACAGCAATGAGCTCTCTGAACCCTTCTCCATTAACAATGGCGTGAAGCAAGGCTGTGTTCTCGCACCAACCCTCTTAGTGTACATATTAGTTTATTAAAGCTGTCTTAGACTCGCACTGCTGCTGTGGTTATTGTCAGTACAACATCTTTACCTCCTAGAAGGGATCAGGCCTTTGATATCGGTTATGTATCTTTACCACTTATAGACACAGTGTGACCTGCTGAGTTCCTACAGCACTTTTGTGGTTTGGCACACAAACTGAAGGTCTCTTTCTGCCTGGCTCTGTGGAAGTCTTTGTGGATGAAAACCTGTTGTACAGTCTTCATCTTTGTGTGTGTGTGTGTGTGGTGTGCTGTTAGACAGAATTAGACAGGCTTATAGCCTTGATCCATTCAGGCCAACTGATTGGCAGCTGGCCAGGTGTTGTCCTGTCCCCTTACACTTCTGCAGGTACAGAGGTTGGCCCCTGCAGTAGGCTGGTGGAGGACCACCACAGTGTGTCTGATTCTGGCTAACAGTGCACCACAATTTAATCCATAAAATTTTCCCATGGCAGCTATGGAAAAACTCATGTGCGCAGGGAGCCTTGAGGTCGACCCAGGTCACCCGGAAGCCCAGACACGCTTCGAGATCTAGCAGCACGCGGTCGAGGCAATCATTGAGGCACACGAGGGTAACATCCTGGACTCCGATCGGAAGAGGTTGGTCCTACACCGGCCTTCCAGGTAACCAAAGGCTGCTCCACGTACAAGAGTGCAATGGACACTCTCTAGAACTTGTACAAGCCCCCCATGAGTACGGTCTGTGCAAGGCACCTCCTCTACACCCGAGCCCAGCAACCCGGGGAGATGGCTGAGTCTTACCTGGGACACTTGCGAGAGTTGGCCCGACCATGTCTGGCTGAACCCGGGGTAGGTGCAGAGGAGGTCGAGAGGTTGATCTGGGATGCCTTTGTCCGAGGGCTACGCTCGAGGGCATCCAGCAGAAGCTGCTGGAAGACAACATCTATGCCCTAACCAGGACTGTGGAAGTCGTCCAAACCTTGGAAGCAGCAGCCCTGCACGTCGAAGCCTTTGATTCCAGGTTCCCCTAGGGTCCCTCATGGCCCTCTCACACTGCAGCTGCAGTCCCAGGCCGAGCTGGGAAGGAGAAAGTCGCTGCGGCAGGTGCCCGGCGCCCCTGTAAGTACTGTGGGTCCTGGTGTGGGTCAGATCGACAATCGCACCAAAATTGCCCAGCTAGGAACCAGTATTGTCCCCAATGCGGCAAGAAAGCCACTTTGCAAAAGTGTGGCTCTCTAAACCTGCCGGCAGCTCATTGGCCCTCTATGACCTCCCCACTTCCCCTGTAGACCCCCTCATGTGCGTGTGCTGGGCGGCTCCATTGTTCCCACGATGACTTCGGCCTTCCCCGACTTCAACCACGCAACATACGGCCCCGCCAGTGACCGTCGCAGCATGTGCCCCGAGCATCTGCACCAGCCCCCGCCCTCACCACTCGCTGAGAACTACAGCAATGTCACTTCCGGCTCACGGCGTGAAGTCACTTCCAGTTGATGTAACGACGTCCCTGCCGCTGGCCGTAATAACGTCACTTTCCTTGGTGCAGCGGACATGGCTGGTGAAGGAGGCCAGCCAAACAGCGGTCCCCCACGTGCCACTGCCATCTTAGGCCAGGCAGCGCCCGACACGGAGGGTCCCCAACGTCGTTGAGAACGATGTGGTCAGCATGGGCAATGACCAGGCCACCCTCAGCGCCTGACATGGAGGGCCCCCGTCAATATTGAGAACGATGTGGTCAACACGGGCGATGACCAGGCTGCCCTACCGACACTCCCCTCGCCTCTTCGTGCCATCATCTGCCGCACACCGCACCCAGTGACTGACGGCAACGTGGTCAACATGGGCGATGACCAGGCCACCCTACCAAAGCTCCCCACACCTCCGGAGGCCATCGGCTACTGCACATTGCACCTCACGACCGATGTCGACATGGTCAACACGGGTGATGACCAGACCGCCCTATCGACGCTCCCCATCCCTCCGAATAGCGATGACTCCGACTCCGAGACAGTCCTGGCCGCCAGCATGCTGACCAGGGACATCCCCCATGACCTCGGGCACTCAATGATGGACGTCCAAGTCAACGGGCAGGTAACAAAGTGCCCATTCGACACTGGCAGCACCAAGAGCTTCATTCACCCGAGCGTGGCCCACTCCCTAAGGTTAAAGGTCACTCCACCACCTGCTCAATCACCCTCATCGCCAAGGATAAGACTGTTGGTACCCTCGGGCGCTGCTTGGTCGATATAATGGTGGGAGGGGAGACTTACACAGGATTCAGGTTCCTGGTCATGCCCAAACTCTGTGCACCACTCCTCCTCAGACTGGATTTCCAGTGCCACCTGCAGAGTGTCACCCTTGCCTTCGGGGGGCTCCAACCTCCACTCACATTGCACAGCACGCCAACCTACCAGCCCCGGCCAACCTGCGGCCTCTCCACACGGCACATCACCCCACTGGCGCTCTTCCCACATCTTGTGCTAGGCTGCAAGTCGATCGCCGCCAGAAGTAGGCACTATTGTGCCACAGACAGGGACTTCATCAAGGCGGAGGTGCGGCGACTCCTGGCGAAAGGCGTTATAGAGCCCAGTTACAACCCTTGGAGAGCCCAAGTCCTGGTGGTCAAAGGGGGAAGTAAGCCGAGGATGGTCATGGATTACACCCAGACCATTAATCGGTACACCCAGCTGGATGCCTAGCCCCTGCCGAGTATCACCGACATGGTCAATGAGATAGCCCGCTACCGGGTTTTCTCCACGATTGACCGGAAGTCAGCGTATCACCAAATCCCTACACCGCCTTTGAGGCGGACGGGCGCCTGTACCAGTTCCGCCGGGTTCCTTTTGGGGTCACGAACGGGGTCTCTGTCTTCCAGCTCTGCTGCCATGACCAGCAGGAACACGATGCTAACCTGGAAAAATTCCTTCAGACGGCTGCGGAGCTGAACCTCACTTACAACAAGGAACCTCACTTACAACAGCTGTGATATTTTCCCTGACGAGCAATGCCACTCCTCTTCTTTCATCCCCCTTGTTCTATCATGTCTAAGCAATGGAAGCCTGGAACAATGAGCTTCCAGTCCTGCCCCTCCTGCAACTAAGTTTAACTAATGGCCACAATGTCATAATTCCACGTGCCAATCCATGGTCTAAGCTCATCTACCTTCCCTCAGGCAACACAAGATGATGGTGAATTATGACGTGGTGGAATTCCCTTCAGGATCTGCCCTTGAGACTAAAATAAATCCAATATTTTCTTGGAATGCCAGAGCTGGGGGAGAAGATATGGTTAGTTCTGCCTAAATTGTAGATTTCTGTGGACACAATGCAACAGCTTCCAAGTTCAAAGTTTGGTACTTTTGAGATTTTATGGGATCTGGCCCCAAGTCTCTAACCAGGGGGTGAAGTCAGACTCATGAAAACAACACACCAAATTAACAACACAGGAAAAGACACTTCCACACAACAGATCCTTCACTATCCTATTTCTCCAGTGAATCCAGTCGTTCTCAATTTGCCGCATTTCCCAATGTGCTTCATAGACTCATTGCTCTGCATCCCTTCATGGAATAATCACTTGATCTGCAGCAGCGATATACACATTACCTGGGGCAGGGTTGAGATCCAGTAACCTAGCCCCGGCCATTCACCTTGTTATTCCATTTATTCTGATCAGCATTTTGAAGTGCCTCACCATGAACTAAGAGAGCTCCACGCATGTATAATTGAATTTCTCTTGGGTACTGTTGGTTCATATTTGTTGCCCTTCTATGAGATGTTGTTGCTTTTCTGACCTTTCCAAATTCACTTGGTTCTCACCAAACATAAACTGCCAGGGAACGTCACCAAGCACCATTTTAAAATCCAAAGGATTTAAAAGCACTTAACCATAATAAGTAGGTGGAATTTTGCTAACTATGGCAGAAAATGTTGTCAGAAAGTATTGTAAAAAAACCCCACAATTTTAAATACCTTTGACCCTCTGCTGACCATCACTGGCTCCACCGTCAAGGGCACCAAAGTCCTTGGCGTGCACCTGGTGGAGAATCTCTCCTGGTCCCCCCAACACCAGATCCATTTCCAAGACGGGCAACAACGCCTTTACTTCCTGCAGAGGATGAGGAAAGTCCAGCTTCTGCCCTCCACCCCCACTACATTCTGCAAGGGATGTATTGAGAGCATCCTGTGTATCTGCATCACCGCCTCATTCGGGATTATTGGGGTTTCTCTCCCACCCCCCCCCCCCATGATGGACACTTATAACGGCCATTGTTTGCGGAAAGCCATAAACATCGTGAACTCCACACACCCCTCCAGCAATCTGTTCTCCCTCCTGCCATCTGGGAAGAGGTACTGAAGCGTTGAGGCCCTCACGACCAGATTCTGAAACAGCTTTCTCCCCCTAGCCATGAGGTCTCTGAAATCTGGGACACAGGCCTAGCATATGTAACACAATATTTATAATATTTATAAGTGATATGTTATTTATTTAAAAAGTTTCTGATGCAATTTACCACGTCAGTAACCACGTCAATGGAGAGTTGCTCTCCATTGCAGGCAAAATCTTCGCTAGGATTCTACTAAATAGAATAATACCTAGTGTCGCCGAGAATATTCTCCCAGAATCACAGTGCGGCTTTCGCGCAAACAGAGGAACCACTGACATGGTCTTTGCCCTCAGACAGCTCCAAGAAAAGTGCAGAGAACAAAACAAAGGACTCTACATCACCTTTGTTGACCTCACCAAAGCCTTCGACACCGTGAGCAGGAAAGGGCTTTGGCAAATACTAGAGCGCATCGGATGTCCCCCAAAGTTCCTCAACATGATTATCCAACTGCACGAAAACCAACAAGGTCGGGTCAGATACAGCAATGAGCTCTCTGAACCCTTCTCCATTAACAATGGCGTGAAGCAAGGCTGTGTTCTCGCACCAACCCTCTTTTCAATCTTCTTCAGCATGATGCTGAACCAAGCCATGAAAGACCCCAACAATGAAGACGCTGTTTACATCCGGTACCGCACGGATGGCAGTCTCTTCAATCTGAGGCGCCTGCAAGCTCACACCAAGACACAAGAGAAACTTGTCCGTGAACTACTCTTTGCAAATGATGCCGCTTTAGTTGCCCATTCAGAGCCAGCTCTTCAGCGCTTGACGTCCTGCTTTGCGGAAACTGCCAAAATGTTTGGCCTGGAAGTCAGCCTGAAGAAAACTGAGGTCCTCCATCAGCCAGCTCCCCACCATGACTACCAGCCCCCCCACATCTCCATCGGGCACACAAAACTCAAAACGGTCAACCAGTTTACCTATCTCGGCTGCACCATTTCATCAGATGCAAGGATCGACAATGAGATAGACAACAGACTCGCCAAGGAAAATAGCGCCTTTGGAAGACTACACAAAAGAGTCTGGAAAAACAACCAACTGAAAAACCTCACAAAGATAAGCGTATACAGAGCCGTTGTCATACCCACACTCCTGTTCGGCTCCGAATCATGGGTCCTCTACCGGCACCACCTACGGCTCCTAGAACGCTTCCACCAGCGTTGTCTCCGCTCCATCCTCAACATCCATTGGAGCGCTTACACCCCTAACGTCGAAGTACTCGAGATGGCAGAGGTCGACAGCATCGAGTCCACGCTGCTGAAGATCCAGCTGCGCTGGATGGGTCACGTCTCCAGAATGGAGGACCATCGCCTTCCCAAGATCGTGTTATATGGCGAGCTCTCCACTGGCCACCGTGACAGAGGTGCACCAAAGAAAAGGTACAAGGACTGCCTAAAGAAATCTCTTGGTGCCTGCCACATTGACCACCGCCAGTGGGCTGATAACGCCTCAAACCGTGCATCTTGGCGCCCCACAGTTTGGCGGGCAGCAACCTCCTTTGAAGAAGACCGCAGAGCCCACCTCACTGACAAAAGGCAAAGGAGGAAAAACCCAACACCCAACCCCAACCAACCAATTTTCCCTTGCAACCGCTGCAATCGTGTCTGCCTGTCCCGCATCGGACTTGTCAGCCACAAACGAGCCTGCAGCTGACGTGGACTTTTTACCCCCTCCATAAATCTTCGTCCGCGAAGCCAAGCCAAAGAAAAAAAAAAACCAGCTCCACGGTCTGGAGAAACACTATCTCATTTTCACTAGGCAATGGTTATGGTCTGAATGACAAATAAACTCAACTTGATTAAAGATTTACTAATATGTTGCCTGGATTACAGTATCTAGAATACAAAGAAGGATTGAGTAGACTGGGTCTTTATTCATTGGAGTGTAGAAGGTTGAGGTGTTTTTGATAGGGGTATTTAAAATTATGAGGGGGATAGATAGATAGAATAGATGTGAATAGGCTCTTCCCCTTGAGGGTAGGTGAGATTGGAACGAGGGGTCATGAGTTAAGGGTTGGGGAGCAAAAGTTTAGAAGTAACATGAGAGGAAGCTTCTTCACTTAGAGAGTGGTGGCTGAGTGGAATGACCTTCCGGAAGAGGTGGTTGCAGCAGGGATAATTTGATCCTTTAAGTGAAGGTTGGATGAGTGCATAGATGTGAGAGGTGTTGGAGGGTTATGGACAGGGAGCAAGGTGGGTCTAGTGGAGTTCACTTAAATCGATGCAGACTAGAGGGGCCGAGATGGCCTGTTTCCGTACTGTAATTGTTTTAAGGTTATATGACGATGAATTAAACAAAAAATACATTTTGGCTACAGAAGGTGGCAAACACGCGTCCTGCAGGCAGCACCTGCCTTCATCAAACGATGCAGAGTATTTCATTGGCGCTTTTTAACATTTTCCCTCAAATTCCTCAATCTTTCCTTCTGTTAGCCAGAAATGGACAACTTCTGCCAATTTTGGCAGAAACTCTTAACTTTAAAGTGCATGAATACGAACATGGCAATGACATTTTCCATCTTCAGGTCCTCAATTGTCTGATCATTCATCTGATCTACATAATTACACACCACTATTGAAACCTGGTCCTGTGCATGTGTGGAAACAATGATTTAACTGCAGGGCTTGCATCAGAAGATAAAAAAACCCCAAAAGTCATTATTTTTCAACAATGCAAGTAAACAGAAGAGTTCACAATCTTCATTGTTTCTGAATTAGTGAGCAATGGTTGTGGTCTGTAAGTGGAAAATAATTTGTTTTCCTGTTCAATCAAACCAGTGTTCATCATCAATGAGAAGGTGAATGGCTTTAGCTTTTCACTGTTGACAGACCTCGTGAGCATCACTGCACAGCCATGTTTGATGCATTTTCTAAAAACATTTTTAAAAATTGAAAAATGCATTTTCAGCAGTAATTTCTATAACAACTCTGTCTTTGATCAACAACCCACTTTGAAAGAAGATCTCTGGAGGTGTTGAACTATTCACAAAGCTTTATTTGCCTTGGAAACTTGCAGGATCTGAACTTATTTAGCAAAAAAAACTGAATCAAATATTTTAATCATTTAAGACGAACGCTCAAGTTTCACATGATTCCAACGTCCTTTTTTATTGCAAGAACTACAGTGGGCAGGTCTACCTGGTCCACAAAACTAAGGCACTTCATATATCACAAGAGCTCCTTGGCGCCAAAGTCCATGTCATCTTCAAGCAGAGGTGAAAACCAAACCAAATTCGAGGCTGATTCAAGGGGGAAAGTTATGGGAATATTCCTTTCTGAACACAATCTCAATATCATCTTACACAAATTGATTTTGTGACTTGTTAAACCTGTATTTGCTTTTATTCTCCCCTGTTTTTGATAAAGATTCACTTTCAGCATTTTAGTCTTATCCCATTACCACCCAGTAAGGGAGAATTAATGCAATTCCATTCACTGCCTCAATATATCTCAAATTGCTTTGCAGCCAGTAGATGTTTTGGGCGGAGGAGCACAGCGGTGCAGTTAGGAGAGCTACTTCTTCACAGTTCCACTGAGACCAGTTTGATCTTGACCACTGGTGCTACTGATAGGGAGTTTGCACGTTCTCCCAGTGGCTGGGTTTCTTCCTGGTGTTCCAGTTTCCTCTAACAGGACACCTGTTTTATTTGCCACTGTAAATTACTCCTAGAGTGTAGGTCATAGAATTGGAAGGGGGGAGGGGGGGGGGCTAGTTGATGGGAATATAGGAAGAATAATTTTGGATTAGTGCAGGATGAGTGTAAGTAGGTCCTTTATGGTTGGCAATGGACACTATGGCCCAAAGGCTCTGCTTCCATGTTATATGAGATACAAGGGATAAGGTTCCTCTGAATCATTTTTAGTGATATAAATCGATTGTCTTGAGAGAAGACAGAACATAAGAAATAGGAACAGGAGTCAAGCCTGCTCCACCATTTAATCTGGCCATGGGCTCAGCTCCGCCTACCTGCCTTTTCCCCCTTCAACCATACAAAAATCTAACGACATCTGAATTATTCCTGTTTTTTTTGCTTATGCCTTAAAGAAGGGCTCAGGCCCCGAAATGTCAGTAATATATATTTACTTTCTATGGATGTTGAAAGAATGGCTGAGCTCCTCCACCATTTCTGTGTGTTTTCACCTACTTGTGTAAACAACTTCCCAGCCTTTATCTTATCCATCCCCTTCAGAATTGTATATACTTCTCCAAGATTACTTCTCCTTCTCCTGAAAGTTTTCTAGAAGATGCGGTTGAATTTGTTTTCCAAAGGATGACAAAATTAGCAATGCTATAGCCCCTACCTAATCCCCTGAAGTGCCAGCCTGAATTATTTGCTTAAATCTCTGGACATTACAAAAACATTATCCCGAGATAAATATGCTTGAGACATCAGACCATCTTTGCTTTTAACAACCTTTTTAAAGTAATTAAGGGGCTGGGAGTGACTGCATCACCAAAAGTACTCACTGCACATTAGATCTTAAATAGAAACATTGGTGATCAATTTAAATAGGTTCGTAATGTGAATCGTCTCTTCCAATTATCAAAAGTAAAACACTCCAGCATTTCTGTGTTTTTTTTCTTCCAATTATCAATGTCACTTTAATTCTAGTCTGGCAAAGAGAGCAGAGAACTACTTTTTGAGGTGGATTGCACAACCGTACACCCAAAACATAAATGAGGTTTTGATTATCACTGAGTTTTGGCCAGAAGCAAATCAAGTATTCAATACGCTAACTAAACTCCCCGATTGGAACAGTGCTGTGAAACTGGCCCTCTCCAACTGTACAGATTCAGTTTTGGAACTTGCTACAACCACACTTGAGAAGAGATTCAATTCAAATTACAGCTAAAATTTCAGGTGCTCTGGAAGATCAGCAGATTTCTTTTTTACCTATGAAGTGAATCAAGGGATAAGTTTTAAGTTTGTTCATTTGTCACAAAATACTTCATATGGAGAAAAGGGCATTTCTGCCTACAAGCCAACAGATTATATCTACCATCATGCAAACAGCACAATTTATGGGGTATAGATATGGAATCAAAAGGAAGGTGAGTGTATAAATTACTATAGCCTAATTCTCAATAAACTTTTACAGGAACTTAAAAAACATACAAATATAAAGCACCAAAGCCTGGTGAACTTTGTTATTTCTAACTTCTGCGCCCAGTACAAGAATTGCCTGCAACCAGTGAGATTGGACTGTGATTCAAAGAACTTTTCTAATCTTAAATATACATTATACACACCTGCGCTTAGTGTTGGGGGGGGGGGGGATTAAGTCTCCATCGGGCACACAAAACTCAAATCGGTCAACCAGTTTACCTATCTCGGCTGCACAATTTCATCGGATGCAAGGATCGACAACGAGATAGACAACAGACTCGCCAAGGCAAATAGCGCCTTTGGAAGACTACACAAAAGAGTCTGGAAAAACAACCAACTGAAAAACCTCACAAAGATTAGCATATACAGAGCCGTTACCCACACTCCTGTTCGGCTCCGAATCATGGGTCCTTTACCGGCATCACTTACGGCTCCTAGAACGCTTCCACCAGAGTTGTGTCCGCTCCATCCTCAACATTCATTGGAGCGACTTCATCTCCAACATCGAAGTACTCGAGATGGCAGAGGCCGACAGCATCGAGTCCACGCTGCTGAAGATCCAACTGCGCTGGGTAGGTCACGTCTCCAGAATGGAGGACCATCGCCTTCCCAAGATCGTGTTCTATGGCGAGCTCTCCACTGGCCACCGAGACAGAGGTGCGCCAAAGAAGAGGTACAAGGACTGCCTAAAGAAAGATCTTGGTGCCTGCCACATTGACCATCGCCTCAAACCGTGCATCTTGGCACCTCACAGTTCGGCGGGCAGCAACCTCCTTTGAAGAAGACCGCAGAGCCCACCTCACTGACAAAAGACAAAGGAAGAAAAACCCAACATCCAACCCCAACCAACCAATTTTCCCTTGCAACCGCTGCAACCGTGTCTGCCTGTCCCGCATCGGACTTGTCAGCCACAAACGAGCCTGCAGCAGATGTGGACATTACGCCTCCATAAATCTTCGTCCGCGAAGCCAAGCCAAAGAAAAGGTTAAGTAAGTAGATTAAGTAATAAGTTAAAATTCAATTCTGATTCTTGTTCAAATATAATTAAAAACTACTTTGGTTTAAGTAACCCTGTGTTGTGGTGCATATCTATGGCTGCTGGTTTTGGGGTCGTCTGGACTCCGTAACAGTTGGGACTGGGAGGGTATTTGGGTCAAATTTTCCATCAGATGGATGGCTGCATTTTGAAGTCCAAATTCCAAGTCGTGTCCACAGAGGAAATTCCAGACTTGTGTTTCCTTCCAATGGCTGCAACGATAATAAATTGCCATCTGCAATTCCATGTTTCTTTTCTTTGGCTTGGCTTCACGGGCGAAGATTTATGGAGGGGTAATGTCCATGTCTGCTGCAGGCTCGTTGGTGACTGACAAGTCCGATGCGGGACAGGCAGGCACAGTTGCATCGGTTGCAAGGGAAAATTGGTTGGTTGGGGTTGGGTGTTGGGTTTTTCCTCCTTTGTTTTTTGTCAGTGAGGTGGGCTCTGCGGTCTTCTTCACAGGAGATTGCTGCCCGCCAAACTGTGAGGCGCAAAGATGCATGGTTGGAGGCGAGATCAGCCCACTGGTGGTGGTCAATGTGGCAGGCACCAAGAGATTTCTTTAAGCAGTCCTTGTACCTCTTCTTTGGTGCACCTCGGTGTCTCGGTGGCCAGTGGAGAGCTCGCCATAGAACACGATCTTGGGAAGACGATGGTCCTCCATTCTGGAGGCGTGACCCACCCAGCGCAGTTGGGTCTTCAGCAGCATGGATTCGATGCTTGCGGACGCTGCCAGCTCGATTACTTCGATGTTGGTGATGAGGTCATTCCAATGAATGTTGAGGATGGAGCAGAAACAGCGCTGATGGAATATGATCGAATTCTCACTCGACATGGAGAGTGATGAAATTAAAACTGAGACTAAGGTCCTGAATTTAATAAAGGGAATTATGATGGTATGAGACGGGAGTTGAGTAAGATTGATTGGGTGGTGTTTATGGGGGAGTTGACTGTGGATAGACAATGGAAAGCATTCACAGATCTAATGGAGAAATTGCAAAAATCATTTATACCGGTTAGGCATAAAAATAAAGCAAAAAAGGTGACTCAACCGTGGATAACAAGGGAAATTAGAGACAGCATTGGGTCCAAAAAGAGAGCATATCAATTGGCCAAAAAATGTATCGCAACCGAAGACTGGGAGGAGTTCAAGATGCACCAAAGGAGGATAAAGGGATTAACCAAGAGAGCAAAAATAAATTACGAAAGTAAGCTTGCGGCAAATATAAAAACCGACTGCAAAAGCTTTTATAAATATGTCAAGAGGAAATCCAGAGTAGGTCCCTTGCAGTCGGAATCAGGGGAATATATAATGGGGAATAAGGAAATGGCAGACCAATTAAATTCTTACTTTAATTCTGTTTTTACAAGAGAGGATACAAATAACCTCCCAAGGATGTTGGGAAACATAGAGACTAATGCAAGGGAGGAACTGAAAGAAATCAGTATCTCAAATGACATGGTCTTGGGGAAATTGATGGGATTGAAGGCAGATAAATCCCAAGGGCCTGATAATCTACATCCTAGGGTACTTAAGGAAGTGGCCATTCAGATAGCAGATGCTTTAAGAATTATTTTCCAGAACTCGATAGACTCAGGATCAGTACCCATGGATTGGAGGGTAGCTAATGTTACCCCACTATTTAAAAAGGGGGGTAGAGGAAAAGCAGGGAATTATCGGCCTGTGAGCCTTACATCAGTAGTGGGCAAAATGATGGAATCCATTATTAAGTATGTAACAGCGGAGCATATGACTAGCAGAGAAGGGATCGGACAGAGTCAACATGGATTTACAAAAGGTAAATCGTGCTTGACAAATCTATTGGAATTCTTTGAGATGGTGACAGGTAAAATAGATGGGGGAGAGCCAGTGGATGTGGCGTACCTGGACTTCCAAAAGGCCTTCGATAAGGTCCCGCATAAACGACTGGCTTCCAAAATCAAGGCTCATGGGATTGGGGGAAAAGTATTGATGTGGATTGAGAACTGGCTGGCAGGTAGAAGACAGAGAGTTGGGATAAATGGCTCGTTTTCTGAGTGGCAGGCGATGACCAGTGGGGCACCACAGGGATCTGTACTGGGACCCCAGCTGTTCACAATTTACATTAATGATCTGGATGAGGGGATTGGATGTAACATCTTCAAATTTGCAGATGACACTAAGCTAGGAGGGGTTGTGTGCACAGAAGAGGGGGTCAGGAAGCTCCAGTGTGATTTGGATAAATTGAGGGACTGGGCAGATACATGGCAAATGCACTACAATGTGGATCAATGTTAGGTTATCCACTTTGGTAATACAAACCGGAGGGCAGATTATTATTTGAATGGCAATAGATTAAGAGATGGGGAAGTGCAGAGAGACCTAGGGGTTCTTGTACACCAGTCTCTGAAGGTGAGCATGCAGGTACAGCAGGCGGTTAAAAAGGCAAATGGTATGTTGGCCTTCATATCAAGAGGGCTTGAGTATAGGAACACCAAGGACCTGTACTGCAGCTGTACAGGGCCTTGGTGAGACCACACCTGGAGTATTGTGTGCAGTTTTGGTCACCTTATCTAAGGAAGGATGTTCTTGCAATGGAGGGAGTGCAGAGGTGATTCACCAGGCTAATACCTGGAATGGCAGGAATGACTTTTGAGGAAAGATTGCGCAAATTGGGATTGTACTCGCTGGAGTTTAGAAGATTGAGAGGGGATCTCATTGAGACATATAAAATTCTGGCAGGACTGGACAGAATGGATGCAGATGGGATGTTTCCAAGGATGGGAAAATCCAGAACCCGGGGCCATGGTTTGAGGATAATAGGCAAACCATTTAGGACCGAGATGAGGAGGAATTTCTTTACCCAGAGGGCAGTAGAGGCAGGTTCATTAAATATATTTAAGAGGGAATTAGATATATTTCTTCAGTATAAGGGTATTAAAAGTTACGGAGAGAAGGCGAGGTCGGGGTACTGAACTTTAAGATCAGCCATGATCTCATTGAATGGCGGAGCAGCCTCGAAGGTTCAAATGACCTACTCCTGCTCCTATCTTCTATGTTTCTAGGAGTCATAGGTGATGCCAGTAGAGGACTCATGATTCGGAGCTGAACAGGAGCGTGCGTATGACAAATGCTCTGTACACGCTGTTCTTTGTGTGTTTCTTCAAGTGGTTGTTTTTCCAGATTCTTTTGTGTCATCTTCCAAAGGCGCAATTTGCCTTGGTGAGTCTGTTGTCTATCTCTTTGTTGATCCTTGCATCAGATGAAATGGTGCAGCCGAGGTAGGTAAACTGGTTGAGTTCTGTGTGCCCGATGGAGATGTGGTGGGGGGGGGGCTGGTGGTCATGGTGGGGAGCTGGCTGAAGGAGGACCTCAGTTTTCTTCAGGCTGACTTCCAGGCCAAACATTTTGGCAGTTTCCACTAAACAGGACGTCATGCGCTGGAGAGCTGGCTCTGAATGGGCAACAAAAGCTGCATCGTCTGCAAAGAGTAGTTCACGGACAAATTGCTCTTGTGTCTTTGCCATGTTGGAGAAGTGTCTAAACCGCTTGTGCTTTAGCTTCTCCTTCAAATTAAAATGCTTTAGAGATTTAAGAAGTGTGCAGCCCAGCGTATGTGCATTAATTGTCAGAATCTGGGCTGAGAGAGGTGTTGTTGGTACCTAACTCTCATGTTAGACTCCAAATCCATTATTGCTTTGACTATTTGGTTCTTTTATCCCTTCAATCTTGACATTTTCTTCTATAAAGAATTCACAGCAAACAAAACTTCCTTTTTTTTAATGCTCGTGAATTTCCCAAATTTTTTTCAATTACCCTGCCCTTTAACCTGCTTTCAAAGATGGCTTCAATCTCGTTCCTTCGCCTCAGTGAACATGCTTATTCAAATCCAGCTATGGCCAAAGTGCCCCATAATCTTTCAATCTCCGTACTTTAAGAACTTCTTCGGAGTTGTGTTTCCCATTCAACTTGCATCCTCTTGAAAATGACTCTGAAACTCAACACTTTTTTGAAAAACATACAATAAAGTTCTTCCAGTTGCAAGTTATTTCTTCAATCTCATTATCAAACTGATGAAATGGATTGTTTGCAACTGTTACCCAACTGCAGATGGTTGTTTGGTGAGGATGAATTTCCATCTGCCCATTGATATTCATCGATGTATAAATTGCCAGAAGATTACAATAGCAATTCCCCTGTACCCTCTATTATCTTTGTACCCCCTCCATGCTTCCTATAAGACCCAAAACTGAACACACTCCTTGAATTGGCTGATCATTAACTTCATACCATGTACATACAACACTGAAACAGAGCATCTGATTCCACTTATCCATGTAACACAAGCCTCTTCCCACAACTCCTTTTCCCATCCATAAGTTTTGTCCACAAATATTACATTTATGGATGGGATGATCTCACAAGCTTTATTATTTAATATTTCCTATCATTCCTCTGACGACGAGATTCCAATGCTTCAACTCACCCGACGCCTTTTGAAGTGAAACATGAAAATCTGCCGATGCTGCAATTGTAGTAAAAATCCTAGAATGCTGGAGGAAGTCAGCATCCATAGGAGGTAACGATGTATAACCAACGTTTCGGGTACCGTGAAGAAGGAATCAGGCCTGAAACATTGGTTAAAGATCTTTACCTCCTATGGAGGTTGCAAGACCTGCTGACTTCCTCCAGTATTCTTGTGTTTTTACAACTCCTTTTAAAGATCTTCTCATTTTATCTGTATTAAATTCTATTTAATATTTTTTTCCAAACAACTAATCTCTCCATCAACATCATATTTAAAGAAACATTTTTGTTTCAATGACTATGGCCTAATTCTCGATAATTTGAAGTATTGTATTCCACTGGTCACACTGTACAATGCAGGAATGCATTGGTTTGGATTCCCTGCTTTGTATTGGCAAACTGTCTAAGAGTGGGATTGTCAAGTCTACCTTTGTAACCCTGGTTTAGGGCCCAGTCTGCATACAGTCACAAAGAGGAATGTATCTCTCCAGCATCTGTACGCACTGAACTGCTGAAGAAACAGGGTCACGATTAAAGAGGGAGCAGGCTCTTCAAGATTATGTCCATTTAATTTTGAACCCTTGAAGTGGGCACGTCTCCATCAAGTGAGGTTCCCAGACCAGGGAATAGAGGGATGACCAGGTTCTCTTACAATAACCACTGTTATTGTCTCAATTAATCATCTCTATATGATTCATGCTTCCATGAAGACCCTTAGAATAAAACTCTAATCTTGCTACCATACTTGAACATTTGGTTCAACCAATGGCTTGCAATGGTTTAGCAATATTTTACCAGGATCAGACAGCTTCTGCTTTCCAGCAAGGTTGCTGGCCATTCTTGGACACAAGAAAGCCATTGGTAGAATGGAAGAAAATTGAGATACAAACAACCCACAATCAAAAATCAGAGAGGGGTGAAAAATAGTGTCCAAGATGGAGGTGTCAATCAATGATAGGTCCTGCTGTTTGATCCTCTCAGCTCTGGAAAGGGGTTCAGAACAAACTCTCTCAAAATCGCTGCAATTCCAGGAAATAATATGAAGAGCACACTGTTCTTAATTACTGCCACATAAAACGTACCTGAAGCATGATTTAACGTTCCAAGTCCTAGTGTGTTTCACCCCCGAGCAATAGCCCGTTGTTAACTTCCAGTATTCACTTGTCACAAAGAAGTGTTAAGGTGTTAACCTCTAGAATACCTTCAAATGTCCAACTGCAGCATTTCCTACATGTAATCTTTTCTTTGGAGAAAGTAGAGCTCATAGGTTTTCTTAATGAGAGGAGTCACGCTGCATCTTTGACCCTTTAGCGTATACTCATCACAAATGTAACAGCATGTATCTCAGCTGTTGTGATATTAGCCAGACATTTCTGCTGTATTGAATCTTCCCAAAGACAATAAAAGCTATTGTTAAATGCACTCACTGTGCTATTGCCTGAAGATCAGGTGGATCAACATGCATTCAATCAGTCTCAATGTAATGCACAGCATCTGTATATGCAAGCTGCTTTTATAGCCTGTCTATCCTGACCAGGCATAAGACAATATTTGCCTTATAAACCTGTACTAAGTGCATGCCCAGGCACGTTTGGACTAACCAAAGAAGCTTATATACGAGTAGACTTAAAATATGACAAGAAATCACAAAAACAGGTTAGATCTTAAAAAGAAGGTACATGATAGGAAAATTGGAAGATGGTTTTCATCATTAGTCCAAAATCCATAAAATACACCCAAAAGTATTGAGGAAGCAAACTCTTCGTTGTCCAGTGACGTGATATGTCACTGTAACCTAGGTGGTCCAACAGATGTATGGTTCCATCAATTAGCTGTCAGAAACCTGGTTCTAATGTTGCTGAACAACAAGGAGCAATAGTTACACGAGCCTTTAAAATAATCAGAAAATATAATGTTTGTTGAAAGCATCAAACTTGTAATCATTTAAAGGATACCAACATAAACTTTCTGGGGAAAATGTCGTACTTACCACCTTGGCTGATGATCAGGGTAATTTCCACATATCTCCGTGGAGAATGGCTCAGGTTCGACACACCATTCACAGCTTCCACTCTGAAGGTGTAGTTGATGTAGGGCAACAGGTTAACTACAGTGACGGCAGTGTTGACCAATCCCAGCTGCTGGGGCAGAAACCCGACTTGACTGTCACACGGCTCACAACTCTGAGTTATCGTCATGCACACACTGCACAGGACATTGTAGGTGACATCTGTTCGACCCCCACTGTCCTTTGGGGGCTCCCAGTCAAGGCGCACTGCTGACTGCCTGGTGCTGTAACCCAGGGCTCGGGGAGCAGAGGGAGGTTCTGTAAAAGAAATCGAACAGAGCAACAATGTTAAGCGCACTGTATAGTTTTCACTCTTCACCCTTCAGCGCACTCACTTCAGTGTACTCCAGGGATGGTCAAACTAAGGCCCCCAGGCCAACTGCAGCCCATTGCTCATTTCTAAGGGGCTCAGGGAGTATTTTAAAAATAAAATGGAATATGGCCCATTAGAATATAGTCTCTCACAATAAATTGCACTGAACGTACATTGCACTTCTTAGTTTCAATACTGGATGCCGCTGCCATTTTGAACAACTACTAGACTGACCGTTGAAATTTTACTCATAGACGAAATTTAAAAGAAAAACACATTTACCTCAGTTGATTAAACTTGGGTGGAACCGAAAAGATGGAAAATAGCAAGGGAATGCTAAAAATTTCACACACGGTGGGAAAATGTGTTTGTTTCATTTTCAAGGAATCTGTTAACTTTGATTTACACATCGCATCATAATCATTAAGGTGGACACTTGGGCCATGAACTGTTTTCTCTGAGAGATGTGGAGGAATGTTGGAAACTGCCTTGTCTCTTTCTTGATCTTTTCTCCTGTTTTTATTTTCCATCCAATTTTTTTTAATTTGCACTGCTTTTTAAATGAGTGTTTTAAAGAGTTTTATCACAGTGGGTCTCAACCTTTTTCTTTCCACTCACATCCCACTTTAAGTAATCCCTATGCCATTGGTGCTCTGTGATCAGTAAGGGATTACTTAAGGTGGGATGTGAGTGGGAAGGGAAGATTGAGAACCACTGCTCAAGACCAAATTGTTACTGAAATATTTGGCCCATTTCCTTTGGAGTTATGAAACCATGCACATAATGAGTCAATGAAGTACGATTAAAACAGTGGTTCCCCATTTATTCACGCGGAACAGAAGAAAAGCGGGATCTGTGAGTCCTTTTACACAGCAAGCCAGATTGTTGAAGCAAAAGAGGCGGGACGTGTGGCACAGCCACGTGATATTCCTCTGAACACAATAATGTTGGTGGAACAGCCATGTACATTTTGGCAATCTTAGAAAGAAAGCAAATCTTCTGCGTGTCGCAATCAACTTTATAAAGCATGCAATGTTGCAATCATGTGAACAGCATTTTTTGTGTGATCAGTAAAGCTTTCGAGGAGGATGTGAAGGGAAGCAAGGAGCAGTTTGAAGAAGGCACGTGGACCTTAGACACCATAAACTGGGACGTTTGATTCTTCCAAGTCACTTTGTGCTGGTCTATGATAGAAAAATGCAGAGTGGAGAGAGAGTGAGAGAGACCAGAGGGTTCTGTGTTCTGGTCTAATGTCCTCAACAATTTTGATGAAGAAGAGCGGTGGAGTCACTTTCATATGTCTCGGAACAGTTTTTTACTTTGTCTTGGAACTCATTGACCCTCACCTGAGGCACAAGATAACAAAATGGAGACAGCCTCTGGAACCTTGGCTTAGACTCGCCCATTGCTTTGTGGTGGTATATGAATATCAATCCATCAGTTGTATTTTTGTTGTCAGTCTTATCACAGTGTGTGTGTGTGTTGGCATGCCAGGTTACTTGAGCACATCTCCAGGAGACAATGGACGGATTTGTAGTAAGGGGGATTCCAATGTGTGCTGGTGCCCATTGATGGCACACACATTCCCATCATCACTCCCCATAGCAACGCACAAGCCTACTGCAATTGGAAAGGGTGGTACTCGATTGTTCTTCAACCTGTTGTTGACTACAACTGCTGGTAAGGATCTCGGGCTGAGTTACAATTATCCGTCTTTCTCAGTCAGGGTTTCATTTGTCGATCCATACACTCATTCCTTTGTTTTTCCAGATTCACAGACATGTACCTGGATTGGCCTGGCCGCACGCATGATGCTCGAGTTTTAGCCAACTCACCCATCTACAGAAAGGCCGAAGATCAAGGTGGGGACCTCTTCCCACTGCACTGTAATGTATGTGTGGATCATGTAATAAATCATGTTTTTATCATCACATGTAACCATACAAGATGTAAAGACAATGAGATGTTTATATATTAAACTGAAGGAATGGCTGGCTGACTGACTACTTCAAATGAAACTTTTGACAAGTTCAAGGGTCTGGTTCTATCCTGTTATTGTAAAGTGGGCTTTAACTGATTGTTTGTGATTTCAGAGATTGGATAAAGTTTTTATAAATCTACCTTAATCAGCCCACAGAAATCCAGAACTATAAACGAGTGGAAATCACTATATATCTAATTGGAGACCCAGCTTACCTCCTCAGGAAGTGGCCGATGAAGGGGTTCACTAACCCCCATGCACTTGATCAACGCCAGTGAAACTTTAACTACCAATTAAGTTTGGCAAGGATGGTGGTAGAGAATGCTTCTGGATGTCTCAAAGGATGCTGGAGGGGCCTGGCCAAGCGATTTGATCTTTGTACCGCTTTCGTATTAGACGCTGATGTTGCCCGTTGTGATCTGCACAATATACGTCAACTCAACAAGGAGCGCTTCTTGCCGGAGTAGAACACTGAGCTGCCCAATCTCCCTGAGCCTGAACAAGTGGCTTATCAGGGTGCAGAAGCACACAGGCACCAGGCGAAGCGTATAGCTATTATGTCCATTCTGCAAACTCATTCTGTAAACTGATTATGTGCACTGTGTGAACGTCAGCTGATGAAGCCAACAAATAACGCCTTTTAGTAAATGTTTGTGGTACATGTCAGAAAATATGTAAAGAACAATAAAAAATAAAGTGCACAAAACAACGGGAAATGATGATTTACAACTGTGCAAAGTAAAAAGACCTATTACAGCGTTCAAAAGTGGTAAAAGGCACAAATCAGAGTGGATTAATTTTAAATCACTTCAGCAGCTGGAGGAATCTGGACAAGATGACTCATATCCTTCATCCGTCTGGACAAAGCTGATATTGTCATGTGGCAAGGAATAGTAACGGTGCCTCGAGGATGGAGGAGCACTGTATTGGGGTGCGGGAGTTTGGTGGTGTGGACAGCGAGAAGGGCACTGTTGTACAGGGGCAGCCATGAGTGAAATCAGCTCTGGCAGAAGTGAGGCCTGATGCCTCATCTCCTGCTGAATGCCTTTGAGCACGGTGCTCAGAACATTCGTCTGATGTGCTGCCCATGCTGCATTCTCTGCCTCCTGCCCTTCTCTCCACATCCTCTCCTCATGTTTCCGCTGCCTTTACAGATGACGCTGTTCTCTCTCCACCTCCTCATTGTCCATTGAAACCAGCAGATCCCTTACGTCCTTTGTGATGACCTGCCCCTTAGTGGGTTTCTACTTTTATTGGTGGTGGCTGGCTTTCTAGAGAACAACACCACAAGTGACATTAGCAAGACAGGTCCTGTAATGCATGTCGAAAGAACCAAAGGCTTGTTGATCCAAACCAAGGCTTTTATGAACTAAAAGACTGGAGCATATCATAAGTAGGTCGACCAGTCCAGAATGACCTGGTCTAACTAGGAGCAATCCTTTAAGACCTGCCAGTAGGTGTGGCTACATTCTCAGCCAATCACAGTCATCCTACACTACCATCTGTATATATGTGCATATACATATTGGTGATAGAATCTGTACTATCACATGGTCCTTATGGGCAAACACACTCAAAAAGATACACAAGTTAGATGTTAATCACAAACCAAAATAATTTTTTTACCTGGCTGATCGTGAGGTGCAGTTCAAACAATTCTAATGGTAGCATCTTTCACCAGGCTATTAATTTCTCCAGCATCAACAATGCTGCCTGCTGGCGGGAGATGCAGCAGGAATGGGTTGGGGAGAAGTTGGGTCCTCCATGATGCTCAGAAGATCAACCGGTTTGGCAGAGTGGCTTGGGCCTCAGATGGAAGGGCCAGTCCAGACACCCTCTGCCACTCCTGCCATTATGATCCACGCCCTGATGAAATTTCTTGCAGAGGCTCTTCAACTTTGTTATTTCCTGGACTTTGCTCCATCCAAAGCTGTGGTCTCTGAGTAGAGTGGCCAGCCTTTTGAAAATTAGGCCATCCTTCACCATGCCCACTACCTGGCAATTAATTTTGTCCTGTGCCTTGAGTGTTAGGAGATCAAGGACCTCGTTATCACCCCAGTTTCAAGACTTAGTGAGAGCTGAATGTATCCTGACCATTGCCAAGTTCGTTGCTGTTACTGAAGTCCGTTCATTTTAAAATCCCCGCACTTACGTCGCATGCAAAAGACATCATCTTCTCTTCTAATTTTTGACCCGGCAACATTTAGACTGGCCCCGTTTCTCAGTGCTCCATCTCTGACACTACATGCCAGGTATGCTTGGATACCCCAGTCTGCTTTTGACGTGTTCACACAGCTAGGCGAAGCATTTCAAAGGTGCAAAATACCCGGCTTGAATCCTCTGTGTAAAAGGGGTACAATATTGAGCTACTCAGTATCAGTATCCACAATCACACACAGCCTCATCCAGTAACCAATATACTAAGGAGGTCGACTTCCATTATCAGGAAATTCAATATCAGTATCTGGCACCTTTAAATTGGCAATGAGATACCATTGAGTTATAAGGATTTTTAAAGGACTCCTTCCTACCTATTTTCACAAGGAGCACTTGAAGAAGGAAGTGGTATATTTAACAGGTTGACTTTTCTTGTGATCATTTTACAACTTGATCTCTGTGGATTGTGTTGAGATTGCCAATACAAGAAGGGTGCTTTTCAAAGGATTGAGTGACCTTGAATAATGCTGATAATTATACAGCCAATTGAATGGTAAAAACGATCGAATGCTGAAGTGAACATGGTTCCCCAGGATGATGGTAATGCCCAGGTTTAGTCTTTTCCATCAATCAAAAGACAGACAAGCAGCTCCAATTTATGTTCCCAATAATTGAGCTCAAAGGTCTGAGAGACAGAGAAGTCAATAATATAATTATCAGCTTGTCTTTGCCTTTTCCCTGAATCCTGAACTTTCCGGAGCACATTTCAATATTCACTTGCAATGCAACTGCAGATTCCAAATCACACCAAGACACTATTATGTCAGTATTTTCTTGTGAATCTATTTTTCACATTTTCACAGTTCACACTGGTGGTCAACAAGAAGCTCAATATGTGTAATAAATATCATTTCTTTTTGAAAATATCGAACCCACACCTACAATGTGTTGGTTTGAAAATTTGAAGGACTCTCTGAAAACCCATCTCACTGGTAACCCTTAGCCCCAGGACCATGAGAAATGAGATGGTTTTTTTTTTATGCATTCTCCTTTCTTCTTTCCTTTTTTTTCTTATGTTAAGGTTCGGTGGGGAGGGACTAGGGTACATTTATATATGTATTCTTTTTCAATTTATCCATTAATAATTGTAGATGTGGTTTTAAAATATTTTTAAAAACTCAATATTGTCTATAATCCCACTTCGTCAAAGGTATAATCTCACTTTGGTCCAGATTTACTTCCCATAATCCTCCAGTATGGTCCTTAGCCTGGCCAATGCCCCCTCCCCAACCCCCTCCACCCTGGGTGTGTCAAATATACTAACACATCATCAGGGTAAAGGCTGATTTTGAATTCCGCCAGCCCACCCTGAGCTCCTTTATTCCTGGATCCCGCTGAACTACTTCTGCCGCAATTGCCAGTATGAACAGCGCTGTTGACAATTGACAGCCCTGCCTACTGGATCTGCTTAAAGGAAGCATCAGACTGATTAGTCCACCCACCCCCCCCCCAAAAAAAAGGGGTACTGTAGCAATCCATCCCAGAAGGGAAATGAATGTGATTCAAGAAGTGGGACGTGATGCAGGTGACGTGTTTCTTTCATTTTCGTTTTGAGTTGTTTTTTTACTTTCTTTCTAATTTAATTTAATTGTATCATGTAATTTAATTGATGGAACTTTCAGTTGACGAGGGAGGGGGCTAAATCCAGACTCTGTATGTTACATGAATGTTAAAAAAATATTAAATGGTTTGTTTGAATTTTACAAGTCTATGAAAATTAAAATAAAATATTCAAAATAAGAAGCTCTAAGCCAGTGGTTCTCAACCTTTTTCTTTCCACTCACATCCCACTTTAAGTAATCCCTATGCCATAGGTGCTCTGTGATTAGTAAGGGATTACTTAAGATGGGATGTGGATAGAAAGAATAAGTTTGAAACCCAATGTTTTAATCGTTCCTCATTGACTCCAAAGAAAATGGACCAATGACAATTTTTCTCAAGCAAAATATTTCAGTAACAACTGGGTCTAGAGCAGTGATTTCCAACCTTCCCTTCCCACTCACATCTCACTTTAAGCAATTCCTTACTAATCACAGAGCACCAATTGCATAGGGATTATTTAAAGTGGTATGTGAGTGGAAAGAAAAAGGTTAAGAATCACTGCTCTTTATAGATTGAAAGGACAGAAATAATTTAATTGGAAAGTCGTCATTCCCACAATATTTCAAATAGTCTGAAAGACATTTCAGAGCATGGAAAACTATTGGAGAGTCTGGAGAGGGACTATAAAACCTCAGCTAAAGTAGAAAGGGAATAAAATCTGGAGCCAAATACGCAAGTAGCCCAATGCCTTGTGTGATGGATGCTAAGGAATTGTGTGGTCCATTAAATGTTTCAGGAAAGGGCAGTGTTGACACAGGGATCAGTAACAATACTTTTTAAACACTGCCCACTAAGCGAGTGACTTGCAGTCAAAGGACTTACACCAAGCTGCGGACTGCTGGGCATTAGCTTGAGGACCGTCTGAAGGGGTACCAGATATTGGAACCAAGCTGAGAGAGGATGCCGAGTTTTGGATCTGTTAATCAGGGTGCTGATGGTTTGGACTGAAGTCTGCCTGGCCACAGAGGCTATGGTAACAATAGAGGCGAAGCCACCGACACTCAGTGACCCTTAAAGCAGATTAACTGCAATTTTGTGTAATATTACACCTGTTCTACGGCAATAAGAGAATCTTGAATCTTGGCTGGTGGAAGCATAGTTGTGCAAGTTGTAGAGGAGCTGACCCACAGAGCGAGAGATCCGAGCTCCATCCTGAAACTTGTCCCTTCGGGGTGGAGCTTCTCATCCTCTCTGTGACTTCAGGAGCTCCAATTTCCTCCCTCAGCCCAAATAAGTGCTGGTTGGTAAGTTAACAGACCACTGCAAATTTTCTCTTTTACATAGGCGAGTGGGAAGATATTTGGGGGTGAGGGGGGGAGACCAGGGGCAGTTGTTGAGAATGTGAGAAGAATAAAATTAGTGTCAGCTTAATGCAAGTGGATGCTTGCTTGATGGCAAGCACCATCTCAATGGGCTGAAGGGTCTACTTCTGTTTCATTTGATTCTATGACAGGAAAAATGAATAGGTTTATGCATTTACTTTCCTTCCATCAACACCTTTTTTCAAAAATATACTTTATTCATAATAAATTCCATACCTTACAGGAAAGAAACTGTTCATCACTTCCAATATCACATCAATTATTTAAAATACAAGAAAAAGGAATTGTTCAAATAACTTTACCTGGTGATAATTATCTCATCACAGTACATTTTACCTTCTCCCTTCATGCTCCATTATCACCCATGTGGCACCTTAATTTTCCTCCCCCCACTCCCTCTCTGTTGGTTTAAGGAACTTCCCCTCCCTCAGTGTCAGCCCCACAGAGCCCGCAATTGGGGGGTGGGTATAAACTGTACTCCTTTCCTACAGCGCCCTCATGTTGGCTGCACCGAGCGTCAGCGCACCCCTCAGCACGTACTCCTGCAGCCTGGAATGTGCCAGTCGGCAGCACCTCCTCACCGCCATCACTGCGGGCTGAAAGACCAGCAGGTTTCGGGCCGACCAAAGGTCGTATTTCACTGAGTTGGTGGTATTCCAGCAGTTTCGGATGTTGGACTCAGCATGTGTCCCTGGGAACAGCCCGCAGGGAGCCCTCTGTCACGCTGCTGCTGGGGATGAACCGTGACAAGGACCCCTGCATCCCTCTCCACACCCTCCTTATGAATCTGCATTTGGCAAAGAGGTGGACGTCGGTCTCCACCCCACCGCAGCCATCTCGAGGACAGCTTGCCTGGAGGGTGATGTTCTGGTCTTGCAGGAAGGATCTGACTGGGAGGACCACCTTCATCACCAGCCAGGCCAAGCCCCGGTGCTTGTTCGTGAGATATTCCGCCAGATGACCTGGACGGTCATCCCACCAGATCCATCGAGTCCTCCACTCTCAGTTTCTGCAGGATGTTCCCTGCTGACCACCGCCTAATGGTCTTGTGGTCGATGGTGTTGCCATGGAAAAACTTTGCCGCAAAGGAAATTAAATAGGTCTCCAATTTCTGATACCCTCCGCCCCCTCTGTTTGCAGATGAGGATGATTATGCCATTCTTTTTTTTTTAACTTTATTTAAGATTTTATAACATGAATAACATATAGGATTACATTAAAAAAAATTAAGAATAAAATAATAAAATTGCAATACACTATCAGTACTCTAAATAAACTATACCCTCCCCAATAATTATTACACATTAATAACCCAACTCAAATTAGTCCAACCCCCCCTTTCCCCGCAAAATAAAGAGTGAAGAATTAATAAAGTTAATAATATATGTAAGAAAAAAAACCCACTTACAAAAAAAACAAAAACATAACCGATTAAAATACTAACAAAAAGAAAAGTAATTAATACTAAGATATCAGACATAAAAAACATATTTAAATCAAACTTAAATGCATATATTTAACAAATGGAGTTAAGATGAAACATATATTTAACTCAAACTTAATATAAAAAATTAGTAAAGTTAGTAACATTATCAAAAATTCTTAAACAATAATCAAATCTTAAAAAAAATTGTAGCATGAAAAAAAAGTTGAAAAAAAAACTTTCTCTATAGAGATAAACCTTCACCAAATATCAACTAACTTCACATCTATCATCATATTAGTCACATAAACCACCATCTTAAAACAAAATTCAAACCTCATTAAGCATTGTACAATTCAATTTTAGTACTCTTCCACCATTTTTCCCTTTTACTCTTGAATAGTTATCCAATAAAAGCTCCAATACCACATTTAAATCTCCCCAATCATTACGTTAAAATTCAGATATCCAAATAATAAAAACACATCTACAACAAAATCTATATCTTCAACAAATGGAGCATAAACCACAAACAAAATTCAAGCCTCATTAAGAATTGTACAATTCAATTTATAATTTTCACCATTATTCCCTTCGTTCTATAACTAAAATAGCAAAATAATATACACCAGAATTACCACTCCTTTCACCTTAAAGTTAAAGAAAAAATTAAAAAAAACTTATCCATCCCATTCATATTTAAATTTCAAATATTCCTTATCTACTGAATAAACTTTACAAAAAAACCACATCAATTTTTAGTTTTTTAAACAATCAAATACTTTCTTATGCTTTTTTTTATATTTAAACAAAAAAAAACCCCTTCACTCTTTAATCTAATAATACAAAAAGAAAAGGAAAAAAAACGGGTAGGAGATTAAAAATACCCCCTCCCGTCTAAACCGCGCAATGCGGTAACTCCCAAAAAAAATGGGTGTGAGATAGCTCACATGTAGCAGATGATTTTCAGGAAATAGTGCCTATCCAATTCTCTCCCCCAACTCTCACTTATCTTAAACTAACATCATCATTATTTACACCAATTGTACCATCATAAGTTAAATTAACAGCACTGAAATGATCTAAACTTTTAAAGAATTTTAACGGGCATTTCTAGACAAAACAATAAGATAGAGTCAGGAGACGACTGGAAGGCACGTCTGATCCTTACACCATCTTGCCACGCCCCCCCGATTATGCCATTCTTCATGGAGTCTGACATGCTTCCTGCCAGGAGAATAGCGTGGTATACTTCCCAGCAGATCCAGGCTCACCCAGTCCCACAGGGTCATGTACAACTCAGCCAGTAGGCCAACGCTTCCAGGAGTCTTACCTGACTCAAAGGAAGAGACAGAGTCCATCAGCTCCCCCAGAATCATTTGGCTGATCTAGACATTCCCTGTGCTCTCATCTAAGACCTCCGTGATACAGGACAGGAAGTTTTGGGAGGTAATTCTGTCTGTAGCCTTAGTGTCACACAGGCTGACATAAAAGGATCTGCCGATCCTCTGACTGCCCATCTGCGAGGATGTGACTGAGCCGTCCTCTTCCTCAAGGCTGTGGATCACAGAGCTCCCTCAGTGAACCTTATGGAAATGTGAGCCCGTCTCATCTTGCTCCACTGTGAAAATGATCTTGGAGGACTCTGAGGTGAATAGCAAGGCTTGCTGGCTTTTCCCCTCTTGGTGTTCTTCCCTTACTTCCACCCCTCTTGGCTGCAGAAGGAGGAGTTGTTGCAGGCCAGTCTGGAGTTGGCTCAGCTCTGCCCTGCCCTCTGAACACCTTTGAGGCTGAAGAACCTCTTGGTCACTTCCCACCAGGACATTGGGGAGCCAAAGAAGGGTGTCAGGGTTCTCCAACCGGCTTTCTCCTTCTTTAGCTCCTCCACGTCCCCCCTGCCCGCCTTCTGGTCCTCCTGTATGTGACAGGAGGCAGTGGTCAGAGAAGAACTTCCATCAACACATGCAAGAAGTAATCATTACCGGTAGACTTACTGGTGCAGGGGGCTGGTGCAGGGTCCGAAGTCAGCTTGTAGTGGTCATCCTTACAGTAGCACAGGGCAGATCCCGGCTCTTCAGTGTAACTATGCTCAGGGCACCAGGAGCATCCAGTTTCTTGAGCCGACGACTTATAGGACCCTGGTGGACAAGCTGAAAATAAAATTGACAAGATGAAGGTGGCCTGTTCAGGTTCCACATGCAAAGCTCAGAGATTAGAGCAAGATTTTATAATGTCATGGACCAACACTCTGTAGCCCTGACCCCTCCATGCCATCCCCATCTGAGGCACATCACAAAGGTGACTTTAATTCCCTCAAATAATTGGAGAATTCCAAGGAGCTAGGAGCAGGACCATGGCATTTAGCTCCATTGTCTCCATGCTTGAGTGACCCAGATACCATATGACGGAGGAGCAGAACGTTCCCCCATCCAGCCTGCTCCACTATTGAAACCACAACTGATGCATTTTCCTTTCGACACCATTCTCCTGTCTACTCTCCAACACCTTTGGCACCCTTCCTTATCAAGAACATATTAATCTCCACCCAATTACTTAGCTTCCACAGCCATCTGTGGCAGTGAATTCCACAGATTCACCACTCTCTGGATGAAGAATATTCGTCTCTTCTCTGTTCTAAAGGGACATCTGAAACTGCACTCTGACCCTGACCTCCGATGCACATTTGCATCAGCTTCCTCTGGGTGCTCGAGATTCCTCCCACATCCTAAAGAAATGGGGTGGGTTAATCAGCTACAGGGAATGAGCTCTGAGTGTAGCTCTGAAAGTTGGTGGACTTTATGAGAGTGAACGCAGGTTTCTGGAGTATGGAGGAAAAGCATGTGAAATTGGTGGGATTGTTCTGCTGGGAGCTGGCATGGACTTATTAGGCTGAATGGCTTCTACTTGTGTGGAAAGGATAATGTTCATGGCACAGATAACAAAGGGGACTTTAATGCCTTCAAGCACTGAGGGCTTGAAGTGCCAGTTAATGAAATAGACAAAGACGATGTGGTCAAACAATAATCATGGCTTTTATTAGCAGAAACTAATGGTACAATAATGAAAGACAATGGGTGCATATACAGTTATACCCAAGGGGAGTGTCTTTAATGGTACAGATAAATACACGGCCAATGTCAGTAAGGCAAGGCTAGGCGAAAGGGAGACTGGCAGCTCAGCAGGGATTCACCACAGGGCAGCACAATGCTATTACAGCGCCAGCGACCCAGGTTTGAATCCAGTGCTGTCTGAAAGGAGTTTGCACGTTTACCCTGGGATCTGCATGGGTTTTCCTTGGTTGCTCCGGTTTCCTCCCCACCCTCCAAAACGCATGATCAATTGGCTTGTACTGTGTTTTCAAAATAAATGCAAGAGCACACAGTGGCAGCATGGCTGAGATAACATCAAACACGAGGTGAGAGAGAAAAAAAATCTCATTGCAAAGCAAGCAGTGTTCATTGGTTTTGTGCTTCGCTGAAATCATTTGTTGCTGAATGCTGGGCTGCCCTGAGGAAAGGACTAATGATATACTGGCCATTCCTGCTGAGATTTATCATCAGGGTTAAGGTCTGTTACTTCAGCACCAAAGGCCATTGGATCTCATACACCCCTTATTGTAGCGTTCCAATACGCAAATGGTCAGTTTCCATTTTAATAAACTAATTCTCTTTCAACACAGTGGGGAGCAAAGTGAGAAGCCATCAAATCTTTTGTGCTGTAGAATCAAAGTCCCCATGCAATAAAAAGAAAACTGAAATTAAATTTAAATCAGGGGAATGGTGAGAAGAATACAACTAAAATAAGAAGCATTCATTAACAAAACAACGGCCCTATAGGTATGATTCCAATAAAGAAAAGATGTCAGAATAAAATCAGAAACGTTTTGCAACATGCTGTCAATATTAAAATGAAACTTGATTCAACTGTAATAATTCTTTGACTGCCAGTGCTTTCTTCTCCCCCTCAATAACAATTAAACCCTCTTTTATCGACTCAACAGGCCACTGGAATTGCTGACACCCCACTCGGATAACTTGAGATGAGCTGAACATATATTGTCTCCGTGCAATCGATTTGAACAAAACGCATCATTTAGTGTCTAACAACCTCTTCTGTTGTAACTGTGCCTGGACCCTTAGGCCAGAATGTTCCCAGCACATCTGTCTTCAAATGAACATAGTCTGTATTTACGGTACTGGTGAAAATCCGAGGAAATGAGCTTATTGAAATGACAAGCAGACAGGTGAACAACCATGCAGTCCCAGCTTGTGACATTTCTGAACGCTGCTGGAGGTCCTACCGAAAAGGGAGCGACCTGGTCGGCCGCACACCGCGGATCCGGCCCCATCCGACTTCCGGGCAACCCAGAATCTCAACCCGGCGGAGGGCAAATCGTTCAGCTGAGTGCCAAGACTCCATTGGCGGCAAGGACAGTGTGCGAAGTTTGATTTTTAAAAAATGAGATGTTTTGTTGTTTATGAATGACTAGGTGGGACCATAAGACTTAGGAGCAGAATTAGGGCCACTCAAATCATGGCTGATGTATTCCCCCTTTCAAACCCATTCTCCTACCTTCTCCCCAAAGCCTTTGATGCTCAGACTAATCAAGGACCCATCAACCTGTGCTTTAAATCTTCTCCAAGATGGCCTCCAAATGTGACAACAAATTCGACAGATTTACCATCATCTTCCTCTTCCCTTCCCCACCTTCAATCCTCTCTCCCGATTTCTCACACAACCTCTATCTTCCCTTCCCTCATACCATTTTCTTTCCTGTCTCTACTCCCCACTCCTGAGCCCACCCTCCGCACTTGCCTGTCCTTACTGCAACCCTCACGGACCAGTACAGTCAGTACAGAATTAGCCTCTCATGAAGTGTGAGAGAGGCAAGTATTGGGAACTGGCAGGGGAGATCCAAAAAGCAAAAACCCTTCTCCCTTCTTTGTCACCTTCATCCAGCTACAGTGAGTGCCATCTGGATTAGAACACAAAGCGGTGGAGAAGCTAATGAAGGAAATTCCCTAGCTGAGAGCATTATGTGTCATGGTACAACAAAGGAAGGCAACAGAAACATGGACCTCATCCATGGAGAGGGTAACAAAGTGCATTTGAGATAATATAAAATAAATGGGGTGGTGTTTTTTGAGTGGGTATTCACATCTTTTGAAGAGCAAATGTTGGGTGGCACCGTGGTAAGCGCAACACCTTTACAGCGCCAACGATCAGGATTTGAATTTACTGGTCATTACACAACTACGATATACTGAGTGCAGCAAAATTCTTGCTTGCCGCAGCCAAATAGTATGTAAGGTAGACCAACTGCACAGCATATAAATTAAATTTTGCCAGGACAGAGGCGATGAATATAAAAGGATAGATAAATATATATTCACAGCTGCAGCTAATGCAAGAAAAAAGTGATAATTCAGTCATGTAGATAAATCTTTTGATGGAGTGAAACAAGTAAGTCAGCAGATACTGTGATCAGAGCGAATAAATTGCTCGAGAAACTCAGCAGGTCCTGCAAGGTCCATAGGGGGTAAAACTATGTAACCAGCGTTTCGGGCCTGGGCCCTTTGTCAAGGAATTATTTCAGTAGAGATTTCATGATCCTGGAGCAGTTTATGGTTAGGGTTAGGGTAATAATGTGCAAGAACTTGATAACTGTTGGGGGGAAAAAACTGTACCCTGATGAAATTATCTGATTAAATCTTACTTTGGGGAGGAGAGAATAGTACAAAGAGAAATGAAATCATTCTATCCTCTTGTTTCCACATCTTCTAACATCGAAGGAGGCCATTTAACCCACTGATTCAATGCCAGCTCTCAGAGGAGTCCACATAAAACACACATAACCCAACTTCACGATGGGACCCAGGCCATCATTTTCTGCTGACAAGTGGTATTTGCCGTCTAAAGCTTCACTGAGCATGCAAACAAAAATAGCAGCCCAGAATTGGCAATGACCTCATGGGAAAAATAACTTTGACAATCATTATTATCTTGGAAGAATTCTGAAGTCCACAACTGAATAGTTAAACAAGGATATTCAGAGGTTTCTGTCAACTACTTTCAATTCTTCCATGGGGTATACGGGTTCTTGCTGAAATCATGAATCTGCCATAAATCATGAATCTGCCATAAGGAAGACAAAAATCCGCCATTAGTATTGCCAGGCGCCCCTTCCGGATAAAGAGAAGCAAACAAGAGTCCCCTCAGAGCAGGGTTGGTGCCAAGGGGAGGGGCATTCACTGGCAATGTCCCCTCCAGCGAGGTACTGCACTCTCCCATATTCTTGCAGCCATCACTCGCCATCAGACCCGTCCCCACCGGCATCACTAGCGTGTGTCAAAGTTTGCTAGCACATGCTAATGACTGTCCACGCAATAAAAAACGTGCCTTCGGCTGCTACGTCAAAGGGACGGAGGAGGTTTACGTCCGTTTGGCAGGTAGTCCACCAGCCAACCCCCTCCCCCCCCCACGAGTGAATTAATGCATATCGGTGCCCCCCCCCCCCCTTCCATGTTACACTAACGTCTCCTTCTAACACTTATTCTGGCACCAACCCTGCCTCAGAGATACTGAATTTCCGTTGATTTACCTCCAGCACTCCTACAAGTCTTGAGTTCAGTTCAAGCCATCGGCATCCCGAGCTCAGGCTCAAACCCCTGACCTGACGAGGAAGCCTTTAGTACCCAGGTCCCTTCGGGAGTCCATCTTGCCCTCAGCACCCTCTCGGCTTGTGGTTCCGATACCTGGCTCTCATGACCCAGACTCCAGCAGCGTGAGTTGTTTGACTTTTAACATTGTTCCTTAAACAAGTGTCTACTGTATCAAGTGAACAGTAGCAGAGATTTTATTGAAGACACCCTTTACACAGAGATGCTGGATCACTATTTATCACAGAAAGCAACCCAGAGCCTGAACTCAGATCAAAAAAATGAACTGTTGGAAAATCTCAATGGGTCAAGCAGCCTCTGTGGAGGCAAAGGGATGGTGAACATACTACCTTAAGCATGATATGCACTGAGTCCCTCAAGAACAGCAGAGTTCCACAGTTGGTAGAGCCACTGGCTCACAGTGCCAGAGACCCAGGTTCAATCCTGACCTCACGTTCTATCAGGGTGGAGTTTGCACGCTTCCTCTCTGCTCGCACGAGGTTCCTCCAGCTGCTCTGATTTCCCCCAACATGTGGGTCAGTAGATTAACTGGCCACTGTAAAATATCCCAAGATTGTAGATGAATGGTAGAATCTGGAGGGAATTAATGAGAATTCAGCGAGAATAATAAAAATGGAATTAATGTTGATTTGGTCACATAGTTGTTTGATGATGAGCTGGAATTTGAATTGAAACGTTTACGTTTAAATTTATTTACAAAATGGTAGAAGCCGATCCTGGCCATTGAAGCCTGTTCTACCTAATTATACCTAATTAACCTACCAACCCCAGAACACCTGGGGAAAAGCTCGGTTATCGTAGTAACCAATTCCAAAGGTGCAATTATGCGTGTCCCCAGAAATAGAAAACCAGGAAAAACATCAAACAAAATCCTGGGTATCATCCTTGATGAAACCAAACAGACCAAATACCTTGGCATCAAAATCCAAACGACCTGCATTGGAACGATCAGACGTATCATACAACCGTGAAGGCAAAATTTTCTGAGGCGCAGCTTCCGTCATTGTTCAACTTCTGTCAAGGACAAGTTGTGCCTCACCCTTGTCAGACCGCATTTGGAATACACAGTATCTGTATGGGAACCATACACAAACAAAAACACTAACCCCATCGAACGTGACCAGAGACAGGCAGCCTGATTTGTTACAAATACATGTGGAAGAGAAGCAAGTGTTATAAAACTCTTGGATTTATTAAAGTGGTGCACTCTCACCAAGACAGATATGAAGCACACCACCTGACCTGTTTTTATAAGATGCTAAACTACCAGCTCGATATGGACGACAAATCCTACTCTGAACCCAAGCCTGCTCGGAGCAGATGGGGACACGCAACCCAATTTGTATTGCCATCTTCCAAGATAGATGTGTACAGCAATTCATTCTTCCCACATACAATGAAAGCATGCAATAATCTTCACCCTACCACACACACACAACCAGAGCCAGTTACATTTAAGACAGTTCTTCTTTAAAAATATCTTCCTTAAGCACACCCTCCCCCACCTCCAGTTTAAATTCCATATGGAATATTTTGGAGGATCAAGAAAGCTATTACAGAATCCCAGGTTCGAATCCTGTGCTGTCCGTATGGAGTTTGTATGTTCTCCCCCTGTATTCCTGGGTTTTTTCCAGGTGCTCCGATTTCCTCCCATCCTTTAACTGGGGTATTTGGGGTGCATGGCCTCATGGGCCAGAGCCCCTTTTACCGAGAACATAGACAGTGACAGATTTGAACCCAGGTCAATTGTGCTATAATAGCATTGTATTAATTGCTATGCCAACCATGCTGTCGCATTTAAAACAAAATTGGTGGGCCAAAGAGTCTGTCTCAGAACTGTATCTCTCCAAACCTCCATGAACCCATGACTATAGCAACCCCTGATAACCTAGATGGGTGGGAAAATAACTTGAGGCAGGTTAGACTGTAGGGCAATGAAGTACACACAACATTCAGAGCCTATCCAACAGGAAGAAATGGATAGGTAACAGGTCTTCAAAAGGAAAGATCCAAGGAATTAGTTGAGAGAGACCTTCAATGTCATAAAAGGATTTTACAGGGTAGAAATGGAGATGATTCCAGAGAAGGAGTCATGAAGCTTGGAAGCAGCCCATCGGGTGCACCCTATTCATGTCAACCAGTGACCCTTCTGTAGTAATCCAATCCAATCCTCCAGCACTTCAATGTCTCATCGATTCAAGTGCTCACCGAGATGCTGCTTCCAACATTCTTTCAGGTTGTATGCTCTCTACTCATTGGATGAAAAAGGTCCCCCTCATATCCCACCATCAGACAACATATTTCTGTCACTTATTTCTGCCACCTACAACGTGATCCCACCTCCAGACAAATCTTTCCCTCTCTGACTTCCACAGGAACCTCTTCCTCTGTGACTTCCCTGTCCACTCCATGAGACAATAGGACATAGGAGCAGAAATGGGCCATTCAGCCCATCAAGTCTGCCTTGCTATTTAATCATGAGCTGATCCATTTTCCCAGTAAGCCCCAATGCCCAGCCTTCACCCCATTAACTGAAGCCCTGACTAATCAAGATCATATCCATCTCTGGTTTAAATATACCCAATGACTTGGCCTTCACAATTGCCTGTGGCAACAAATTCCACAGATTCACCACCTTCTGGCTAAAGAAATTCCTCCGCATCTCTGTTCTAATCAATTGCCCCTTCATTCCTGAAGTTGTCGCCTCTTGTGCTAGATTCTCTCACCATGGGAAACAACCTTTCTACATCTACTATGTCCATGTCTTACAACATTCAAAATGTTTCAGTGAGATCCTCCCTCATTCTCCTTATGTCCAATGATACAGGCCAAGAGCCATCAAATGCTCCTCATATGATAACCCTTTCTTTCCCAGAATTATCTTTGTGAAGCCTCTCTGAACCATCTCCAACATTAGCACATCCTTTCTTAAATGAGGAGCCCAAATCCGCTCACAATCTTCCCCATGAGGTCTCACCAGGGCCTTTTAAAGCCTCAATAGCACATCCCTGCTCTTATTCTATTTCTCTGCAATGAACACCTTCTTCGCCACCGACTCAACATGTAAGTTTATCTTCAGGCCGTCCTGCCTGCACAAACTCCCAGGTCCTTTTGCATTTGGGTGTTTTCAATTTTCTCTATTTTTAGAAAATAGTCTACCCAATTATTTTTTCTATCAAATTTTCCAACATTGTATTTCATTTGCCGCTTCTCTGTCCGTTCTCATTAATCTGACTAAATCCTTCTGGTTCCTCAACACTACCTGCTCCTCCACATACCTTTGTATCATCTGAAAATTAGGTCAGAAAACCATTAATTCCATAATCTAAATCATCAACTAGACAACATAAAAAGAAGCGACCCCAGCACTGACCCCTGTGAAACGCCGCCAGCAAATGGCAGCCAATCGCCCCCTTGGCCGCAGAAAATGCTACTCTTGCACCCATACCTTCTCCATCAGTACCATTCGTGAATCCAAACAATCTTCACTTGAGAATCTGCAGGGGGTCGTCTACTGCATCCGATGCTCCCATTATGGCCTCCTCTTGGTCAGAAAGACTGGACACAGATCGGAAGATCAATTCATTGAGTGCTTTTGCTCTGTCCAGTGTAATAACAGGGATCTCCCACTGGCAACTCATTTGAATTCTCCACTCTATTATCCCTCAACATGTCTGTCCATGGTCTCCAGCACTCCCAGATGGAGATCAGCCGCAAACTGGAGAAACAAACCTCACATTTCACCTTGGCACCATCCAACCAGATGGCATTAACATTGACCTTCACCCTCTGTGATGTCTCCCCATCCCATGTTTTTCTCATTCCCTATCCCTCTTTCTCCTTTCCTCCAGCTCTGTTTTTACAAAACTACCCCCATCTCCTGATCAATTCTCAGCTTTTTTTCCTGCTCTCTGATCCATGTCCATGTATGGTCTTTTCACTGTTGGCCTTCTCTCTTCCCCCTGCTCCTTCTTCCCTCCTCCCCCTATCCTTATCATTCAGGCACCTGCCTGCATTTTGCTCTTAGCTTGATGAAGGGCTCAGGACCGAAACATTGATTATGCACCTTTGCTTTCTGTGGACACAGTGAGAGCCGCTAAATATCTACCGCATTTTTGTGTATTCACGACAAACACATAATCTGCAGACTTGGTTTTGTCCCCTAATTCGGGGGTGGCCTAGTTGGCATAGCAGTTAGCGCTATGCCTTTACAGTGCCAGACATTGGGACCAGTGTTCGAATCCCGCGCTGTCTGTAAGGAGTTTGCACGTTCCTCCTGTGTCCGCATGGGAAATCCTGTTTCCTCCCACCATTCAAAAAGTACTCTGGGTGTAGGTTAATTGAGTGTAAATTGGACGGCACTGACTCACGGGCCGAAATGGCCTTTTACCGTGCTGCATGTCTAAATTTAAATTTAAATCTTACCGAAATCTTTTCCCCATCACCCTAAACCTATGCCCTCTAATTTTCTTTATCCATGACATGTGAATACATTTCCTGCAGTCTACTTCATGTTTATCCCATCTTCATCTCTTCAGCTTTCTACTGTCTGTCATAACTGAACTACTCCATTCTAGGTACATCCTGGTGAATATGCTCTGAACCTTCACATCATTCGCATACCTTGGTACCTTGATTACTGTACACAGTAGTCCAGCTGGGTTCTGACCAAGGTTTTAAAAAGTTGGAGCCTGACCTTTTTAATTTGAATATTCAGCACCTGGACAGCGTCTTCCAAAGGATATTATTTACCAGCATTGACCGTCCTGTCTCCAATTAGTCCTTGCTTTTCCGAGTGATCAACCCTGAACCTCACTATTTCTTGCAGCAGAATTTAGAGTTAACAGACATCTGGCCGATGATTCTTTTTGAAAAAGGAGACCATATTTACTCTTCTCTACCCAGCAATGTATTAGCCAGAACCATGGTCATATCTTCCTTTGTCTTCTGCAACAGCCCAGGATAAATCTCATTCTGTCCAAAGAATTCATCTACCCAAGACATTGAGTACCTCCTTTTTATTTCCCATGGGGTCTACTTTTTCTCTTGTCCTTAATGCACTTAAAGAACACTGTTTGACTTTCCTTGCTCCTGTCTACACTGATTTCTTCTGACCCTCAGTCTTCCCATTTTCTGTTTTTAAGCTCCTCTTTTGTTCACCCTTGATAAGCCTCCCCTGTCATTAGTTCCCTGTTCACTTTTTATCCAGACCTCAGTATCCCTCGGCATCCATAGATCCCCGTGTTGTTGACCCTGCTTTTGTCACCCTTTCAGGAACCCTTGGGCCTTGAACTCTTGCTTTTGTTCATTTGCATGCTCCCCATTGTGTCAAGGGAGACTTACCTGCAAGTAAAAACTCCCCTGTTCGCTTGAGCTCTTCATCGAGAATCAAATCCCAGCAAAGGCCTCAGGCCTGAAACGCCAACGGCCTTTTGGTTCCTGTGGTTGTTGTGTGAGTTTCTCCAGCACCCAAGTGCATGCCAACTCATTCCCTTTGCCTCCTCCTCTGTCTCATTGAAAATTTTATACCTGTAACACCTCTGATTTACCACAGCTTACAAACAAATAAAAAAATACTCACTCGTTTCCTTCAGCACACCGTGAAGTCGACTTTCTTTTTATTAATCAGTAGATACCACGTTCCCCAAACACCACCCAGCAAAACCCCTGTGATCTTTTTATTGACTCACTGCCAGATGGGTGATACTGACCTTCTCACTCTCCTCCTGCATCCAAGATTCATCACACGTATACTGACACTTAACACACTAGTGTAGGTGCACCATTAACCCCCTCCCCCCCGTGTTATCAGAGGCTTCTGACACCTCTCCCGATGAAGGTAAGCAAGCGACCGTGACATCGCACCCCCCCCCCCCCCCCCAGCTTCCAAGCCAGCAAGGAGGCGACTGATTGGAACAGTCCCATTACGTAACAGTCTTGAGGGCCTACAGTTCAGCCTGACCTGGTATGATACTGCACTGGCAAGGGTGCGACTGGTCCTCTAACTCAGGCTCAGAAGCAGAACATGGACCGTCGATTTACGCTGGTTTCAACGTCAATGGAAACCGTGTCAGCTTTTCAATTCCTGTCAATCACAAAAGTCTTCGGGTGGCGTCAAAGGACCTGATTAAGACCATCTTAAATGGGCATCATGCCGGAGGGACACACAAGTACAGTGTTGTAAATCATTCAGCATGTACACTGCCGGTAACGCCTGTTGCATAGGAGTAGGTTGGGATCATCTCATTTTTTCCCCAAAGCCGATCAACATATCTAGCTGGATCATAGAGCGATGCGCTTGGATTTGGATTCAGAAACTCGCTTGGCAAGGTTAAGGTCATGCCATATGCAAGCTCCGCTGCTGAACATCCAAGCTCTGCCTTTACAGCAGTACTCAAATGCTGCCTTCAATTTTCAATGGAATCGTTTAATGAGGCCATTGGCCTGCAGATGGTAAGCTGTAGAGCAAATGCGGGTTATGCCTAGAATATCAGTGAGAGTGTAGAACAACGCTGACTCGAACTGAGACCCTCGATCCACTGTAACGATCCATAAAACCTTAGGGCCCCTCACCGCAGTAGTGTCAGTGATAAGAATGGTCTCCTGATTTTTGTGGCACTCTTGATTCACATACAATCCTTCCTCCTCGTACAGATCCTACCCTCCTCAGACACTGTCCCAATGATCCAGGAACAGAATCCCACCACCCCCCACCCCCGCCCCCACCCTTCACCATCCCTTCAATCTGCTTATTTCTGCTTATGGCCATTTTTGAGGTCCTGCTGTTTAAAACAGCTACCTTGCACCCTAAAACTCGTGTTGCTGGACCTTATACCCTCTCCTACCTTTGGCATTGGAACCTCCAAGTATTACAATTTCTGGGCTAGGTTCCCTCCCCTCTCAGAATATCCAATGGATCCTGACCCTGGCACAGGGAAACAACATACCAACTGCAAGTGAAATTAGGGCAGAGCAAAATAAATACCACAGGAAAATTAGGACAGATGCCTTTATAAGATGGAGGTTTATATAAATCTTCGTCCATGAAGCCAAGCCAAAGAAAAGAAAAAAATATATGGAATTCCACAGCACAAATTGCAGTTGAGATGATTAGCTTTAATACAGTTGAGGGAGAGCCAGGACATAAGGCTGGATGAAGAATAGGAAATAGGATTTATAGGAAATTTAAAAAAAACACAAGTGTTCTCTGAAGCAAAAGGCCAATTACATAGCTGTAACCATTTTGCAGTCCTGAATAATTTCAGTCAACTTCTCTGGATCTTTTCAAATTACATCTATTTGTCTTGGGTCTCCAAAAGAAGATGTGAAGTAAAATGAAATCTGCCCATGATGTGTGAATCTTTGATGCTTTGAAGTACAGTTTTACCAGCAGTAAATATATTGCCTTCAATAGCGTTTTATTAGAATATTTGATTTCCTCGATTTTGTCCCTCAAATTTTGAAATTTGTATTGACAACCATCTACTTTTGTTAATGCATAAAGCATGAAAGGATTTTAAAATACTTAGCTTGTCGAACAAAAGAAAAATCATTAATATGTTGAATAAATGTTATTCTTGTCACATTTACATAATTCCCATTTATACAGTGAAACACAAAAAAGAAAGTGAAACCTTCTGGGACACAGGGATGAACATTTCTCGACAACAAAGTGATAATGAAATGCCAGACCATTTCTCAGTGTGTCAAAATTGGAGTATTAGTCTGTACACTAATTTCTGCTTCATGAAAATCCAGGCAACTGAAATCGTGTAACATTTTAAACAGTGCCTTACTGTTGATATTTTGAGGTGTCAGTATTTTAACACTAATTAGAGCAGCACAGTTGTGTTGAGTGATACATTAATAAACCTTGCACATATGTAGCACCTTGCCACCTTGCAGAAATTATCATCATGGACGTTAAGGACACTGAAAGGAGTTATTCAGCCTTTCCAGTTCAAATCAGCCAAGAGGCCGTTCAGAATAATCCCACTCTTCAGTTCTCAGCCTTCCAAGGAAAAAATTGACCTTTGAAAATCATGATGTGTGTTTCTCTCTTCACCCTATATTAAGACAGTGAGTTCTAGAATTCCAATCTTTTTTTTAAAATTTACACATACGAAGCTGTAACAGCCAATTCGGCCCCACGACTCTGTGCCGCCCAACTTACACCCTGTTAACCTACACCCCAGTACGCTTTTGAAGGGAGGAAGGAAACCGTAGCTTCTGGAGTAAACCCACGCGGACACAGGGAGAACGTACTTACTCTTCACAGACAGCGCGGGATTCGAACCCAGGTCTGGTCCCAATCGCTGGCGCTGTAAAGGCGTTGCGCTAACCGCTATGGCAACCGTGCTGTTGTATTGTCAGGTAGGGGGAAAAAATCATCCCCTCTCACATTTAAGTTCTTGCCTTTCTCCTTGCACTTTAGTTTTTGACCAATCCACTAAGGGAAATCGGTCATTTTTATTCTTCATATTTTATTTAAATTTTAATTCAGTTTCCTTAATCCTGAAGAATACCATCCAGATCTCACATACCTTATGTGCTGTTAAAGGACTGGTAGCAAAGGTTCGAATCCAGCACTGTCTGTAAGGACACAACGCTGGAGAAACTCAGCCAGTCAAACAGTGTACTTTATATAGCAAAGATAAAGATACATGACCAACATTTTGGGTTTAAGTCCTTCATACCTTAATAAAGATACACTGTTTGACCGGCTGAGTTTCTCCATCAATGTATTTTTATTTCAACCACAGTGTTTACAGATTTCATGTTTTACTGCTGTCAGGAGTTTGTACGTCCTTTAACTCTGCCTCCACTTTATCTACCGCTGTTCTCAACATCAGGAAGCAGCTTTTCATGGAATGCACAGGACCAAGGTAATTTCTGAGATTACAATGAATCATTTGTTATCGTCTGAGGAATTAACTTGCTTCCCCCTCCAACCTTCTTTAGCATTTCCTTTCAAAATATATGAAAAACATAGTCATGTCCATATCAACCAAACTCGTCCCATTTTCCTGCATTCAGCCCATTTCCATCTAAAGATTTCCTATCTACTCACCTCAATGGCTTTTGAACATTACAATTCTATCTGCCTCTATCACTTACACTGGCACCTTGTTCCACATACTCACCACCCTCTGTGTGAAGAGGGTTCCCGTTATTCCCCTTTTAAATCTTCCCCCTTTAACTTTAATGTTCTCTTGTTTTGGATATTACCCTCAGAAAAAAAACATTGTGACCATTTGCCCTATCTATGTTCCTCATGATGGGCATCCCCACCTACCACTACCCACAGCCTCCCATACTCCAAGGTGAAAAGTCCATGCCTATCCAGCCTTTCCTTATGAATCAAGCCTTTTAGTCTCTGTGAATCTTTCCTGCACCTCTTCTGGTTTAATTATTTTTCTATAGCTGAATGACTAGAGCAACACACATAATGCTTCAAGTGTGGTCTCACCAACAGTTGTACATGACATCTCCTGTGCTCAAAGTTCCAAGTTGAAATTTATTGTGTGAGTACATACATGGCATAACATACAACCCTGAGATCCCCTTTCCTGCAGGCCAGGCAGAATTCTACTTATTGGCAACTACAAACTGTACACAAGAGAGAAATGTAAATAAGAAAGAAATGTAATAAACAGGTACAAAGTCCGTCGTGCCTGACAACACCAAGTGTGCCAAATGCCTTCTTCACCATCCTCTCAACCTACATCCCCACTTTTATGAAACTAAGTACTCGTATCCCCAAGTCTCTATGTGGTGCAACTCTCTCTCTCTGGAACCTCACCAATCAGTGTTCATTCCTTTCCTGGTTTAACCTACAAAAGTCCAACACCTCATATTTGTCTGAGTTAAATTCTATCTGCCTTTCCTTGGCACACATTTCCTGTTCATCTGGATCAGTGGTTTTCAAACTGCCCCCCTAAACTCACATCCACTTGAAGTAATCCCTATGCCAAAGTGCTCTGTGATCAGTCAGAGTTTACTTTAGGTGGGATGTGAGCGGAAAGAAAGAGCTTTAAAAACCACTGTTTTAATCGTACCTCATTGACTCGTTATGTGCTCGGTTTGATAACTCCAAAGGAAACGAGCCAATGACAATTTTTCTTAAGCCAAATATTTCAGTAACAATTGGGTCTGGAGCAGTGGTTCTCAACCTTTCCTTCCCACTCCCATCCCACCTTAAGCAATCCCTTACTAATCACATAGGAATCACTTAAGGTGGAATGTGAGTTTAGGGGGTCAGTTTGAAAACCACTGATCTAGTACTTTCAGATACCCTTCTTCATTGTCCTCTATTTCACCGAATCCGGCGTCATCCGCAGACTTACGAGAGATGCAACTAAATTGTCATCCAAGCCGTAAATATAGGTGACAAACTAGGGTGTATCTAGCATTGATCCCTGCAGCACACCCCTGATCACAGCCCTCCAATTTGAGTAACAACCCTCCACACCACCCTCTGATACCCACCATCAAGACAATTCTGTATCCAATTGTCCAATTGGCTTTCTTACCTGGATCCCATGAGTCTGACCTTCTGGACCAGCCTATTTCCATTTCAACAGTCATCAATGCTATGACCCCACTTTATCGTCTTCCATTCTCTCAAAGGCTACATCCCTTTTGCTTTTTATTTCCCTTATGGAAAGAAAACAGTGAATGATGCAAATATTTTGTAGATCGGGCAGCATCTGTGGGAAGAGATTTCGAATTCTCTGATAAGTTTACACCTTTTTCTTATCACAAATGTTGCTGAAATATTTTCGGCATTCATAAGGACATAAGAAATAGGAGCAGGTGTATGCCGTGGGGTGCATCGAGCCTACTCCGCCATTCAATGATTTGGTGATAGGCTCAGCTCCACTGACGTGACTTTCCCCTTAATTCCCATTCTATGTAAAAATCCATTCAACCTTATCTTAAATATGTTTAGTGAGGTCCACAGACTCACCACCCTCTGGGAAAACCTCCTCACTCTACCTCCCTGAATCTTGAGGCTATGTCCCCTAATTCAAGTCTCACCCACCAATGGGAACAACTTACCCTCCTCTATCTTATCCATGCCTTTCATATTTAAAAAAAAAATCCATGATTCCCCCTCATTCTTCTGAATTCCAATGAGTTCAGTTCCAGGTGGCTCAATCTCTCCTAAACTAACCCCCTCATTTCTGGAGTCAACCTGGTGAACCACCTCTGCACCACCTCCAAAGCCAGCACATCCGTCCTCGAGTAAGGAGACCAGAACTGCACGCAGTACTCCAGATGCGGCCTCACCAGTCCCCTGTACATTTGCAGTATCACCTCCCTGCTCCATAATCCAATCCCTTGAACATTCCATTTGCCTTCTTGATTGTCTGCTGCACCTGAAACCAATCATTTGCAATTCATGCACAAACACTCCCAAATTCCTTCTGCGTGGAGCGCGCTGCAATCGCTTGCCATTTAAATAATACCCTGATCTCTCATTTTTCCTTCCAATATGAATAACCTCACAATGACCAACATTCCTAGCTTCTATATCAGATCCAATCAACTCTGGGACCTTTTTGTTTTGTTCTTAGCTTCTATATACCAGCAATCATTATTGGTAATCTTTTTATTTCAAAATGTCAGAGGTTAGAAAGTTACTGTGGAATTACTCACTGAGAGAAACATCAAGTCACATTATGATGGTGGGGTGGCCCGGTTGGCGTAGCGGTTAGTGTAATGTCTTTACAGTGCCAGGCTGACGTTTGAATCCTGTGCTGTCTGTAAGGAGTTTGCACGTTCTCCCTGTGTCTGCATGGGTTTTCCCCAGGAATGTAATGTGGACGGCACGGACACGTGGGCTAAAAAGGCTTATTACCATGCTGTACGTCTAGCTTTAAATTTGTTTACCAGCATACTGAATACAGTGATGTACACATGGATTATTTAACACTCAAGATTGAACATGCCACATAACAATGAGGAAATATTGGTCTAATATGCGATGAAGTATAATATACAAGGGAACAAAATGCAAATGACCTGCCACATGAAGACTTCATATTGGATATATTCACATGTAATTTTCCCCGAATGTTGCACTTTTCCAGATCATCAGGTTGAACATTCCTTGAGTCAAAAGGCAACAGAGAAAATGACGCCTCTCCAATGAAATACTGACTGCATGTCATAATACTTTAAATATGACCTGTTCCAATTTGTCAACCAAATGGAAAACATTGAACAAATGCAGAATGAGTTGATAGCAGCTAAGCTTTAGCATTCTAATTTTTTTTCTACTTGAAAAAATCCTGAGATTTTTTTCTTTAAACAGTGAACATGGCAGATGTCCACAGGGCAAGCATTGATAAATCCATATTCATCTCCATGTAATTTGTTCAGTGTTACCAACGACTTCATTCCATATCTTCCATAATCTATTGAATTGCAGAATAATTAATCATCACTTGACCATGCTAACCAGGGGATAAATAGAAGTGAAATCAAATCTGCTGAAGATTTCACAGTACATCAGTTGCCAAGATCCCTATTTCAGTTTCCAGAGGTTTTTTTCAAAACTGCTTCACACATCATGTCTAAACTGAGCTACCTCTCTCAGACAGGGGATCAGTGATGTAGGATTATAACCCACAGCAAGCCATTTGGCCCATCTTATCTGTACTGACACTGAAAGAGCAATCCATTTAAATTCACTCCAACTTGGCCTAGAATTCAGTTCCAATTGAGAATTTGTTCAGGCAGACCTGCTTTTTTAAAAAAAATTAAAGTTTGGTAAAGATTGAGAAGAGAGTCCACAAAGAGGAGGGTTTGCAATTCAGGATTTGCAGGATTTTAATCTCATTAAAGATTAAGACGAATTTCAGCAACAAATTAAGGTGCAGGTTGTGTGTTCTTCGGGAAATGAGGAGAACCATCCCATCTCTTCTTGGCACATTTCATTCAGTTCTCCCCGTTAGGCCAATGGGAACCCAGGCAATTGAGGGCAAGAGCTGACTTCATTGACAACCACAAAATAGGTTGGCCTTCAGATGAGCAATTTGGCCCTTTGGAAAGACCCCGTTCATTGATGTTCTTCACAATTACCCAGAGGAATGTCCTATCTTGCACACCTTGCATGGTACCCTGCAATTATCTCATAGCCATGCCCCAAGAATCTGTATGAGACTTCAAGATGATCAAAGCAAGGTTCCTAAATCTCACGTTGCTGTCTTCCTAGACACCCTAGATGGTGTCTCTACTCTCATTCCAGGAATCTCAGGTTCACTTGAGCTGTTGATAAACCAAACAACATGCCTTAACAAGATGACAACTCCAAGTTTTCAGAGAGGTTTAGATAGAACCATGCAACTTGCTCCTATGATCCTTTTCCTTATCAGATTCCAGCACTGGTAGCCTTTATGTTCCTATTACACTCCTGGTTCTCTGGCTTTCTTCATGTTCACTCTCCTCTCCCACCTGACTCAATTCGTCCTTTCTGTTTCTTCACTTCCCCTACTATTTGCCCAATTCCCCTCCTCATCTATCCATCCATCATTCTTCACCCCCCCCCCCCATCACTTAGTGATGGCCATCTTCCTTCTCTAACCTCAGTCCTTTCTGAAATACTGACAATTCCCTTTCCCCCTGTAGGTGATGCTCAACCGCCCCCCCCCTAGTTACTCCAGCAGAGTAACTCATTATCTGTGAACCTCATTATTCTTTCCTTTATTTCTTTCGTGTATATTACATGAGTTGACATTTCTCAATCCTGAACACAAGGAATAATTAATGAATAGTTAGTTAATTGTTGAAACGTTGTCACTGGGAATAACACTTATCCCTCCCGGCTGGTCACTGACTGTGACCCTCAAAAATATCTGTTTAATGTAAAAGCAACCTGGTGAACACCAACAACGTTTGAGAATACATGTGGACAGATTTGTAGTAGAAAGAGCTGAGAAGGATATGGATGTCCATAATGCCAACCATGGATAAGTTGGGACAAAGGTCCTATTCTCTGACGTATAAATCTTTGATTCATATTCTTTGCTTTCTGTTTCATCACCAATCCTTAAATCTTTGTCAATATATTAACCTCAATTCCACATCCTCATCATTTTTGACCAGCTCTCTGTGTGGGTTCTCATAAAAAGGCGTGAAAATCTAAATCACAAGGTTTCTCTTGAGTTGACTGGTCACTTTTCAAAGGAATCTGAGAGATTAGATTGAGAATTTTCCTTTCAAAAATCCATACTTTTTTTGTAGGGTTTCTGCACTTATATCCTTCAGGACAGACTCCATTGCATCCCCTCGACTGACATAAATCTAACATGTCAGTTGTCCCATGATTTCTTCTTTCTTTTCTTTTTCTTAACTCGTGGGGTCAGATTTGACAACCTCCAATGCACAGGGCCAATTCCAGAATCAATAGAACGGTGAAAGTTGATAGCTGGAGCATTCACAATCGCTCTTGCCACTTCCTTCAAATCTCTCAGATGCTGACGATTGAATCCTTGGGATTTATTGACTTCAGTCTCCCTGACCTTTCAAGTATTTTTAAAATCTAATACCTATTTCCTTCAGTTTCTCCTTCTTACTCCATTCTTAGTTCTCGGGTACATCTGACAGGTTTTTTTTGTTGTCTTCTGTAAACTAGGCTAATGACGTTATTTAATTCCCCTGTGTCTTTTTTATTCCTCATTATAAATTTTCCCTTCACATTTGCCCTCAATGTTTATTTTACCTTTGGAATTTATTACACTGTATTTTTACTTTTTCTTATTGAGTTACTCTCTTAATCTATTTTCCTTTTCAATTTCTGGGTCCGCCTTTGCTAAGTTTAAAATGCTCACTACTAGTCCCAATGGATAGACCACTTTTTGTGTTGGGTTTTGGGCTTATATTATGCTGTTTTCCGAGTCATTCCTCCACACAACAGCGAAGGCCAGCAGACGGATTTCATATAATGTGAGCCCCATGAGGGAGGGCTCTCAGAAAGTGGACTCACCTTTGAAGGCTACTCCGGACAAAAATAGTTACCATCATTCCTTATCACCATTCCTAAAGAAATCAAGCTTGAGATAATGCTATCTTTAATGTAATCCTGACAAGGGTATTTTTTTTTAAATTTAGACCTACAGCACGGTAACAGGCCCTTCGAGCTCACGAGCCTGTCCCGTCCAAATAACCCAATTAACCTACAAGCCCCATATGCTTTGAAGGGTGGGAGGAAACCAGAATTCCTAAAGGTAACCCGCGCAGATATGGGAAGAATGTACAAACTTCTTACGGACAGTGGCAGATTCGAACCCAGGTATCCTGCTGCTGGAATAGTCTTGCAATAAACCAGTAGTTCCCAACCTTTTTCTTTCCACTCACATCCCAATTTAAGTATTCCTTATGCCATAGGTGCTCTGTGATCAGTAATGGATTTCTTAAGGTGGGATGTGGGTGGAAAGAAAAAGGTTGAAAACCACTCTTGTAATCGTACCTGATTGACTCAGTATGTGCACAGTTTCATAACTCCAAAGGAAATGGGCCAATGACAATTTTTCTCAAGCAAAATATTTCAGTAACAATTGGATCTAGATCAGTAATTCTTAACCTTTCCTTCCCACTCACATCCCACCTTAAGCAATCCCTTACTAATCACAGAGGACCAATGGCATAGGGATTACTTAAAGTGGGATGGGAGTGGAAAGAAAAAGGATGAGAACGACTGTGTTAAACGGTATGCTAACTATGCCCCTAAATCTAATGGTTAAAATTACTTTTGGTAGCCATAGCCTCCATTTTCAGGCCATTGCCACCACCCTTGATCTGGACCTCACTCATCTGGAAAAGAAGGACATGTATGTTCGAATGCTGGTTTATTGACTTCAGTTCAGCATTCCACACAGTACCTGATAGAGAAGTTGAGCCTGTTGGGCCTAAACACCTCCCTCTACAATTGGATTTTTGTCTTCCTGACGGGGAGACCTCAGGCTGTCCGGGAGACCTCAGGCTGTCCGGATCGGAAACACCACTTCTAAGATCATCACACTGAGCACAAGGGGCGCCTCAGGGCTGAGTGCCGAGTCCAATGCTGTTCACTCTGCTGACCCACAACTGCGCAGCAAAACACAGCTTGGATCACATCTTCACGTTCACTGGTGGTACGACCATCGTGGGATGAGTCAGTGAACTGTTACAGAGTTCTGTGTTGTGTATTGGCCTATGTGTTGTGTGGTTTTATGCTGAAAAGTGACAGTTTGCCTTAGAGAGCCAAGGTAAAGGTGAACGGCTGAGAGAGTAGGAGACAGACTGAGCATGTGCAGAAAATTATCTAAAAATGTCTGGACTTGGATGATAAACCACCACTGGGGTGCTGTGGAGTGGAAAAAGGCCAAGAGCATGAGACATGGTCAAGAGGACAGTTTAGAATGTTGAGCATCTCAAAAAGGATGAACATTCCGAAGGCAGCCAGAAGGATCCGGACCGAGCCAGTTGTTCCTCTCTCTGCAACCAACACAAGACAACTTTGAACTTTGTGCTCTCTCTCTCTCTCTCTCTAAGATCTTTTGGCTTCAGTTTACCAAACAAACTGAATTTTGTTTATGATCTTTGCTTCAGTTGAGATCAAAGTTTTGTGAGTCTTGTGTGTTTTGTGTCTACGTTTTTCTGTGGGCTGGTTGGAAGTGTAGCATAGACTTTAATTGCATATGTTATATTTATGCAGGGGAATTTATTAGTTTTACTCTGTTATAGAAATTTGCATAGCAACCAGTGGGCATTGTTATAAAAAGGGAGATTTTGAATTAAAGTTTGAAGGTGAATTTTTTGTTAATAAAGTCATTGTTCATCTTTACCCCTGTGAGATATGCCTTCTTTGTGGATTCTGGTTTGATCTTGTATCAGAACAGAGATTAGGTTCAGTCACTAACGGACTGGTGCAGAACCAACAACCTGCATCTGATTGTTAATAAAACATCAACTTCAGGAAGGCCCGGAGAGGTGGGGGAGGGGGTGGGAAAAATCACTCTCCACTGACCATCGACGGGTCTACCATTGAGGTCGTCAAGAGTACCAAGTTTCTTGGAGTGCATTTGGTGATGAATGTCACCTGGTCCCTCAACACCAGTTTCATACTCAGGAAAGCCCAGCAGCGCCTCTACTTCCTGCGAAGTTTGAGCAAAGTTCACCTCCCACCCTCCATCCTCACTACATTCTACAGAGGATGTATCTTGAGCAATTGCATCATTGCCTGGTTTGGAAACGGTACCTCCTTGGACCACAAAACCCTGAAGAGGATAATGGAGTCAGTGGAGAAGATCATTGGGGTCTCTCTTCTAACCTTGATGGATGGACACGATGCATGCGGAAGGCAAATAACATTGTGGAGGATCTCACACATCCCTCTGAAGTGCCAGTTGATGAAGTAGACAAAGATGATGTGGTTAAACAATAATCATGGCTTTTATTAGCAGAAACTCATGGTACAATAATGAAAGACAATAGATGCATATACAGTTATATCCAAGGGGAATGTCCTTAACAGCAGAGATAATGGCCACCCAATGTTAGTACAGCAAGGCTCACCAGAGGGGAGACAGGCAGCTTGGAAGACATTCACCACAGTCTCCTCCTGGCTGAAGGGTTAAAATCGAAAGGACAGCTGCTGGGAAAGACTGAAGCAAGCGATACATGGATACCATGTTTGGCCTTGAGAATATTCTAACAGCCAAAATACTCCAGTATCTAGCAAGCAATCGAAATATAATGAGATGTTTTATGAATGTGTCAGCCTATCAGGTTTTTTTCGAATTCTGGTGCTTCGTCTCAAAACAGGTGGCTCCTTTGCAACCTTGGGAACTGGTACAGGTCCTGGGTCTGTCGTGTGGGAAGGACGGACTTCTGGACCTGCTCCAGAATCGCCAGCGTGAGGCAGTGAAGCCTCAGCATGACCATATGAAAGCTTACTAGGGGTCACAGGCTGAGGGGGTGAGTCCAACCTCTCAGGCTCACTCTGAGTGGGGGTGCAAGGAAGGGGCAAACCAGGCGAGGCCAGATCTCTTAGGAGTACAGTGTCCGTACTCCCGTCTGGGAATTTAACATGAGCGTAGTTGGGGTTAGTATGCAGTAGCTGAACTGGTTGGACTGGGGGTCTGTTTTACGCGCCTGAGCGTGGCTCTTCAGCAGCACGGTTACAGGCTCAGATAAACGGACTGGCCGGTCCATCACAGTTCCTGATTTCCTAGGAAAGGCAAACATACGTTCATGAGGTGTTTGATTTGTTGCAGTACACAGACTGAATAAAATGTAGTGCCTCAGGCAGCACCTCCTGTTCAGTACTAAACACAAAAGTAAAATCAAGAACATTAAGATGGCACGCTGGCGATTAGAACTCTCAACTTATAATTATGAGATCCAGTACAGACCGGGCAGGTTAAATGATCCCTCTGACGCATTATCACGATCTGCTGCTGGTGCTCAGCTGGAGGGGCCAAAAGAGATCCATAGGAGACTGTGCCACCCAGGAGTCACGAGATTCTGCCATTACATAAGGGCTAACAACTTTCCTTACTCTCAGGAAGAAGTAAAAAAATTGACGAAAAGCTGTCCTGTTTTGCGCAGAATGCAAACCGCAATGCTTCAAAGCTCCAGAGGCCACTTTCATCAAGGCAACCTGACCTTTTGAGAGGATTAGCTTAGATTTTAAAGGGCCGTTACCTTCCAACAACAAAAATGTATATTTCCTTACTGTAATTGACGAATATTCCAGATTTCCCTTTGCGATACCCTGCCCTGACGACTCGTCAGCGTCTGTCATTAAGTCACTTGACAGAATTTTCAGCATTTTTGATTTTCCCAATTACATCCATACCTATAGGGGCTCAGCATTCATGAGCGCTGAACTGCGGCGACCTCTGCTACAAAAGGGGATCGCCACCAGCCGTACCACGAGCTACAACCCGCAGGCCAAAGGGCAGGTTGAAAGGGCTAATGCTACAGTCTGGAAGACTGTTAATCTTGCTTTAAAAACACATGGTTACCCCGTTACCCGGTGGCTAGAGGTGCTTCTCTTCTTCTTCTTATCAGTGGGAGTACTTTTCGGCTTACACATTTAGCAAAGTGGCCGAGTTTCCCACAATAGTTGCAGGTAGCAAATCGAGCCAGGCACTTCTGTCTGGGGTGCCAGCTCTTATCACAGAAGTAGCATTTTTCAGAAGTTCGTCCTTTTCTTTCCTTCGGGGTTCCAGCACTCCTGGATGTTTCCTTTTCGGTTTCTAGCATTTCACTGGACCGCATGGCACTTCTCAGTGTTTTGGCTTAGAGTGACTGCCTGGTCGTAGGTTAAGGGTTCCATCTCCAGCAGCCTCTGTCGGATGTAACTGGAGTCAATCCCATTGACAAAAGCATCCAGCTTCAAGGCATTGCAGTGTTGTGGCACATTGACTGCCCTGACATCACATTTGTTTGCCAGTGAGTCGAGGGCCAGTGCATAGACAGCATCACTGTCCCCGGGTTTCTGGCGTCTAGTCAGCAACTGGTGTCAACATTCCGTGGCTATAGCCAGAGTGGTAGCTCCTTGCGTTTCGGCGAAAGGGACCTCACCCAGCAGAGAGTTCAGGTGGCCCCATTGTATCGCCTCATCGACCACGTTGTTTCGAGCCACGTGGTAATCAAAACAAGCAATCCAGTGGTTGAAAATTTCTCTGGCCCTTGGGGCAGACTGGTCGATTATCAGCCGCTCCGTCTTGAGTACTGCATCCATTTCTGCTCATAAAATTGAAGTGCCAGTTGATGAAGTAGACAAAGATGATGTGGTCAAGCAATAATCATGGCCTTTATTAGCAGAAACTCATGGTACAATAATGAAAGACAATAGGTGCATATACAGTTATATCCAAGGGGAGTGTCCTTAACAGTAGAGATAATAGCCAGCCAATGTTAGTACAGCAAGGCTCACCAGAGGGGAGACAGGCAGCTTGGCAGACATTCTCCACACCCTCTTGTAAACTTTTCTCCCTTTTGCCATCTGGAAGGAGGTACCGTAGCATTCGGGCCCACGCATCCAGATTGTGCAACAGTTTTTATCCCCATGCCATCAGGCTCCTCAATTCCTAGAATATACGTGTGTTAATATATCATGGATATTTTCATTGTTTTTTTTTGTATTATGACAAGACTAAGGAGATACAAACCTTCACTAACTGTAATGACTCAAGAAGCTTCTATGAAGAAATCAAAGTTCTGTATGGCCCATCAAAGCAAGGTGCCTCACAGCTCCTGAGCAAAGACAGTACACCCATCTTCAATGAGAGGTCAGAGCACAAGAAAAGATGGCAAGAACACATCTAGGACCTGTTGAGTAGACCAGGAACCATCACCAATGAAGCACTGGGACAGTACACCCTCGACCCATATTGTTCGAGCTAGATGCTCCCCCTACTCTTCATGAAGTCATCAAAAGACTAAAACCTTGACGACTGAGATCTATCAGTATGGTGTTATCATGCCTATACCATCTGTTCACAAAGAAGTCGGGAGCTGAAGAACTACCACAAGACTCAAAGACGTATCAATCGTGAACAAGAACAAGCGAGACAAGAGAGACTAAAACAATTATCGTGGCAGCTCTCTTCTGTCAGTTGCGGGAAAATACCCCATGAAGATCTTCCTTAGACGTTTGGTGTTCAACATCAATGACAACATCCTTCTAGAAAGCCAGTGTGGTTTTCGAACAGGCTGTAGTATAGTGGGTATAACCTTCTCTCTGAGGCAACTCCAAGTAAAGTGTGTTGAGCAGCAGAGAAGTCTCTATGTCACATTTGTTGATATAATCAAAGAGTTTGACATTGTTGGTAGAGATGGCCTGTGGAAGCTCTTACCAAAATTCGGTTGCCCCTCCCCATGCCTAACCAACATCATCCATCAGTTCCCCAATGGTATGGAAGGCTGCATCAGTATGTGTAGTGAGTTGCCGGACCCATTTCCCATCAGCAACGATATAAAACAGAGTTGTGTTTTGGCTCCTACCCTGTTTGGACTATTCTTCGCTGCTGTTCTTCAGGATTCCACATCAGATCTGAAGTTAGGGGTCTTACTACACACGAGGGCTGAGGACGAGCTTCTCAACCTTGCAAGACTGAGACCACAAACAAAAGTCAGGGACATGGTGGCACTAATGACTGGGCACTGGTTGCACAGGAGATCACCAGTCGCTTTGCCAGTACTGCTAAGACCTATGGTCTGACAATCAGCCTGAAAAGGATGGAGGTTTTGTACCAACCGGCCCCTGAAAAACCAACTGTCCTCATTGATGCCAAAGCTGCCAACGTTTTGCTCCCCTGGACAGTACAATAACCTCCTCAGCTTCTCCAGGTGTAGAGATTGAGTCAAGAACCAGAAAGGCCCACTTTGCCTTTGGTCAGTTGAAAGATCAGGTTTGGTCACAACACATCAGGTTGGCCACCGAGTTCAAGGTGTACTGGGCCATTGTCATATCATCCTTACTACATGGGAGTGAGACGTGGTGCCCATATCAGTGTCACTTACGTCAGCTTGACCAACCGCAGCAGCGTCACCTACATTCTCTGATGTAGATCAGAGCAGACCACAGAGATATAGCTTTTGTTTGGAAAAACACCATAGAGGGAACCTAATCATTGCACTTTGGATCTCATTGAATACTCAGAGGCACAGTGGATGTGGAGTTTAAAAAATACTTTTGTAATGGTGACAAGTAGTTCCTTCCGCAGGGACAAGTAGTTCCTTCTCCAGGGACATTGTGTATAATTGATTCACCTTTCAGCACATCTGCCATAGACAAGGTGAATAAATATATTTTGTCTGTTTTATATTGGAGCTAAGTCAAATATCTCTGCAGTACTGATTAATCTGAATCAGCTGATTGCTTGTGGCACGACAAGAAAACAAGGCAACAGATAGTCTTGGAAACACTGTAAATATGATAGAAGACTGCAAAAAACTAAAGCATATTGCTGTCACATCTGCTTTGTGTCACATTATCTTGCTTTTTCCCCTAACATTTCTAGTTGTGTCCAAGCCAATCTGCTTTCCTGAAACATATGTGCCATTTACATTGTGAATCTGACCAGAGGCAGGCCCAGGAGTCTCCTGGACCCCAGACTGAGCATTCACACTTACCATGAACAGAAGAGGATGTCAACATCACTTGGTGTCACGTGCATTCTTATCCCTTCATTTTAGTTATAATGGAAGTGATCATTGGGTAAATCAAGAGGTAAGGAGCATGTTACACAGAATCTCGCCCCATTTTTTACAGCTTGTTCAAACCAATGTATCAACACTGATGTTTCTGCACAAGCCTTTTCCTTTCTCAATTCAAATCAGGCGTTCAATACAACTTCCTTTCTCTTTCCCATCATTTTTATCGAGCTCGCTTTAAAATTGTTATTCAGATTTATCAGTAAGAAGTGAATTCTCTGGATTATTAGATATCTTCAGGCCTGGATTAACCATTAAACAAAATAAGCAAGTGCTCAGGCAACCAAGGGAAGGGGCATCACCAAGATTTTTCCACTGCAGCTGAACTCGGGCCCCACAATAAATGAAAAGAAAAACACACATATACAGGTAATATTTAATATAGTTGTGGGGTTTTGCCTGGAAGAAAACTGAATTTTTAATCTATTATTTCACATTCACCGCATATTAAGTCTTAATGTCTTGTCAGTGGGAACCATTGTTGGGCTGTGCTTGGGGGAGCATCCTTTTTCTTTCCACTCACATCCCACTCTAAGTAATCTCTATGCCATCAGTGCTCTGTGATTACTAAGGGATTGCTTAAGGTGGGATGTGGGTGGGAAGAAAAAGTTTGAAAACCACTGTTTTCATCGTCCCTCATTGACTCGTTATGTGCACGGTTTCAGAACTCCAAAGGAAATGGGCCAATGACAATTTTTCTCAAGCCCAATATTTCAGCCACAATTGGGTCCAGAGCAGTGATTCTCAACCTTCCAATTGTTAGGTCTGCTTTGTTCATGAATGAGTGAGACAAACACCAGGCTGAGTCGAAATCAGGGTTCTTTGTTCTTTATTACCGGATTGTAACACTTGCGACTAACAAAGTTAGTCGGAGAATGCATTCTGCCGTTATCAGCAAAATGGTGATTTTTTATACCCTTGGATACATGCTTAGAACATCATCATATCATTACTTGTCCAATGACTAAAACTGTTGCTATCCTTTCCCTGCTAGCTTCCTGCCTCTCAATCCATCAATGTCTCTCTTATCTTGTAAGTACAAGGATGCATTTACATCTTGTTACAGCCCTGTACATTCCCATCTCATGATGTTTTACCTAACAGGAGTACAAGGACACCTCCCCTTCTTGTTACTGCCCTGTACAGGGTAACTCCCTACACATTCCCATCTCATGATGTTTTACCTTACACCTTCCCACTCACATCCCAGCTGAAGCAACTCCTTCCTAATCACAGAACACCGCAACTCCTTCCTAATCACAGAACACCGATGGCACAGGGATTGCTTCAAGTGGGATGTGAGTGGGAAGAAAAAGGTTGAGAACCACTGGTTTCAGCCCTCAGTTGGCCTTAATCTGGCTCTGGTGACCCTTTTACATTATTTTCTCTATTTTTGTGATATTGACAAGGGCAAACATCTCAAATTCAATCAAATCAGACCATGTTTGTAAAGTTCCCTAATTACACGAGAGCATTTTTACTAGGATGTATGAAGAGTATATCTGGTGCATATTCCTGCTGCCAGATCACGGAATTCTGGTGTGATACGCTGATTTCCGAGACACTGGACAATGGAATCCCCGAACTTAATGTGATAAACACAAATGTACATGAAGACATAGTAATAAATAAATATATATATACATATTTTGGGATGAACAGGACACTCTTCGTCAATCTCACATCCTGTGAGCAGCTATTTTCCAACCTGCAGCCCTGATTTTGATGTTCCTGTACCCCTTCCTGCTCGTAGTGGGTCAATGATACCGAGTGCTGGGTGGAAAGGGTCCTCGATAGTTCTTTTGAGCCCTATTTAAGCAATTCACCCAGTAAATGTTGTCAATAAGGAAATGGAGAGCACAGTGACCTTCTTGTCAATTTGATGATCCTCTGTATTGACTGTCAGATGTTTTGCAGCTACCATATCACAAAATGATGCAACGAGAATAAATAATTGTGCTTCAGTAAAATTATGTCAAGATAGGAGCCGGACAAAATGGTCAGCATCAATTTAGAGGGCTTGAAAGGCTTTTGTTTTTTTCTCTGCTCTGTGTTCTATCAGCCACAACAACTTATTCCCACAACAACCCTGACCTCACCCTACCAGAGATATTCACTTTGTCCATTTCATCCATCCTTCGGCCTCTCTGCAACTTAAAATATGGTTTTTTTTTCGTTTCTTCCCAATTTGAAAAAGGGTCTTCACTCAGAAATGTTAATTCTGTTTTGCTGTTTGACCTGCAAAATATTTCCCGCATTTTCCCTCTTAATTAAGTAATTTCTGGATGATTCAAATTCAGATTTATTGTGAGAGTACATAGATGACATCAAATATACATTCTTTTTCCTGTGGGTGAAGCAGAATCACCACTTAGTGGTTGTGCAAAAATCAACATACACATGTAAACAAATAAAGAAACTGACTGTGCAATATAGAGATTTTAAAACATCGATAAATTTCAAAGTAAGAATTATAAAATGAGTCTCTGATTGAGTTTATTACTGAGGAGTCTGATAGTGGAGGGATAGCAGCTGTTCCTATATCTGGTGGTGTGAGTCTTGTGGCACCTCTACCTCTTGGTAGCAGCAAGAACAGAGCATGTGCTAGGTGATGTGGATCCTTGATGATTGCTGTTGCTTGGCCACTGGCAGCGTTCCCTGTATATGTTTTCGATGGTGGCGAGGGCTTTGTCTGGGTTGCGTCCACTACCTTTTGCAAGGTTTTATACTCAGGTGTATTGGTGCCTCCACATCTGGCTGTGATGCAGCCAGTCATATTCGCACAGTTCCAGGGAAGTTCCAAACCTTATAGTGCCTTTTCATTCCAACAGGATTCATCTTTCAACAATGCAACCTTCAAGCCCATTAATCATTAATTAATAATTTCTTGCATCAATCAGGAACATGTCGTTTCCAGTCAAGATGGCACTGGAAGGTCTAATCATCCTTTTACAATAAAGCCACAAAAATTGTCAATGAACAAATCATTGGAAATTCTTGCCATGAAAAGGGGTTTAAAATAATTCCTTACAGTACAAGTATTAAGACTGATCTGGGAGTGTAAACAAATGATACCTGCCAGAATTCTAATCAGACTCCAAAATGGAAAACACGTCAAGTCTTACATTGCAATCAGACCTTAATCTCAGGGAAGCTGAAGAGAAATGAACAAGCAGAAAAGGAAGCGCAGTCCTCTGAAACAGTCACCAAACAGAGCAGTCACAAGAAAATTCAATCTCATTAAATTTTTACCGGCAATTTAATTCTCCATCACAAGATCTCTATTCATTTCAGTCCTTATTTCTTCCCGTGGCTCTGTTTTGTATGAGCTCAATTTCCTGAAATTGATCCAACAGCTTGCAGTGATAAAATGTTATTGATCCTCCTGACCATTAGAGGCAGTCAGAGACTAGTTTGTGTCAGCTCAGGAGAATAGCCCCACATGGTCGGGTGTGAACTTTAGATAATAAAATATAGATGTTTTCAAAGATGAAATAAAAGAAACATCACATGGTACCAGGAGTGGAAGAAACACCAGAAGTGTGCATACCAGGAGTGGAAAATACAACGGGAGTGTGCAGAGTGTGCCTCGGTCATTATCAGCAGAGATGTAGAGAGTCTAAAGACTACTGATGCAGTAAATTGGACTGGAAACATCAACCATGAGTGAAGGTTGTTCAAACAAAGGTTTATGCTGTACCTGAGAGTCATTGGACTTGATAGTAAACCTGATGCTCGGAAGATTGCACTGCTACTTAAGGGCTAGATAAGTCAAGAGAGAGATGGGAAATCAGATTTAGGTATAGAAATTGATCCATTTCGCTGGTCTGACCTATGTCGGGACAGCATAAGCAATGCAATTAATGTAAGGTATAGGCTGGTGCAATATAATTTTTTTGCATCAGCTGGACCTTACTCCGCAAAAATTAAATAAATTAAAATCTGAATTATCTAATTTATATTTTTGATGTGGTCAAGATGTAGGAACCTTTTTACATTCGACCTGGTCATGCCCTAAGGTGAGATCCTTCTGGGAATCTCCTGGAACAGATTACCAGAATGCGATGCTGTCAAGTGCCAGAATTGTTTTTTTTATTGGAGAAATTAGCAGATATATGACCTAAAATGAGGTTGTCAAAATATCAATTGCAATTTTTTTTAACTCGCTTTAGCGGTGGCGAGTAAATACATAGCCAATTAATGCCAATGTCCAGTTGAATAAGTCAATAAAAATAAAACTGGAGCATGAATATCACAGTGAGCTGTGGAGGTCGTGAGAGCAGAGAGGGGGGGCAATGAAAAATTTTGAAGGGAGAACTTTTGAAATGGAGGCTCTCATGATCCTTTAGGCATTAAATGGCCAAGATGGAAGGAGAAATTGGTGAAAATGCCCATTTAATTGGGAGCAACAGTATTTTGGGTGAACATGTTCACAGAAAATAGAATGTGAGAGCCAAGTTGGAAATGTGCTGGAATGATAATGATAATAAGTTTGTTGTCATACACGCAAGGTCAATGCGCATAAGCACCAAAATTCTTACTTGCTGCAGCTGAACAGGTACTTTCGTTTAAAAGCAACACATTATACATTGAATTCCCCCAATACAGAAAAAGATAATAAATATAAAATTCACATCGATAATGTTCACAGTTACAGTGAGTGCAAGAAAAGAAGCATTTCAAGAGTGCAGACACATCTTTTGGTTAGTTTATGGCACTGCTTTTCAAACCTTTTCTTTCCACTCACATACCACCTTGAGTAATCCCTATGTCAATAGGTGGTTTCCAATTGGTAAGGGATTACTTAAGGTGGTATGTGAGTTGGAATAAAAGATTGAGAATCACAGCTCTGGTTGAGAATCAATGCTCGAGACCCAGTTGTTACTGAAATATTTTGCTTGAGAAAAATTGTCATTGGCCTATTTCTTTGGAGCTATGAAACCATGCACATAACGAGTCAATTAGGGATGATTTAAACAGTGGTTTTCAAATGTTTTCTTTTCACTCACATACATTAAGTATTCCCTATGCCATAAGTGCTCTGTGATTAGTAAAGTGGTATGTGAGTGGGAAAGGAAGGTTGCTCTGGACCCAATTGTTACTGGAATATTCTGGATAAATTGTCATTGGCCCATTTCCTTTGGAGTTATCCCTTACTAATCACAGATGGCATAAGGATTCTTAAGGTGATATGTGAGTGGAAAGATAAAGTTTGCAAACCACTGTTTTATGGGGAGGATAGTAGGGGGAGGTTTTAGGGCCTCAAGTAATAGCTGAAGCGTAACATGATCATTACATTGTGCTTGAAGCACTTTAAGTTTTGTAGCATGTGACTGGCTACACTATCTTGCAACAATATTTGGAATAGAATTAGCCAGAGACCTTCTGTCTGCATCTGTGGAGAAACTGACAGCTTGCATACACATAATATAAAAGGCTGCACACACATGAGAGACTGCAGATGTTGGAATCCGGAGCAAAACAAAACAATCTGCTGGAGCAACTTTATAGGTTGAGCAACATCAGAAGATAATGTCTCGGACCGGAACCTTGACGAAGGGTTCATGTCCAAAACATCGACTATTCTTTTTCTCCCAGTGACGCTGCTCGACCTCCTGCGGTCATCCAGCAGATTTTTATTTTGCTGTTAATTTGTTTAAATTTCTCAATCTCTCTCTCTCTCTCTCATCCCTCCAGGTATCCCAGCTTCTGGAGGAACAAGGAAGATATGGTGAGCATTAAGGTAGCAAAGCAAAAGCCTTCAACAATACATAAACCAAAGGAGGGTCTCTCCTCTAAAAATTGGAACAGGCAGTTTCTGTGGGTCCGACTTTGTGAGCAATCTAGTTTGGTTTCAGACAGTGTGTTATAACTAAAATAATAATGTATCAGAAGAAAACTAACATTGAAATATAGACACATAGACATACTCTGTATAACACAGTTTCCAAAAGCACGGGCTTTGATATAACACAGTTTGAAACTTCTGACCTGCAGATTTAAATTTGCAACATTAAAGCTTTATTGTTGCTATTTAAACCACTTCCGAATACTTTACAAGACTCTATTTTTAAATCTTTTAAGTGTAGGCACTGAGCTGCGAAATAGAGAGTTCTGTGGCGGTGTTGAAAGTTAATGCTGTCCCTACGGTGATCGGGCTCCCTGCACTATCCCACTGCCCTGACACTGACAGAAATCTCTCCCCCCATCTCTGCTCCGATGTGGGAGACCAGTGAGTTTCCAAAGCACTGAACAATGCCTGTCTCCATGGAGGCGAACACTTGGAATTTGCTGTTGAAAGTTATTGCTGCCCCCGCTGCAACCAAGCTCCCATTAGCCAAATATTTTCTTAAATAAACGATGTTCACTTAGCGCCAATAAAGATCAGTTTTATATATCCCTTTTATAGGTTTGGAATGTATTACATTAAAGTACATTGCAATAATACTTCGAACAGTGCAGTTTTCCATTGCACTGAATTGTTTGAAATGTATTTACCGTGTAATTCTTCAGCATGATGCTGAACCAAGCCATGAAAGACCTCAACAATGAAGACGCTGTTTACATCCGGTACCGCACGGATGGCAGTCTCTTCAATCTGAGGCGCCTGCAAGCTCACACCAAGACACAAGAGAAACTTGTCCGTGAACTACTCTTTGCAGATGATGCCGCTTTAGTTGCCCATTCAGAGCCAGCTCTTCAGCGCTTGACGTCCTGCTTTGCGGAAACTGCCAAAATGTTTGGCCTGGAAGTCAGCCTGAAGAAAACTGAGGTCCTCCATCAGCCAGCTCCCCACCATGACTACCAGCCCCCCCACATCTCCATCGGGCACACAAAACTCAAAACGGTCAACCAGTTTACCTATCTCGGCTGCACCATTTCATCAGATGCAAGGATCGACAATGAGATAGACAACAGACTCGCCAAGGCAAATAGCGCCTTTGGAAGACTACACAAAAGAGTCTGGAAAAACAACCAACTGAAAAATCTCACAAAGATAAGCGTATACAGAGCCGTTCTCATACCCACACTCCTGTTCGGCTCTGAATCATGGGTCCTCTACCGGCATCACCTACGCTCCTAGAACGCTTCCACCAGCGTTGTCTCCGCTCCATCCTCAACATCCATTGGAGCGCTTTCATCCCTAACGTCGAAGTACTCGAGATGGCAGAGGTCGACAGCATCGAGTCCACGCTGCTGAAGATCCAGCTGCGCTGGATGGGTCACGTCTCCAGAATGGAGGACCATCGCCTTCCCAAGATCGTGTTATATGGCAAGCTCTCCACTGGCCACCGTGACAGAGGTGCACCAAAGAAAAGGTACAAGGACTGCCTAAAGAAATCTCTTGGTGCCTGCCACATTGACCACCGCCAGTGGGCTGATATCGCCTCAAACCGTGCATCTTGGTGCCTCACAGTTTGGCGGGCAGCAACCTCCTTTGAAGAAGACCGCAGAGCCCACCTCACTGACAAAAGGCAAAAGAGGAAAAACCCAACACCCAACCCCAACCCACCAATTTTCCCCTGCAGCCGCTGCAACCGTGTCTGCCTGTCCCGCATCGGACTTGTCAGCCACAAACGAGCCTGCAGCTGACGTGGACGTTTACCCCCTCCATAAATCTTCGTCCGCGAAGCCAAGCCAAAGAAAGAACAGGTGTGCCTGTGTGAGTGTGTGTGTGTGTGTGTGTGTGTGTGTGTGTGTGTGTGTGTGTGTGTGTGTGTGTGTGTGTGTGTGTGCGCGTGTGTGTGCGTGTGTGTGTGTGTGACTGACAAAGAATCTTAACACCACCTTTCTTTCTGGTATTTTCAGGTCTCCAGCATCTGCTGTGTTTTTTTTCTGTCTAATTATTTTATGTGAATAGGTGTAATGTAATGAGCTTTGCTCCTGCCTTATGCTTCTGGGAGATTGCTGCTCTCAAACAGGCAATTGTGTTTCCCTCATCACCACATCATAGCTGCAACTGTACTTCAAAAACATTGCAGTGAGCATAATGTTTAAGACATCTTGAAATTGTTAAAAGTAGAAAGATAACAGTTCCTCACAATGCTGAACAATTTGCCTAAGTGTTCTTAGAAAGGAACCAACCAGTACTGTATGTGATACATTAATTTTGAGCGTATCCTTGGATGTGAAACAAATATGCCAAGTCAATTATGAATTTGTGCTGCTCCTGGATGAAGAGTTAGCACAAAGAGCTACCACAGCCCCAGAGACCTATGTTCTACGCTGACGCTGGCTGTAAGGTGTTTGTTCTCTCTGTGCTTATCTGGGTCCTCCAGTTTCCTCCTACTCTTCAAAAACATATAGGGGTTGTAGATGTATGGGGGAGGGCACGGGCTTGCACGGAAAAAAATCACATGGATGTCAACAGGGCTGGAACTCAGGAGGCTGACGGGTGACATTATTAAGGTTTTGTACCTGAATAAGTTAATAAAAATATGATAAAATACATCTTAAAAGGGTAAGATTGTGAGGTTTAGTGATCAGGTCACATTTCACAAACATCTCGTTTGTCATGCAAGGGTAGACTCTGCAGTTGGCTTTGCGGAGACAATAGGATGTGCTTGTGAGAGTTTCACAAGTAGGTGTTAATGGACCAGCAGGTTTGAACAGTGTCCAGGCTCAAGAACTGAGAAATCTTTTACTTCTAAACTGGTGCCAGAGTTTTAAATTTCCGGTTGCAGCTCATTGTTCTAAGAGGGGCCAAATGGTATTGCAAATGGAGAGAAAACAACCATTGTTTGGTGGGGGGGGGGGGGGGGGTGGAGAGAGAGAGAGAGAGAGAGAGAGACTGCGGAGTATTCCGCAGCAGTTTGTGGTGAAAGCCACATGTTTTCAGACCTGCTGCACGACCCCATTTCAAGACAGGTTTTGAGTTCTGCCTATTCTAAATCTCTGTAGTCAATTGTAGGGGTTGTGGCAAGCCACTGTGTTTCTGAAATAGAGGAAAAAGAAGAACCTGGACGAAGAGGTTATCTTTTTGAAAAATTCATGTGGAGGCAAGTAAGACACTTCAGTTGCTGGTTGAAGAAGATCAGTTTGTGTGTCCAATGAACCACAAATATCTTTCTGAAACCTTCCTAAGCGGTAACAACTTAAGTTAAAGCACCAGAGCCTGGTGAATATAATAACTGTTCAATTTTGTGCACAGTGTGGAAGATCGCCTGATCCCAGTGAACTTGAAGAAGCGAAATGTGAATGATTGGACAGTGAAAAAGAGTTATCCTCAACACATAAATATTACATACATTGTGTGCTTAGAATTAGAAGGGGATAAAGTTAATAGTAATCAAGTATTGATCTTATTATGTATTCAGAAAATTAAACCCGTTTGTTTAAGTAGCCATTGTCTTGGTGAATTTCTGAGTCCTTTGGGCTCGTAATTAGTATCTAAGATCATGAGAGGCGTAGAAAAGGTAAATGGCTAGAGGTTTTTCTTTCCCCACAGTCAGCAAACCTGAAACTAGAAGGCACAGATTTAAGGTGAGAGGGGAAAGATTTAAAGGGGACCCAAGGATATTTTTTCTCACACAAGGTGGAGGTATAAGGCACAAACTATCAGAGGAAGCTATAGAGCTGGGTACAATTGTGTGGTGTGTGATGTGCTAGCGATACTCCTGAGCGCAAGTGGGAGACAGAAATAAATGCTGCACCTGAGGTTAGATACAAAAAAATAGCTACACCATGAGGTATTGGGTTGTTAATAAAATATTGTTAATATAAAAGAACCCAAGTTTCTTTATTACTTAAAAGGAACATTACATGGGACCAGGAGTGTGTATCAATCAGTATCAGCAGGAATCATGAAGAGTGTGAAGGTTCTTGATTCTGTGAATTGGACTGGCAACATCAACCATGAGTGGTGGTTGTTCAAACAACGATTCACGCTGCATCTGCAAGCCATTGGACTTGATAGCAATCCGGAAGCATGGAAGATTACTCTGCTACTTAACATGGTGGGACCTCAAGAGGTTTTCAACGTTTGTTTTTGCCAAGACGTTTGACAAGGTTATAAAGATGTTTTATGAAGACTGTTCACCAAAGAAAAATGAAACATTCGAGAGTTATGTGTAGCATGCTGCTGTGGGCAGAGAGCTTAGAAAGTTTCTTAACGGACTTGAAACTAAAAGCAGAAACGTGCAATTTTGGATCGCTGAAAGATTCAATGATCTGTGATTAAATTATGTTCTGAATTATTGATAAGAAAGTGAGAGAGAAGTTGCTACTAGAGATGAAGCTTACCTTAGCTGGAGCTGTGAAGATGTGCAACACCAGTGAATTAGCTCTGCAGCATGCGAAAAAGTTTGGTGAATGTGCAAAAGCCAGTGAAAATGAAGAAATTGCCAGAGCCACAGTGTCTGGACGCGCATATAAATAGAGAACGAGACATAGCAAACAACAAAAGGACAGAGAGATAGTCAATTGTAAATAATGTGGCACTCAACATGCACCAAAACAATGGCCAGCCGATGGAAAAGTCTGTTATATGTGCAAAAGGCAGAATCGCTATGCAAAGTAATGTTTTTCCAAAGGGAAACAAAGCAGAAGTGAAAGTACGCACACTATAGAAGAAACTGCCCTCAGTGTTGCACTCTTTGTGGGCATGGTGGTGCAAAAAGATTTCAGACAGAGAACAGCCAAACATGAACAGAATTGAGCAGGAGAAGTGGACTGTCATTGGATGCAAATAGAGCAGATATTCCTTTCAAGCTGGACACGGGGCAAAGATCAATTTGATCTGTGAGCGTGACATCAGGACAATGAAAATAAAGCCATACATCCATCCAAATTCTGTTCAATTCAAGGCCTACAATGGACAGTGCATTGATACAAAAGGCACATATCGACTAAAGGTGAAACTTAAAGGTAGAAAGCACCACCTCATGTTTCCAGTAGTCCCAGATGGACATGACTCACTGCTTGGTGACAAAGCATGTGAAAACAAGCCTAGTCAAGAGGGTGTATTGCATTAACAGCACCAATATAAAGGAAACACTGGATCAATTTCCAGACATCTTCAAGAGGTTTGGTGTTCCACCATTCACCCAATGTTAGGGGAAGCGAGCGTATAAAAAATGCGCCACGGCCACCATTCCCTGATTGTGCATGCACGCACACATCTTGCCAACAGTGCACCAGGGAAGTTAATGTGCACACAAACGGTTGGTCACATTAAAAAAAATGTCATTCAAAGCACAGAATAAAATCTTAACTAATTACGTAATTTCGGGGTCTTGGTTTCACGTGTCAAAACATCCCGGCCAAGAAACAACGAATCTGGAACAAGTGTCAACTCTCCTCTGGACAAATGTTCTGGGCTGGAGCTGCCCACTGGTTTGCCATGACTGACGTTCCATGGCAGGAAGACGTCCCCAGGAAGCAACACACTCCCTGTGATGCACTGGTGCCCCACCAGCACAACACAAGTCAAAGCCCAGCGATAATTCGAGACATTGGAAGAACTGACAGAATTCAATATATTTGCAAAGACATTGATTTTGCAAGGGAGAACCACGCTGACTGCTCTTTGAAAGCAATTCTTGTGCCAGCCATTTCTGTGGAATTCAGAGCAAAGCATGCCTTGTGAATGACTGGGTCTTTTCAGTGCCAGAAGGGTCTTTTTGGGAACCAAAGTGCTTCATTTTGATTGGGATCAACAGTGGAGTTCACTTGGAGAGACCAGTGCCAGGGACTTAGAAACTTCGTGGAGGCCGCCCAGTTCAAGTCTTGCCTACAAAAGGACCAGGAGTGTTGTGACCACAGCCCGTATGAATGGACATTTCTTCAAGGGCAATGCAAGGAGAATTCGTGAATCTGTAGCAGCGACAACTCTCGTCTTCTCATCAATTCAACAGTAATTCTGGGCGTCACCTTTCAAAGGCCGACACTTCAACACTAAATTTAAATGACCGAACTTTCTAGATTTTGGCTTGGACTGGAACGGTTTCGATATCTCACACACACACACACACACACACATACAAAGTACGCCTGCACATAGATGGAGATAGATTTAGTATTAAGATAGTTTAAAAGTTAAGACTATAGTTCAAGAGTAAGAAATAAAATTCATGTTTTAAAATTAAACACTGTCTGGTTCATTGTTAATCGTTTTGCGTTGTTCGTAACATAGAACAGTGGATGGTCAAATACTGAGGAGGAGTAAAAATAAAATGCAGAAAATGCAAGCGACAGAGGGGACCCCAGTGCTAGACAGTAGTGGACCAGTAGAGCCGACAAATGCTGCTACATGTGTTATCAAAGCAGCTGACAGGCCGAATCTCTAAAAGAAAAAGATCTGCAAACAATTTCTTTTATTTGCTTCTGATATTTGTGTTTGTTTCTGCTTACATTTAAATTGAATTGAACACTGTATTAGTGTGCCATGATGCTAGATAGTAAATTTCTTAAGGCGATGTGGTGATAGAGTGCTAATGATACTCCTGACCACTAGAGGGAGTCTGATATGAATGCTGCTTGTCAGGTTAGATTCAAAAAATGGCTGCACCATGTGGTCATGAGTTAACAAAATATTGTTAATAAACCTGTTTCTTCATTACTTAAAAGAAACACCACGTGGTGTAATAAAACATTTGGGATAGGTACATGGATAGGAAAGGTTCAGAAGGATATAGGAAATTGGTACCAGTTCAGGTGGGCAACTTGGTCGGAATGGATGTTTGACTGAAGAGCCTGTTTCCATGCTCTACGACTTCATAACAAAGTTTTCTCATTCCTTTTCCTGCGTATTATTCAAGTGTGAACGAATGTTTTAAGTCTTGAACCAATTACTTATCAGGACTCATCAATATTGTGAAAAATGGAGTCGCATTGAATTTCAGTTTATTGAAGAGTTTTTGATATTAAAGCAGGGATCCCTGAAGCAGATTTCATTGATTACCTTAAACCTGCTGAAACAACCGAAATGGAAATAGCTCTCAATTTTTTTCTTGTTTGGTTTTATTATTTTCAGAAAGTTGGGTAAAGTCCAGACATGGGAATTATTATAATTATTGAAAGTTGATGGGTGAGATCATGGAACATTACTGCACAGTACAAACCAAGTTTTTACAGCACAGTACAGATCCTTTGGTCCTCAATGTTGTGCCGACCTATATATTCCTACCAAAAAAAAGTACTAAATCCTTCCTACCTATTTTTCTTTCATCGATGTGAAAGGTGAAAGGAGTCTCTTAAATGCCCCCAAATATTTCAGTCTCCACCACCATCCCTGGCAAGGCAGTTCAGGGACCCAAAACTCTCTGTGTCAAAATAATTGCCCCTGATGTCTCCCCCAAACCTTTCTCCTTTCACTTTGTAGGGATATCCCTTGGTGTTTCCTATTCCTGCCCTGGGGAAAAAAGGCACAGGCTGTCCACCTTTTCAGAATCTTGTAGACCTCTATTAAGTCTCCTCTCATCCTTCTACGTTCCAAAGAGAAAAGTACCAGCTCTGCTACCCTTGTCTCATAAAACTTATTTTCCAGTCCAGGCAACATCCTAGTAAATCTTCTCTGCACCCTCTCCATAGCTTCCACATCCTTCTTATGGCGAGGTGACCCGAATCCCCAAATTTCTCTTTAAGCTGATTAAATGATAAAAATTTCCCTTCTTCAAAACAATCCTGCAATCTTTTTATTCCTTTAATCCACCAATCTTCTAAAACTATTATTCAATGAAAAAGGAATCAATTTATTTTGATATATTGGGGTTTGAACGGATAAACTACCTTTTGATCCTATTAATAAATTCCTTTTAGTCCAAATTTCTGTAGTAAGACAGTATTCCATTTAAATACAAACTAATGGGGGCAAGGTTCCAATATCGCAGCCAATTCCATCCTAGCCCAACTAGGAGGGTTCAAAATATCTAACATATGATTAATAAATCTTAATTGAGCTGCTTCATAATAATTTTAAAAATTAGGTAATTGCAAACCTCCCAAAACATCTGCCAGGTCAATTTATGCATCAGTACTCTTTCCATAAAATTTCTTGAATTATTTTATTTAAATCTTGAAAACAGGATTTCAGGAGAGAACAAGGAATCGATTGAAACAAATATTGAATTCACAGAAAAATATTCATCTTTATACAATTTACTCGACCTATTAAAGTTAAAGGTAAATCTTTCCATTTAATCAAATCCGCTCTAATCTTTCTCATTAATGGTATATAATTTAAATTATACAATGATTTAAAATTTACATCAATCATTATCCCCAAGTACTTAATTTTATCAGTCCATCAAAATTTATTAATTTGTCTAGAATGATCGTAATTTCCTTCAGAAATTGGTAGTATTTCACTTTTATCCCAATTCACTTTATATTCAAATAATTTACCATTTAATTCTAAGTAATTTTACAAATAAATTAAAGATTGATTTGGATTAGTTAAATATATCAAAACATCAGCAGCAAATAAATTAATCTTATATTCATCCTGTCCAATCCTTATACCTGTAATATTCTTATTCTGCCTGATCGCCTGAGCTAACAGTTCAATGACCAATGCAAATAGGGCTGGCGATAAAGGACAACCTTGATGAGTTGAATGTGTTAATTTAAAATGAAGTTTGACCATTTGTCACCCCCCCTTGCTACAGGATTATTATATAATGCCTTCACCCAACCAATAAATAAGGGTCCAAATTTATATTTCTCCAAAACTTTAAATTAAAAATTCCATTTGACCCTATCAAAAGCTTTTTCAGCATCTAATGATCCTACCATTGGTAGGTTGGGTTGCTGACGTGAAGCATTGATCAATGAAACAACTCTAAGAATATTATCCAAAGCATACCCACCTTTAATAAAACCAGCCTGGTCAGAATGTACTAATTGTGGTAAATACTTTGTAAATCTATTTCCTAATAATTTTGCTATTATTTTATAATCCACATTTATTATAGAAATTGGTCGATAAGAAGAAACATTCAAAGGGTCACTGTCTTTTTTTGGTATAACTGTTATTATTGCACTCAAACACGAATTTGGTAAAGCTTGTTCCTGAGTTAGCTGATTAAGAACATCCATGAATACAGAGGACAGATCATCATAGAAAACTTTATAAAATTCAGCAGTGAACCCATCATCTCCTGGTGATTTCCTATTAGGCATTTGTTGAATAACATCCTTTATTTCTAAATCCGTAGAAGGAGAATCCAACTTTCTCACATCCTCCTCCTTCAATATTGGTAAATGTAACTCTGACAAAAACGCTTCAATAGAACCATCTCCTCACACTCCCTCAGAAGCATATAATTTCAGATAAATTGACAATGGGAATCTGTCAAAGAGCTTGATTGATATTGATGATCCGCAGCAAGTTTTGGGATTAAAATCAATGGGGATTTAGACTTATCATTTTACGAGTCCAATTGGAGGAAGAGAGGTCACTGAAGCTTTCTGAAGTCATCTGCCACCTGTGGGGGGAGGGGGATTTATTTCTGTCCACACCCATCTAAGCGGGGAGTTACTACTTTGTAGTGCTCTTTTGTTTAGTGATCATTTATCAAGGGAAGCTTTAAGATTAAATCTTTTTTTTGAATTATTAGAAGAGATAGAAAGAAAAGGGGGCTTTTAAAGCGAAGTTTTCAGGGCTTTTTTTAGTTAGTAGAAGGAATAGAAAGTTAAAGGTTTTTTTGTATTTGTTGTTTGAGTTTTACTTTGATAATAATGTCTAATATAAATTTTGCAACATTTAATGTTTAGGGTTTAAATAATCCGATTAAGAGAAAACCTGTTTTAGCTAATATAAAAAAGATGAAAGTTGGCATTGCTTTTTTGCAGACTCATTTAACTGAAAAAGAACATTTGAAATTGAAGAGGGCCTATGTTGGACATGTATTTCTTTTAATTCAAAAGCAAGAGGAGTGGCAATTTTGATTCATAAGAAAATACCACTTGAACTTGTTTCTTTGTCGGAATCAGTTGGTCGTATTTTAATGATTAGCTATAAATTGTTTGCTGAGCCATGGTCTTTATTGAATGTGTATGCACCTAATGTTGATAATGAAGAGTTTGTGTCTGAAGCTTTCTTAACTTTAGGTCAAGCTAAGGAGAATATTTTTGATTGGGGGAGACTTTAATTGTGTGTTAGACCCATTATTGGATAAATTTCTGAAAGTTGTGAAAAAATCGAAAGCAGCGGTTCAATTGGTTTCCTTGATGAAAGATCTGAATTTGATAGAGATCTGGAGAAGTTTAAGTCCTACTGAGAAAGATTTTTCACGTCACGATTCATTTTCTAGGATTGACTTTAATTTTATAGCACCAGCACATTTGACTCAAGCTGAAGAGTAGGATCATTTCTGACTATTCATTGCAGTTTATTTCTTGTCTGGGCCCGGAAGTTAATCAATCAATTTTTCGCTGGAGGTTTAATATAATGTTATTGAAAAAACCGGAATTTGTAAAATTTATTAAGGATCAAATTGCTATTTATTTAGATTTGAAAAAGAATACAGTCAGGAGTAATTTTATTGTGTGGGGTGCTTTAAAGGCATTTCTACGTGGTCAAATCATGAGTTACGCATCAAAGGAAAAGAAGAAATTTCTGGTAGAGTCTCAGTTGTTGGAAAAACAAATAGCAGAGTTGGAAAAGGAACTTCAGAGGAATTCTACAGAAGATAATAAGGTTTTTTTGACAAAGTTGAAGTTAAAATATAATATAGTGCAAACTGACCAATTTGAACGTTTTACACAAAGATCTAATCAATGTTATTACGAGTTAGGGGACAGAGCACATAAAGTCTTGGCATGGCAATTGAAAACTGAACAAGCTTCAAGGATTATTAATGCTGTGAGGAAGGACAATTCAGTTACTTTTAAACCTCAGGAAATTAATGACCGATTTTTGTCATTTTGTCAGAAATTATATGCTTCTGAGGTGACCCAAATTGAAGACAATATTGTGGTCTCACCAGAGATTTGCAACAAGACCTCTCGACTCTTGAACTCAATCCCCCAATTAATGAAGCCCAGCATCCCAAAGGCCTTCTTAGCTCTATCAATCTGTGTGGCGACCTTGAGAGATGTATGGATGTGGACCCCAAGTTCCAATGTTTAGACAACACCAAGGTTAGATAGGGATAATCACATGAACAACATTGTGCTTCAGAGTGGCATAATTATAAACTTTCTGTTGTAATTCATATATTTCACTGGGGAGGGGAGACATTCCCTTACCCCCTCTGCATTCTGACAGAATGGGGAATCATTTATATTTTGTCGTTACCAGAAGCTCGGCTTAAAAGATTCACAAAGAAACATTATGAAAGTGACTTGAATCAAAAGGCAATTAGTGGCGGGTTTGAGTATCCGTCAATCGTTCACGTTTCATAAGGCTTGTGTAGACCTACAGACATAATCTGAACCATCTGAAACCTATACATGCTCAGATGGTCATCGTGGAAATTGCATTCCAGCACACTTGAGTATCATCATTTATGTTGAGATATCCAAGAATGGTGTCAATGAATGCTGCGTTTACTTGATTCTATAATCTCAAATGTTTTCTGCCTTATGAAAGGTGGACGGAGAAACACCGGCAAGATCAGTTGTTATGCTGAGGATTCCTTGTGCATATTTAGAGATTTTTACGTCGTGTTTACATCTTGTTGGCCACATTCCCATTATTGAACCTGTAATGACTGTTCAATGAATGATAGCTATTAATGAAGACTATGTGGTTTATAAATACTCCTTGGCAATTGAGTTACGATATGCACTTTTGGTTTAGCCAACACTAAGCGATACGTTTCTCCTCAAGCCAGCAGACATTGAGGGCCTGAAGTTGAGCATCTGCAGCTGTGACTTTAGTGCCTCATTGAGTAGATCCCCTCACTGCAGCGAACATTCAGCAGGAAGTATTTGTAAATAAAACTTCAGGGTCGAGACATTTTGTGGTAATTTAGGGATTAAGTGGTATGGCTGCTGGGCAGTGCCTGCTTCTGTCGGTTAGCTAAAGTGAAAGAGTAATTGACAGTGTGCTCCAGAGCCTCAAGTATCCATGATGCGGTAACCAGACATTGCTGATCTCTGGTTCAGTCTACCTTTGAAGCACAAACATACAGTAAATGTTTCAAAAAACAATGCAGTCAGTCATGTGATATCCCCTCACAGGATTTGGGCAGCAAAACTCAACAATGAAGTTTACTTTGATCGGAAAGTAATACATTCTCAGTTTAAAGTTCCTGTTTTCTGTTGGGCTTTGTGCAGGATTTTGATTTGTTGCGTTCCACTATCCTCATTTATACTTCTGCTTTTTCACAAGACAGGGGAGGAGGAGGAATGATCGTCCAGTATTTCACTGTCATTAGGTTTAATATTTTCTCGACTGCCCTCACTTTGCCTCTCGAATGTTGCCTCTCTCATCGCTTACTTCTCCCCGTGTGGGACTGTAGGCGAGGGTTGATCCAAGATTCTGGTCACCAGATTCCAGAACCAAACTCAGGAGCTGCTCGCTTCATTGACCGAGCTATACCCTTCCATGCAGAAGGATTTGGGCTACTCTCAAAGTAGCACAGACTGAAGGTAGTCAGCCAGAGCATGACATCGACAAGCCATGGCTCTCCGGGACAAGATGTCCGAGTTACCACTGTATCGAGAAATCAACCCGTTCCATTTCTGATCCCCGTTTACTGCACAGATTTCTCTTTGAGGCTTCCCAAAAGACAAACTTGTCATTTTCACCAAATATCACTTCCATGTTTTTTGAGATCATTCAGAAAACTTTGGAACCCACTTTCACAACTGATCTGTTTCACTCTAGCAAGACATTGAGGTAGATACCCTCACTGCAGCGAACATACTGCAGGAAGTATTTGTAAATAAACCTTCAGACTAGAGACATTTTGTGCCATCTCTCTAAACCTCTCAAGGTTTCAATCTCCAAATGCCATCACAAAATGTGTTTTTAAAAACGTTCGTTCATGCTCAGTCATTCCACTTGGGCTGCAGAAATTTATTTCCCTTCTTTGCTTCTGTCAAGCACTGAGGATACTTTCTGCGGGGAAATCTTCCATAATAACACAATTGCTGCTCTTGTGAAGTTGGAACATCAACAGTTTATGAAAAAATGCCACAAAAAGCAAGGCCTTTCTTCACTGGTTGTCTTCAAGACTTTCAGCTCCTTTTCTGTTGTAGCTTGTCCGTTGCGCTGATCAACAATCCATGTGCAGTGTGTGACATTATCCATTCAGGAGAGCGGATCTGAGGAAAGCATCCGGCCCAGATGGAGTTCCTGGCTGATCAACTTACAAAAGTATTCACAGATATCTTCAATTTCTCACTCCAGCACGGAGTGGTACCCAGCTGTTTCAAACATGCGTCAATCATACTTGTGCCCAAGAAGAGTGCAGTAACCTGCCTTAATGACTATCGACCAGTCGCACTTACATCAACAGCGATGAAGTGTTTTGAAGGCAGGTGATGAAGCAAATCATCTGCTGTCTGAGCGGTAATGTGGAATCATTCCATTTTGCCTATCACAGCAAAAGGCAGTTGCCATCTCACTGGCCCTACACAAAGCCCCGGAACATCTGGACAGAAAAGATGCATACATCAGGATGTTCTTTATCAATTACAGTTAGGCATTTAACACCATCATCCCCTCAAAACTGATCAGAAAACTCCAAGACCTGGGAGTTAACACCCCACTGTGTAATCGGATCAGGGGTTTCCTCAACTCCAGACCACAATCAGTGAAGATTGTTAAGAACTTCACCTCCACAATCTCCATCAGTACCAGAGCACCACAGGGCTGTGTTCTTAGCCCCCTGCTCCACTCACTTTACACCTATGTCTGTGGCTTGGTATGACAAATTTGCCGACAATACCACAGTAGTGGGTTGTATAAAGGAAGGGGAATGAGTCAGAATACAGGAGGGAGATTGAAAATTTGGCTGAATGGTGCACCAACAACAACCTCACACTCAATGTCACCAAAACTAAGGAGCTGATTGTTAGCTTCAGGAAGGGAAAGCCAGAGGTATACAATCCAATGATCATTGGGGAATCAGAAGTGGAGAGGGTGAGCACATTTAGGTTCTTGGGATTCACTATCTCAGAGGATCTTTCCTGGACCCAGTTCACCAATGGCATGATGAAGAAAGTGTGTGAGCACCTCTACTTCCTTAGGAGTTTTGTGGACATTTGGAATGACATTAGAAACCATGGCAAATTTCTACTGATATATGGTGGAAAGTGTGCTGACCAGCTGCATCATGCTCTGGTATGGGAACACCAATACTCCTGAGTGTAAAGCCCTGCAAAAGGTGATGGACACAGCCCAGGACATCATAAGGAAAACCCTCCCCACTATTGAGAACATCTACAAGGAGCACTGCTGTCGGAGACCCTCACCACCCAGTACATGCTCTGTTCTCACTGCTGCCATCAGGAAAGAGCTAGAGGTGCCACAAGACTCGCACCACCAGGTTCAGGAACAGCTGCTCCCCCTCCACCATCAGACTCCTCAACAACAAACTCAATCAGGGTCTCATTTAAGGACTAGCACTTGTGCTTTTTATTGAATTTTTAAAATTCTCTCTGCATTGTAGTTTGTTTACATTCATTATCTGTTTACAGTTCTTTTCATTGTTTACATGTTCATGCTGTGTACAATTTACTTTTTGCACTACCAATTAGTGGTAATTCTGCCTCACCCGCAGGAAAAAGGAATTTCAGGGTTGGATGTAATATCATGTATGTACTGACAATAAATCTGAATCTGTACTCAATGGCCTGGTTGATGAAGACAAGCAAGCCAAATGCCTCCTTCACCACCCTGTGTACCTGTATTGCCACTTTCACTGAACTATGTGCCTGAACCACCAAGTCTCTGTTCTACAACACTCTGCAAGACCCCCTACTAGTCTTGCCCTGGTTTAACCTCTCAAGGTGCAATACCTCACACTTGTCCGAGTCGAATTTCATCTGCCACTCCTTGGCCCATTTTTTCCCAGTTTAAATAAACTAAATAGATCCTGTTGTAATCTAATTCACTGTCTATTATACCATCAATTTTGGTGTCATTGTGAACTTACTAACCATGCAAACTACATTGTCATCAAGGTCATTGATATAAATGACCAAGCACCAATACTTGTGGCACCACACTGGTTTCAGGCCTCCAATCTCACTAACAATCCTACACTACCGCCCTCTGTCTCAACAAGCTAATTCTGTATCCATTTAGCTAACTCACCTTGGATCCCAGGCAATCTGACCTTCCAAATTAACCTATTAATCAGGACCTTGAGAAATGTCTTGCTAAAGTCCATGTAGACAATGTCTTCTGCCCTGCCCTCAATCTTCTTGGTCAAAAACCTCAATCCCAAAATTGGGATTGCCGAAACACACAGGAGCTTGGCTGACAGGCTCTCTGAATATTTTCAGGCAGAGAATAACACATCCAGCCTAACCTGTACAATTATTTACCTCAAAGCTTCTTACAGTATCTGCACTCTTTCCTATTGTGTCACAAGTTTGAATAAAGCCCTTGAAATTACTTTTACAAAAGGAAAAGCAGATGGGTTGCTAAAAGCTTGGGGCTTGGTGGATCAATGGCCCCATTGTAAAGACAGTGTCCCTGCCGCTGGCGTACAAGGTTAATGCAGGGAGCAGCTCTAGTGATATTACTTCTCATTATTGTTCTCAGAAAAAAATCCCAATCAATTACTCGGAAATCCTATGACCACAATAGAAAGTGAACAATATCTGGAAGCTATTACAAGGTAGAAATGGACTCCAGGGGTTCAAATATCACCATGGACCAAAGCAACTTACAGTTACGGGAAGTCCAAAAATACATTAGTCTATAACACTCGAGGGCACTGGCTACTTTTCAACAATTTATCATTCAATTTTCAGCAGTTTCAATCCAAGAAAATCCTGCTGTAATAAGAATATTTTGATACTTTAAAAAGTACAACGTCAAGTCAAGGCAACAACAGGCTCTCATCATTAGGTCTGTTCAAACCAAGCCTGACACAAGCTTCAGAATCCCCATCTCCCAAAAGAAACAGCCAAGGGACACAGATCAGGGAATCACATAACACCTATGGTGTGCCGTTATAAACCATGAATGTATCTTTTAAATGAACCATGAGTGCAGTTTAAATTGGCTTCATGGTCAGCATAGACGTTGTGGGTCAAAGGGCCAGCTCCTGAGCTGTACTGCACTCCCACATTCACCCCTTTTGCTATGAGTTGAGTCCTTTTGAGTTATAAAGTTTGCACTCCCCAACCACAACTACAAGCCAGGTCCTCGAGGAGAATTCATCCAGGATTCAGGCTAGGAAGTGCCGAGGAACCCGCCCATGGACTTGGATGATCTCATTTTCCTGCTTGTATTGGAACATGTGCGGTTCACAAAGGTGCTAGAGGAACTCAGCAGGTCATGAGCACAGAAAGCAGAAGGCAGCCGAGGGTTCGGGCCTGAGCCCTTCTCAGGTGGGCAGAAAATCAAGACAGATAAGAATGTGGGGGAGGAGCGTGGGCGAGGGATGGTGGGAGGGGAGGAGCACGCGCTAGCAGGTGATGGGTGGACACAGGTGAGAGGAGAAAAGAAAAGAATGGAGTTGATAGATGATCAAGGGAGTAGGCAGAGGGTTGTTGACTTTTTGCTGGTATCAACATTAACAACCTCAGATTTAATTATGTTTACAATTTTATTCATAGCTCCTAATACTCAAGATTTCAAGTATATTGTCCAGTGTCAAAGAAAGAGTTCCTACTGTTTCAGGAAAAAAATATTTAACAGCTTCTGTGGTGGAACCCTGCATTGCAGTCATTGCACTGGTTGGCCTGTCTCTTATACTCCAACTCTCCCTTCCCCCCCCCCCCCCCCCCCCCCCACCCCGCACCCCTTTCAGGATCCCTAATAAAGGCGTTATCGCCTCAGTACTGCCTTGGAATCGGACCAACACCATGACTGTGAGTGTGTAGTGATTAAAGCCTGTTAATTTTGACTTCTGGCCTATCGGGTCTAATTGATAACGTTACAGCTTCAAAACCATTTATCTGATTCTTATTGACAACGATTGGATCTCCACCGATGCACATCCGATCGCTCACATTATTTTTAATACACTTATCAAGATGTACTTTTCTCAGTTTCCGATCCCCCCTTACCTCTACCTTGAGTGACCATCTCTGTGCTTTTTAATCAACCCTCGGTGCTGTGATTAGTCAGGGATTGCTTAAGGTGGGATGTGAGTGGGAAGGGAAGGTTGAGACCCAATTGTTACTGAAATATTTTGCCTGAGAAAAATTGTCATTGGTCCATTTCCTTTGGAGTTAAGGAACCGTGCACATAATTGGTCAATTACTTATGTTTAAAACAAACTTTTTCTTCCCATTTACATTCCACCTTAAGCAATTCCTTACTAATCACAGAGCACTTGATGGCATAGGGATTACTTAAAGTGGTGTGTGAGTGGAAAGTAAAAGACTGACAACCAACCACTGATTTAAGGTCTTTCCCACTTCCTCAAAAACAACCTTTCACCCAATCAATATAAGCATTTTGCCACAAATTGAAAACTTGAACCTATTGATTCCAAGGAAAACAAAAATATTGCCAAATCATACTTTAACATTCCACTCGTGTGTTAGAAGCAGCTTCCTTGTCATAGGAACATAGGAAGTAGGAACAGGAGTCGGCCAAAAATGGCCCATCGAGCCTGCTCCGCCATTCAATACGATCATGGCTCATCTAATTTATGACCTAACTCCACCTACCTGCCTTCTCCCCATATCCCCTAATTCCTCTATCATGTAAAAGTTTATCTAACCGAATTTTAAATATATGTAATGAAGCAGCCTCAACCACTTACCTGGTTAGAGAATTCCAAACATTCACTACTCTCTGGGAAAAACTATTTTTCCTCATCTCTGTCCTAAATCTACTCCCCGAATCTTGAGACTGTGTCCTCTCATTTTAGTTTCCCCGGCCAGCTCAAAAAACCTTCCTACATCTATCCTATCCATACCCTTCATAATCCTATATGATCTCCTCTCATTCTTCTGAACTCGAGCGAATACAATCCTAGACGATTTAATCTTTCATCATGAGTCAACACCTTCATCCCAGGGATCAACCTAGTAAACCTCCTATGGACCGTCTCCAAAGCCAGTATATCCTTCCTCAAATATGGAGACCAGAACTGGACACAGTACTCCAGGTGCGGTCTCACCAGTACCTTATACAGTTGCAACATTACCTCCCTACTCCTGAATTCAATTCCTCTAGCGATGAAGGCCAACATTCCATTTGCCTTCTTAATAACCTGCTGCACCTGCAACCTAACTTTTTGCGATTCACGCACAAGCCCTCCCAAGTCCCTCTGCACAACAGCAGGCTGTAGTTTTTCACCCTTTAAATAATATTCAGCTCTTTTATTTTTCTTGCCAAAGTGGATAACCTCACACATTGTACTCCATCTGCCCACTCATCCAGCTTAACTCTATCCCTCTGCAGACTCTCCACATCCTCATTACAATTTGCTCTTCCACTCAATTTGGTGTCATCCGCAAACTTGGCTACACCACATTTTGTCCCCTCCTCCAAGTCATCAATGTAAATGATGAACAGTTGTGGACCCCACTTACCACTCTCTGCCAACCTGAAAAACTCCCACTTATCCCGACTCTCTGCCTCCTGTCAGACAACCAATTTTCAATCCAGGCCAATAGATTTCCCCGGACTCCACTTTCCTGTAACTTACTGATAAGTCTCTTGTGCGGCATCTTATCAAACGCTTTCTGGAAATCCAAATAGACAACATCAACCTGTTCCCCTCTATCCTCCGCACCCATTATATCCTCAAAGAATCCTAATAAGTTTATCAAACAAGATCTTCCCTTTCTAAAACCATGCTGCGTCTGCCTGATTGAACCCTTACGTTCCAAAAGTTTCACTATTTCATCTTTAATGATGGCTTCAAGCATTTTTCCAACTACAGACATCAAGCTAATTGGCCGATAATTTCCAGTCTCCTGCCTACATCCCATCTTAAAAAGTGGCGTGACATTTGCTGTCTTCCAGTCTACCGGGACCTGCCCAGAATCCAAGGAATTTTGGGATATGACCACCAATGCATCAACTATAACTTCTGCCATTTCCTTCAGAACCCTCGGATGCATATCATCAGGATCAGGTGATTTGTCTGGCTTTAGTCCCATTAGTTTCTCCATCACTACTTCCTTTGTAACAACTATTTTATCAAGGCCCTCCCCAACATTCGCATCCCTAACTCCGCACTTGGGCACGCTGGATGGGTCTTCCACCGTGAAGACTGACACAAAATATTTGTTCAATGTCTCGGCCGTTTCCTCATTCTTTGCTACCAGTTTTCCTTTCTCATCCTCCAAGGGACCTATGTTAACTCTGGCCACCCTCTTCCATTTTATATATTTATAAAATTTTTTGCTCTCTGTTTTTATATTTTGTGCCAATTTACTTTCATAATCCTTTTTCCCATTTCTTATTACCCGCTTTGTAACCCCTTGTTGTCTCTTCAAGTTCTCCCAATCTTCCAGTTTCCCACTGCTCTTTGCAGCTTTGTACACCTGCCCCTTCAATTTTATACTCTCCTTCATTTCCTTTGTTAACCACGGTTGATTTTTCCCTCCCTTGCTGCCCTTTTTCCTGACCGGAATCTACTTTTGTTGAGCATTACAAAATATTTCTTTGAAAATCTTCCACTGTTCCTCAACTGTTTCATCCATGAGCCTGTGCTCCCAGTCCACTCTGCCCAATTCCTCCCTCATCCTATGGGAGTCACCCCTGTTCAAGAATCTCCTCTTTGTGCCATTGCCAACTTCAAACAATTCCACAGCACTTATCTAAAGCCCTGAACACAATATTCTTCAATTAGCCTCCAGTATATGAATGTCACCAGCCATTATTCATTGCCCTATCCCTAATTATCCTGAAGAATGTGGTGAAGAGCCACTTGCTAAATGTAGCTCATTTTTCTACGTTGGCACAAAGGTCACGATGCAGTTTGGAGCTGAGTACCAATGGTGAAATTGGCATTACTGGTGAGTTAATGTTCGGGCTCCTGCCAACATTTTGTCACACCTTGATGAAGGGCTCAAGCCCGAGGCGTTAGTGATGTATCTTTACCTTTGCTACATAAAGGCACTGTTGGAAGTGCTGAGTTTTCCAGCATTGTGTTTTTACTTCAACCACGGTGTCTGCAGACTTTCGTGCTTTAATACTGTCAACCACATATGGTGTGGAAAAGGAAAAAAACAAAAAAAAACAAAAAAAAAACCCACATCTGAGATCAGCTGATTGGGTGATAATTTCTCAGATAGGATTTGTCCCACTTTTTGTGAGTCGGAGAAATCTCAGCAAGTTTCTACATTCCTGTGTTTTAATGGTGGTGGAGTTGCAGTTAGTTCGGGAGAATAAGTCTGCATTATTACAGCTGGGATATTTTCCCCACAGCCTTTGTTGTGTTCAATTGTCTCAGCCATTCCTTCTCATCACTATTTTGAAGAAGGGCTCGAGTCCGAAACATCAGTCTATATCTCTGCCCTTGCTACACAAAGGACACTGTTTGACCTGCGGAGTCTTTCCGACATTCTGTGTTTTTACTTCAACCATAGTGTCTGTGTTTTACCCCTTCTTATCACAATGGAGTGAGTTATATTAGCTAGATCTTGGCTTCTGCTACAAGGAGTTCACAGTGTCAGGTTACAGGGAAAAAGTGTTACAGGGTGAGATTTGAACTGAATAGAGGGGAAAATGTTTTCATCCAGAGACTAGATCTGTTGAATTTTCTCGTTAACGCAAAGCATTTTTATGCAGCCTCTCAGAAGCAGAAATTTTGCATATGGACGAGGTGGCCCGAAGGGCCTATTTCCTTGCTCTAAGCTCTTTGATGATTTAAGAAGATAAATTCCTAGATGGAAAAAAAATCACAGTAAATGAGGAGAGGGTAGAATTACAGTAACACGAACAGTGTTAATGGTGGAGCAGGCTTGCAATGGCCTAAAACTACTCATTTTCTATGTTTTACACCCTGTCCAAGACTCGAGAAGTTCCTGACCTTGGGGAGTTGGGGGGGCTCACAAAAATACTTGTAACCCGTCTGATTTTACCACCATTATGAAGATATTTGTCTGTTCAACAGACGTTTTAAATTAATCTATTTATACAATAAATGCAACAAACAGTTACTAAAATGATTGTTAGTATTGTCTGCATACTAACATTATCTTGGAATTTCAATTTTTTTTTCCAGAAGTCAAATGGTCTCTAGCTATATAGAGGTTCTTGAGATATGTGGAAAAGGTAAAGATTGATGCTATTAGCATTCACTTTGAAACCAAGCCTATATCTTTAAGTTGGTTAGGACTCTATGTTAACAGGAACTCAGAGGCAGCCAAGAACAGATATTTTCCCCCATCGTTAACTATTTAAGATATGAAGCAAAGCTTTTTTTTTGGAGATGATTGGATTCAGGAGTGACTGCAACCCTTCTGAGCTGGGAATGGGCAAGGATGGTGTAGCTGACTTCCAATGACTGTAGAATCCAAAAAGAATTTAACTTCTGACTTCCCAGAGCAATTTAGTTCTTTGGCAAGGGAACAAACTGGACAAAAGAGAGTAAAATAAGGAACATAAGGTAAGTTTAAACCACCTAGAAGCAAATATACATCAAATATTTAAATATTGACAAAGGGCAACTCAGAGAGGGGAAGGACTATTGGGATTAAAGGAATTTTAGATATGAGAATAGTGGAAATATTGTATGTTTTAGAAATGTTGTCTTATAATGTGTTCAAAAAAAGAAAGCAGAAATGGATAAGAAGGGAAGGTGGTGATGAGGAAATTGAAAGGAAAGATAAACAAAGTATGAAATGACTATGTTGAACTATATGACTTTAAATATTAATGGAATACATAACCAAATCAAAAGGAAGAAGCTGTTAAATTTACTGAAGAAAGAAAAAATTGATATAGCATTTGTGCAGGAAACGCATCTAAGTGAAGTGGAACACAAGAAATTAAAGAGAGATTGGGTAAGGCACGTAACGGCAGCATCATATAATTCAAAAGCCAGAGGTGTAGCTATATTAATCAATAAAAATGTACCAATCAAAATAGAAGAGGAAATAATAGATCCAGCAGGGAGGTATGTCATGATAAAGTGTCAGATATATTCAGAATTTTGGAATTTACTCAATGTATATTCACCTAATGAAGAGGATCAAAAATTTATGCAAGATATCTTTTTGAAGATAGCAGATACACAGGGGAATATACTAATAGGAGGGGATTTTAACCTTAATTTGGACTCAAAGATGGGTAAAACTGGAAAAAAAACTAACAGAAAGAACAAAGTAACCAAATGTATAATTAAATCGATGCAGGAAATGCAACTTTTGGATATATGGAGGAAACAACACCCAAAGGAAAAGGAATATTCACATTATTCGGGTAGACATAAAACATACTCAAGGATAGATCTATTCCTGTTATCAGCCCACATTCAAGGAAGAGTTAAGAAAATGGAATATAAAGCTAGATTGTTATCGGATCACTCACCACTGTTATTGGCAATAGAGCTGGAGGACATCCCACCGAGAATGTATAAATGGAGATTAAACTCCATGCTACTTAAAAGACAGGATTTTAGAGAATTCATTGAGCGACAAATTAAAATGTACTTTGAAATAAATACAGAATCAGTGAAAGATAAGTTTATACTATGGGTCGCAATGAAAGCCTTCATCAGAGGGCAGATAAAAAGTTATGTAACTATGATGAAAAAGGACTACAATCGGGAAACAGAGCATTTGGAAAGGGAAATAATAAATATAGAAAAAGAATTAGCAATAAAGGAAGATACAACTAAAAGAAGAGAATTGACAGACAAAAAATAAAATATGAAACACTACAAATATATAAGGTGGAGAAGAACATAATGAAGACAAAACAGAAGTATTATGAGCTAGGAGAAAAAAAACGCACAAAATACTAGCATGGCAGCTTAAGACAGAACAAACTAAAGGAACGGTATTGGGAACAAGGAAAAAGGACAAACAAATTACATATAACCCAACGGAGATCAACGAAAACTTCAGGGAATTCTACGAGCAACTATATCAAACTGAAATCGAAGGGAAAGAAGAAAAAATAGATGAATTTCTAACTAAAATTGAACTTCTGAAATTGCAAACAGAGGAGCAAAATAAATTAATAAAACCATTTGAAATAGAAGAAATACAGGAGATATTAAAAAAAACTATAAAACATCGGGAGAGAATGGACTCCTAATAGAATTCTATAAAGCATTTAAAGACTTATTAATTTCTCCTCTCCTGGAAGTAATGAACCAGATTGAAAAAACACGAAACATACCAGATTCATGCAAAACAGCAATAATTACAGTAATACCAAAGATGGGGAAAGATCCATTAACACCAGCATCGTATAGACCAATATCTCTACTTAACACAGATTATAAGATAATAGCTAAACTATTAGCAAACAGATTGGCCAACTGTGTACCTAAAATAGTAAACTAGATCAAACTGGATTTATTAAAAAAAGATGAACAACGCACAATATCTGTAAATTCATTAACTTAATCCATGCAGTACAAGGAAACAAAACTCCAACAGTGGTGGTTGCTTTAGACGCAGAGAAAGCCTTTGACTGAGTAGAATGGAATTATTTATTTAAAGTACTACAAAAATTTAACCTACCAGAGAAATATATTAATTGGATTAAAGCATTATATAAAAGACCATTGGCGAAAGTGACAGTAAATGGATATATATCAAACCAATTTAAATTTAGCAGATCAACAAGGCAGCGATGTCCACTATCTCCCTCACTGTTCGTGTTAGCTATAGAACCACTGGCAGAACTGATAAGAACAGAAAATAAAATAACAGGGATAAAAATAAAAGAGAAGGAATATAAAATCAGTCTATTTACAGATGACATCATAATATACTTAACAGAACCAGAAATATCAATAAAAGAATGATATAAGAAATTGAAGGAATATGGAGAAGTATCGGGGTACAAGATCAATGAAAATAAAAGCGAAGCAATGCCAATGAATAATGCGGATTTCACAAAGTTTAAGAAAGAATCACCATTTAGATGGCAAACACAAGCAATTCGATACCTAGGTATACAACTAAATAATAATCTCGGCCATCTATCTAAACTAAATTATCAGCCATTAATGAAAAAATTACAAGACGACTTAGACCACTGGATAGACTTACCACTAACACTGATAGGAAGGATAAACTGTATTAAAATGAACATCTTCCCAAGGATACAATACCTATTTCAATCATTACCAATTCACCTAACAGAGAAATTCTTCAAAGAGCTAAAGAAAATAATAAGGAAATTCTTATGGAAAGGGGGGGGGGGAAACTGAGGATAGTACTAGATAAATTAATAGAATGGTACAAACAAGGAGGCTTACAGCTAGCAAATTTTAAGAATTATTATAGAGCAGCACAATTAAGATACCTATCAGATTTTTATCAAACAAGGGAAAAACCAGATTGGACCAGATTAGAGCTAGATAAAATAGGGGAGAAGATACCTGAACTATATAAGTGGGATGAAAAATTGGTGCAACATAGGAATTCACCAGTACTGCACCATCTGCTCAGCATTTGGAAGAAGATTCACATAGAAAGGAATAAAATAAATTATCAACTACCAAAATTAATATTGACACAAAATCAACTAATCCCTTTCACAAAAGATAACCTTTCCTTCAGAGAATGGGAGAGAAAAGGGATCAAAAGAATAGAAAATTGTTTTTTGGGAAATAAATTATTATCTTTTGAACAAATGAAGGACAAATATAATATAACTCACGATACAAGGTTTGCATACCACCAACTGAAAACCTACTTGAAGGACAAATTGGGAAACAGTCTGAGGTTACCAGAAGGAAGCAATTTTGAATATGTGATTACAGACACAATGATAATTAAAACATTTATAACAAACATGTACATCAAACTGCAAGAAAAGGAGAACGAGGAAACAAACTGTAAACCTAAACAAAAATGGGAACAAGATCTAAACATAAAGATAAAGAATGAAACATGGGAAAAGCTATGCTCCGGAACTATGAGAAATACAATATAATTGGTCACACCCCAAAAGTTAAATAAATGGGACCCAACAGGATCTGACAGATGTTTTTGCTGTAAGAAGGAAATGGGAACAACAGTACATGCAATTTGGGCATGTGAGAAAGTGGAAAAGTTTTGGGAAGATTTAAACCAGATATTAAATAAAATCACAAAAAGCAACATACCAAAAAACCCAGAGATCTTTCTTCTAAGTAATATAAGAAATAAAGAATTTGGAGTCAATTTAGATGGAGCACAAAAAAAGATTTATTATGATAGCCTTAGCTGTAGCAAAAAAATGTATAATGTCAACCTGGAAATGAGAAGACAACTTGAGGCAGGTAGGTGGAGTTAGGTCATAAATGAGATCAGCCATGATCGTATTGAATGGCGGAGCAGGCTCGATGGGCCATGTTTGGCCGACTCCTGTTCCTACTTCCTATGTTCCTATGTAATACAACAATGGTACATAGAAATGAATAAATGTGTTCCATTGGAAAAAAATAACATATAATTTAAGAAATAACATCACAATACTAGAACAAATATGGGAACCATACATGAAACATAATAGAGAAATCCTACCACGGACCTCCACCACCTAAAATGACAGAAGGAGAAGAAGACGAAATGAACTGACCCAGTGTGTAAAAGTAAAAGACACAAATTTCTTGTTTATTTTTATTAAGTGACGACATTGTTTAACGGGTTTAATGTATCATATAGATTGAACTTTGAATAAATGTGGAGGGGGGGTGAGGGAGGGAGGGAAGGGAGGGGGGAAAAAGGGAGAAAATGACACTGCATATATTCAAGAGAAAAATGTCTATATGTATCTTGGACAGTATGGTTCATACTGTGAAAAATAAAAAAAATTAAAAAACAAAATTTAAATATTCACCTTGACACTCAATACTTGTTAAATCTATGTTAAGTAGATTCAGTCTCACTGTTCTGAATGAACATTAGGGTTATGGTTAGGGTTAGTGATCCTTTGGATTACTGCATGCAATCTGATGTTGTCTTCGAACTAAGTGGTATTGGATTTCCAGCACAGCTTTGGACTGTCCATCTTTATCCTTCTACCCTTTAACACCTGCTCCTATTCCTACTCATTGACCAATACTCCCAACACCTGATCTTGCTTCCAAATATCGAAACTACTCGCGGAGATTTCACCTTCATCACTGAAGCTCCCCGATCCCCGATCCATTCCCAAACCACCAAGTACATCCTTCATTCAAACTGCTGGGTTGAAATGTCACACTCCATCGACATCCCATATCCATCATAGGCTAAGGGTAATTCTGCTATGTATGCAAGAAAAAGGAATCTCAGGGTTGCATATGACGTCATGCATGTACTCTGACAATAAATCTGAAATCTCAACATAGACTATCACAAAATCCAATCCAACCCATCTCTGATTACCACACAATAGTAGGTTAAAAAAGAAGAAATTAATTGCTGGGCTTTGATAGGTACAACGCCTCCACAACATGAAACAAGAATTTGTCCGTGCTTTACAGGAGACTACAGATTCTGGAATTTGTCCCCAGCTGCTTGAGCTGAAAGGAGAAGTCAAAAGGAACCAGGTTTTAGGATCAGAATAAGGTGCCCACCTCTTCTGTGAATGTTCATTATGCATGCATCAAGATCAAATATCCACCCTAAATTAGGTTGCAACTGTGTTGTCTTTCAAACTGATGAATTATTCATGTGCACATTCATTTAAATTTTTCAGGTAATTAATCATCTTAAATAATGAGGTTAGTGCTTTCACTAAATTAGGCAAAATAATACCAAAACCTGGGTGATGGTGATGATACTGTGTCGTTTTGATGGGTTGGATTGGATTTTGTGATAGTCTATGTTGAGATTTTAGATTTACTGTCAGAGCACATGCATGACGTCATATGCAACCCTGAGATTCCTTTTTCTTGCATACATAGCAGAATTACCCTTAGTTGGTCATGCAAAAGCTAAACTGTACCCAGCACAAACATGGAAACAAATAAAAAAACTGTAAACTGATAATGAATGAAAACAAACTGACTGTGCAATGCAGAGAGTGCAAAGAAAATCAATAAAGTGCACAAGTCAGAAATGAGTGTGTTGTTGGAGTCTGAGGGTGGAGGGGTGGCAGTTGTTCTTGAACCTGGTGGGGTGAGTCTCGTGGCACCGCTACCTCTTTCCTGATGGCAGCAGCGAGAACAGAGCTTGTGGTGGGTGGTGTGGGTCTTTGATGATGGCTACTGCCTCAAAATATATCACTATTTAGATAGAGTTTCAAAAATAAAAGCTATTTAATGCAATCATTTACAGTGCGCGATCTCTGAAACTCAGTCGCGGATGATTCTCTATCTGCAGTGTGGCCAGTCTTCTGCAGACTCCCAGCCAAAGTCACGCAATTCAAGCCAAACATTTTGCCAAGCAGTGAGTGATTGCGATGTCTAAGTAACACTTCAGTCAATGGTTTTCTACAATTTTATCCCTGGATTTGTTAAATTTTGAGGAGAGAAAAATTAGAAGGGGATAAATTGTACGGGTTTAATGTTGACGAATTTTGTGACAGTGTTTTTGGAATGAGAGATGGAAAAAGAGTGAATAAGGAAAATTAGATTGAGGTACTGGTGAATGACAGTGGAAGAGGACAATCCAGCTGGCAATGAGGTACCACTTCACCCTGTGAAACCACTTCATGCCGCAGCACAATTCCTTCCATGATTAAACAGGAAACATTGGAAACACTCAGACAGTCAGGCAGCGCCTGTGAAGAGAGAAGCAGAGTTACACGGCTGCCTGATGGACTGAGGATTTCCAGCATCTCCTTTTGGAATTTCAGATCTGGGTGACAGAATACTTCAAGTCAATGCAAGTCTTCAGAATCCCTTTCATTGTCAGAAATAGGACATTGCCAATTACCTGCCTTCACCTTTAAATTATCTTTAATTTTATACATACAGCACGATAACAGACCCTCTCAGCCCACGACCTCGTGCTGCCCATTTACACCTAACTGACCTACAACCTCAGTACATTTTTGGAGGGTGGAAGGAAACCGGAACACTCGAAGGAAACCCACATAGACGCGGGCAGGGTGATCAAAGAAACCCCTTCAGACCTGGGCCGCTGGTGCTGTAACAGTGTTGCCCTAACCGCTACGCCCACCAAGCCGCCCGTATCCATGAAGCAAATATTATCACCATTATAATTCAATTTGTTCCAAGGCTTCTTTTATATTCCACTTGAAAGAACAAATCCTGGTGCTTCCTTCACACACTGACAAGGCACACCTCCCTCATAACCATGCGGACATGTCAGTCTGGATCTTGCGCTCCTGTGCTTGGAATAGGAGTCAACAAATTCTTTTGCTAAATCAAATGAAAAAAAAGTAGCAGCTAATTGCAAGACACCCCAATCCCTCCAATATCGTGCAATGGCATGGTAGCTTATTATATAATGTATTGTACTAAAATATACACAATTGCAAATAATCATCTGGGATCCTAAGCAACAGGCTGCAGTGACATTTGAGGCAAGAGAAAAATTAATCATTAATATTTACAAGCAAACACAATGTCTACTCATTGTGGTGGTACATCACTGGCCTACTGCAGGGGGCAACCTCTGTACCTGCAGAAGAGCATGGGGACAACACCTGGCTGGCTGTCAATCAGCTGACTTGAATAGACCAATCCCCACCCGGTTGGGTGTCAATCACCCTCTGGGATATAAGCCTGAACCGGCCCTTCGAGTCATTCTCAGAATTTACAGCAGCTCTCCTCACACCTGGCTCTGTAGAAGTTTATGGCGAATAAAGCCTGTTGTACAGTCTTTTGGTTTTGTGTGTTTGCTTCTGACTGACAGCGCACCACACTCATGAAGCTAAATCTCATCCCAACCCAGGCAGGGCCTTGACCTGAACTGTTGACTGTCCATTCCCCCTCCCCCCTGTGGATGCCGCACTGATCCACTGAGTTTGCTTTTTGTGTTCAATTGCATTCCACCAGATGTTAAAAAAATTTTAAATCTGAAATAAATAGCAAAAAAATATACTGCAAAGGCTCAGTGGATCAGACAGGGTTGACTGAAAGAAGCCAGAGTTAACCGATCAGATCTTAGAACCTTCGCCGGGGGCTAACGGTGTCTCCTTCTACTGCATGTGCCTGAATGTGCTGGATTGTGTCCAGGATTTTCCGTTCTTAGTGCATTCCACTGAAGTGTCCAAGAGCCTCCCTTGCTTCAGAAGTCCATAATAGTTATATTTTATTGTTTATGCTTAGTCGTAGCCTCAATGTGTCCCACAACAGTTGCTTCGAGTCGCTTACGAAAAGTTTCTTGTCATTCTTGTGAAATGCAATGCGATTCTGTCAAAGGAAAAAAACACGTGATTGCTCAGCGATTGATTCTGAGCTTCAAGGTCGAGAACAAAGCCTGCGTTTTCTGTTGCCTCGAATGTCACTGCAGCCTATTGCCCAGGATCCCAGATGATTATTAGCACTTCTCACTGTTATGCTGCATTTGAAAAGAACCTATTGAACAGGTTTGTGCAACATCGTTGATGGTACAAAAGTCATAGAAACTACAGCAGCAAAACAGGCCCTTCAACCCACCAAGGCCATGCTGACCATCAGCCACACAATTACACACCCATCAATTCACCTCAGATTCCACCAAAAAGGAACAATTTACAGTGGCCAATTAACTGAACAACCTGCATGCCTTTGAGATGTGGGAGTCATCTGGAGGGAGCCCACATTCCAATGAGCACAGGCCGAGAGCTGTTAAACAATAACTCTTTCATTCCCAGAATCATTCTTGTGAACCTTCTCTAAACTCTCTCCAAACCCAACAAATCCTTTCTTAAATGAGGAGCCTAACACTGCTTACAATACTCCAATTGAGGTCTCACCAGTGCCTTATAAAGCCTCATCACATCCCTGTTTTTATATTCTGTCCCTCTGGAAATGAATCCCAGCATTACATTTGGTTTTGTACTCTTCTCTATTGTCTCTCAAGTTCAGCTGCAGAGCCCGCAAAGGTACAGAGTGTCATCTTCAGCACTGTGGTTTCTGAAAGTGGAAGGCCAGTGTAGACCTGGATTGAATGGCCCCTCCATTCTGCACATTCCACGCGACACACGGTTCTAACACAGAAACAGCAATAAAAGAGGTAAAGCTGTGGAACCTGTGGGTTCCTTTAGAAGGAATGAACATTCAATAAACTTACTTAATAAGTTTGTTCACCATTTCTCGCTGTTAATCACATAAGACGTAAATCCATAGGTTGGAGACTTGAGAATTAAATAGTCCAATGGAATTACTGTGGACATTAGAGTAAAACCTGTCCCCCTACATCAGACAATTTTTGTCATAAAATTAGTTTTGCACTGGAATTTTAATTTCCCCATAATAATTTTTAAAAAACAGCAGAAGCTAGAAATTGGAAGCAAAAGGGTGCTGGAAACGACTGATCAGCTAGTAATTGTGGAAAGAGCAACAGTTGAATGCAAGTTATATGCTCAAATTTCAACCTCGTGGTGAATGCAACTTCCACCAACAGATGAGTGATGCCCAGAAATTATTTGCATTGTAGGTCTGAGCTACTTCAAAACCCCAAGTGTTCAGTGAAACAACCGTGCACCAGGTTCAACCTCAGCAATGTTGGGGAAACAAGTCTCACGCCTTTTCAATTCCAGTCTAGGCACAAATCAGTGGGATTCTCTCAACCGAGTTCAATAAATCTGCGCAGTCAAGCAAAGGCAGAGTGTGAGATAAAATTAAAGAAATCCGATCAAACCTGCGGTGAGGTGTCAATAAACACTAAGCAGCAAACAAAAGAGGTGTAAAGTGGAGGTAGGCTGACAAAGATCAACAAGTGACAAGTTGGAAGGATTTCCTTCCTTTCCATTCCCCCCCACCCCCACCCTCAACAAGCATCAACCATTTAACGTTTTAAAATAGACAGCATTAATGACTTTAAAGGTCATTTTGTATGAGTGACTGGGGCGTATTTCTGTCCCATTGTCTTTGGGCTAGAATGTTTTTAATTCAGAGGTTGTACAGAGCACAGTAACCTTGTGGAGGAGTGAAATTGCCACTTCATCTGCTCCATGTGAGCTATCTCAGGTTGCAGCTCTGGCAGAGTCCCGCCTAAAGGATGTACAGGTACTCCCCGACTTAGGACTGCAATGGACACACGTCGGAATTGTGTACTCACCGTGTTCATCGGTGTCCCGGGGTCTTCAGGATGGGGACTGCCATCTTGATTCCTGAGCGCATGAGCGATGCATGCTGGAGAGTTAAGCACGCTAACGATATTGAATTCACACCCTTAACTCTTGTGCATGTGCCAACCAAATTCCAATACGCAAACCACGCATGTGCCAACCAAAGACTTCCACCTGCCCACAGGAATCAAGATGGCCACGCCCAGCTTATGGACCCCAGGACACCAACTAACAAGGTAAAGTACACACATTTTGCCTCTTACATGCCCTGTATCCATTATAGTTTGTCAAATCTAACATAAACTGCGTAAATTTTTTATCTTTTCTTTATATAGTTTAACAAATTTTCTGTCGTAGGTGTAGATGAATGCAAGTCACATAGGTTGCAAGTTGGGGAGTACCTGCAATTAGAAATGAAAAATGCTGGAGAAACTCAGCAGGTAAGGCAGTATCTCTTCTGAGTTTAATCGAAAACATACATAATAGTCGATCACTCAGTGACTAATCCACATCTGGAACAAACTGCCAGAGGAAGTTATAGAAGCAGGTACAATTATAATCCCAAATACAGGGACAGTTGAGGTGACAAAAAGGGGTTAGAAGACTGAGCACCAAATACAGGCTGATTTGTCCGAATGCCAACTTGGTCAGTAGTGGGGAGTTGGGATGAAGGGACTGTTTGCGCTGTGCAATTTTCGATTGGAACTGGGAAAGATTAGGAATGTGGCATTTTTTAATTTGTTAAACAGGACAAGGGGTAGAAATTAGAGGCAATAACCCCTTTCAAATCGCCCAGTTAACTCCATTTTACACGGCAGTTAGAAAGTGTTTGACTGCCAACCGAGTAGTCAGGGAACCCAGTTAAACTTGCCTAAATCTCATCCATGGCTGATTTGAAAATAAAAATGGCTGACCCACTTATTCCAGTGAGGTCAGCGCTTGCGAGCGTGTGTCACTGGGCAGCCAATATCTGATCATCCGGCAGAACTTCCGGTGAGTGCGTAATGCATCATTGCGGGGGACGCGATCCCCCTGTGATTTGAAAGGTGCTTCCAGCACCTTCATCCCAGTAATCGCACCTGGGTCCCAGGAGGGCGACCCAGGTGCTGCAGTTTAAAAGGGTCTAGTAGAGGAGAGGGTGTGAGATAAAAAAAAAGACAAATACAGTGCCATGTGTGGAAGATGGGGAAGTCTTGAAGAGAGAACTGGGAAGTGTGGGGGGGTGGGGTGAGAGAACAGGGAGAGTGTGAAGAAGAGAATGGAGGAGGGACAGATGGGTGGGGAAGAGAAAAGAGAAGAGAAACTAAATTGAATATCTTCCATTAGTATTATCCAGTTCTGATGCAAGCTGAAATTGTTGAATTCAATACTTACATTTTTTTTATTTTACAGATTTTCTCAATTTGAACAATTTTCATGTTGATCAAGGTTTGTGTGGTGTTTAGAAAGATGTATAATTGTACAAGATCCAGCAATAGTTAGAATGTAATATTCCTGGAAAGTGCAAAGATTTGGGCAAGTTTTAAATGAACGAGCTATCAATTTTACCGAGAACCAGAATGAGAAATAGTACAATGGAGAAACACTTCAAGGTGTTTCATGCCCCAAAGTGTACCTATTTTCCCTCTGAATTTTCCTGTCTCATTCTTCAGTGACAAAAGCCCAGAAGGCAGGATCTTCAGGGAAGCATTCATTCTAATTGACCGAACCGACCAAAATGTTACCAAAATTATACCCAGCATGTTACAAGACACCCTATGACACCCTACGACTTTTGTGTAAACCAGATTAATATGGTGAGGAACAATTTCAAAAGGACAACTTGAATGAAAATTTGGTGTTGCTGGATAGTTGGGTTAGGGACACGACAGGAATTAATTGGACACAAAAGGGAAAAATCTGTCAATTAATTATCACTGATGTGAAAGTTCAGGAACAAATCTGAGGAGCTTGCAAAGAATCTTTGGACAGGTCCAATCAACCCATGCAAACGTGCCGCCGCCAATTCTGGAGTGAGTCGTCCAAAACCAAGTGTTTCGAAATTGTATTTTGAGTTCGGAGTTAAAGCTTCTGCAAGGTTGATCAAGTATGACATCTGAAGCAATATGTGGCATGCTGCTGTTTGTAATATTTCACATCTGATCTCATCTCACCGAATTTTTTTTTTTACTATTTAGAGATACAGCGCCATAATGGAGACTTCCAGCCAGGAGCCACTGCCATCCAAAATACACCAGTTTTTACAGCCATCCCTTACTAATCACGGGGCACATATGGCATAGGGAATAGTTAAAGTGGGATGTGAGTGGAAAGAAAAAGGTTGAGAACCACTGGTGTACGTTTTTGGAGGGTGAGAGCACTTGGACGAAACTTGGACAAAACCCCTCACAGGTCAGAGAGAAAATACAAACTCCTTACACACAGTGGCAGATTCGAGCCCAGTGCTGTAAATAGCATCGCGCTAACCACTACTTTTCTTTCATGTAACATATCATCATCGCGAACCATCATTGAAATTATGACAGTGCTAGAGGAGGCCATTTGGCCCAACATGTTCATGCTAGCTGTCAGTCCTTTCTCTGTAGCCTTGCGGATTCTCTTCCCCATACATTTATCCCATTCCCTCCTGAGGACCACAGTGGACCCTGTCCCCATCACCACATCTACAGGCAATGCATTGGTCACCTGTGATCAACAGTCCTTCCTACAAAGGGAATTGTTTCACAACATCCATTCTGTCTTTGTGAAGGCCCCTTTATGGTCATTCCGTGACATCAACAACAGGGACCTGCCCTCCCCATGTGTGGCAGAGAAGCCTGATCTTTCTTCTAAATCCAAACCTACTAGACAGCAGGTACAACTGCACAAAATCCCAGGGAGCCAAGCCACCAGATGGGAAAATAAATTTCCAAGCCATCAATCCCCCCACCCCCACAAGTGCTGGGATTTTAATGAACTGTGGTTTTATGCAGACACAGGAAGTAATTCTCTAATATCCGAAGGAACAGCTTTAAAACGTCAATAATTACAAGTGCACGAATCCTCAAAGAAAGAAGCTGCAGCTGTGACCAACAGACCAAGAGACACAAGCAGCAGCGCCCCCCCCCCCCACCCCACCCCCGCAATCTGAAGGATACATCTGAATAAAGCATTAGATTCTGCACTGTGTATTTGGGGCTGCAGTTTCTAAGGATGTTTCAGAATTTTTTTAAACCCAGGAACAGGTCCTTTCAACCCATGAGTCCATGCCACCCTAATACACCCATGTGACCAATTAATGCACGAACCCCTAAAATGTGGGAGAAAACCAGAGCACCTGGCGAAAACGCATGCAGGTCACAGGTAGAATGTAGAAATTCCTTACAGACAGCACCGATTTTAACCCGGGTCGCTGGCGCTGCAATAGCCTTGTGCGAACAGGTACGCTAACCATGCCACAGACGGGACGGGGAGGCTGATGAGGGGGCTGGGGGAGTGGTTTGAGGTGGTCTGCTACATCAGCTGTTTGGAGTGAATATCCTCCCTGAGACATGGCTTCATGGTTCTCAAAGCAAATTTAAATACCCCTGTGCTTTGAGTCGTCAGATGCCAGAGTTCCAAAGGTGAGCAGGAATGCTACAATTTAGGTAATCTCTTCCAGTTCAAAAGCAAGAGATTCTCTCCCCTATGCCCCAGAGGAAATTGATGCACGAATGATTTACCTCGTGATCCCACTGACCTGATCGACACAATCCAGCCAGCTCTGCTAATGCCAAATCTGAACAGGTGCAAAATATACACTTAAGGCAAAGCAAGACCCAAAACCATTGCAGGGACCCTCCACTCTATTTAGTGAGCTTTTACATTCCACTCTAGAGAAAAACTTCCTCAATGTTTTCTTTAATAAGTGCACTATTCATTGGGGAAATAAAATATAGTTTTGAACTTCAATTTTCATCTCACGATACAAACAGCACTGTTCTGTGCCCCCGACTGGCCAAGATATGATTGTGCAGTGCACAAGAGGTGTTAGAGAAACTCAACACATTTTGCAACGTTCAATGGAAGTAAAAGGGCGGCCAATGTTTCAAGTCGGAACCAGAAGGCAGACATCTGAGGGCATGTAGGTCGGGAAATGAATTGGCCACTATGTACATTGCCCCTCAGGTAGAGATGAGCAGTTGAATTGGGGAAAATGATGGAAAAAATGACAGAAAATAGGATTAGTGTTGATGGGGGTTTGATGACCTTGATCAAACCTTGATCAACATGAAAATTGTTCAAATTGAGAAAATCTGTAAAATAAAAAAAGTGTAAGTATTGAATTCAACAATTTCAGCTGGCATCAGAACTGGGTAATTCTAATGGAAGATATTCAATTTAGTTTCTCTTCTCTTTTCTCTTCCCCACCCATCTGTCCCTCCTCCATTCTGAATGAAAAGGTGGGGAAGGGGGAGGAGCACAGGCTAACACAGGTAAGAGGTAATGGGTAGAAGGGTAGAAGAACAGGTAGCTGGAGATGTTTTTAGATACAATTTATGGTTGTTTTTGAACTAAATGTCATGTTTATCCTGATGGAGATATGAGCAGCAGTAATGTATTTTCAAGGAAATCCACACTGGTCATCAAGCCCCCATCAACACTAATCCTATTTTATTCTCTCCACACTCCCGTCATTTTCCCCAATTCAACCGCTCATCTCTACCTGAGGGGCAATGTACATAGTGGCCAATTTATCTCCCGACCTACATGCCCTCAGATGGGGAAAGAAGCAGGAGCACGTGAAGAAAACCCAGGGAAGATGTGCGAACTCCATGCAGGGAATCAGGATTTAAGCCAGGTCGATGGAAGTAGAAGGTGTGTCGCTTCAGTGTAGACTGGGTTAAGAACATTCTTGCCCCATATTTTGTATTATTGCAAGTCCAAAAACACTCTGTTCAGAAGCTAGGCTTGAAGAACCAATTGTAGTTTTCAGTCCAAACCAGCGATGAAGCAGACCAAGAGGTCAGCTCTATTTTAATCCACTGTAGAGCATGACCTCCAGATCTAGAAAGAGGCTCGAGTTAAATCATCACCTGCAATGTGAGTGAGAGGTGAAACTGCTCTATGCTCTCTTTACACCAAGTTCCTTGGCACAAAGGATGACTTGCACTGATTTTGTGGACTCCCAGGTAGCCGAGGAGACCAGATTCTGCCTAATGGAGATGGCTGATGGGGGCAGGCTGCTGGAAAGTGTCTTGCCCCCTCTGCTGGTGGTTCTACGACCCTAACCATTCCTTCCTGGTTGATGGACATCAGAATCACAAACTGGCATATTAATACAGGAGTCGTCGGAAGTGCGAAGTGCAAAGCTTCAAGGATGGGTTCAAAAGTTTCATTTAAATAAAAAGGATGCAACATCCCCACTAACTTGTGAATCTCTGATCCATAAACACTCAAAGGGAAGAAACACATCAAGGATAGTAATGAACACCTCAGGATTGTGCATCAGTGGAGCACAGACATCCTAAGTATATAGCAGGAGAACACAAAGTTCTCCCCTTCTCCTCTCATCTGTTGGGACAGCTGTCATTCCCACAATGGCCTCACTAGTCATCTCCGAACCAGACTGAAACCAAGTCATCCTAGATCACAAACGACTGCATAAGCTAGTGGTTCTCAACCTTTTTCTTTCCACTTACATACCACTTTAAGTAATCCCTATGCCATCGGTGCTCTGTGATTAGTAAGGGATTGTTTAAGGTGGAATGTGGATGGGAAGGGAAGGTTGAGAATTACTGCTCTAAACCCAATTGTTACTGAAATACTTGCCCTGTGGACTGATTCCATCCTAGCTGGAAGTGGAGGTGCACTGTTCCCACAAGAAAGATTAAGAGGGTTAGAGCAATGTCATAGCCTCACTTGACTTCAATCTGCAGAGAGAAAGAGCAACTGGACCTGTGATGATCCCCAATGACTCAGATGTGAGCAACTGAGGAAAGCCAATTTTGAAAAGAATGCTCTATGACCCTTTATTGTTGAGTGAATCAAAACCTTGAGTGAGGTTGACAAGGATCATTTGGTGTTTCTTCCCTTTATTATGTCTTAGTGTGTTAAATTTACGTTGCACTTCTGTATTGAAGGAGGATTGGTGTGATGGCGTTCCCCGGATCCAGAAATCTCTTCTGTAATTACCCCATATGGACTTCTCCTTTCTTGGAAATGGTCATCATTATGCTACCTGAGAGTGTTTCAGGCACACCCTCCACTTCTCAGATGAAAGAGGTCATGAATTCACACGAGAAGCACATCTCTGGCATACATTATTAATTCAAAAGGAATTTTGTATACCTTCTCTCCAACTATTCAACTCTTGGATTTTCAACCTCTTTCTGGAGTCAAGAAGCCAATTAAAGAGGTCACCGACGGCATCTCTGACTTTGATAGGCTCTCCTCCCTTCTTGATTCACAGTAGAATGGGCACGGAGTGTTTGGGACAGAGATGGCTCTGAGGGATCGATGCTTGTCAGCGAGAGGTTGGATCTCCTGTGTTCTTCCCAGTCTCCATCTGTGCTTTGTGTTCCTGGCTTTCATTGGTGTTCAGAAACATGCTGATCTGTTAATTTGACCCCTTAAAACATGATTACTCTTTCAATCCAAGATCAGTTTAAAAAAACCAGTTGAAGCATGTTATATAACGTCCATTTGTCAGATATAGAATCTTAAAAAAAAGCAAGATTATAATCTCTTTGCTGTACAGTTGAAAGCAACATCTCCTTGTCCTCAGAAGGAGCCAAGGACTTTCTTGTGAAAATATTTCTCCCATTCTGTATATTAAAGCACTTTCACTTTGGAAAAACAAAAGTGAGCTGTCTTGAGCCTTCTGTATTAGACAACTTACAAAGAAAAAAAATGCTGGACTCCCTCTGAAAATCTGATCTCTCTATTCAAGATACTTTCCAGTCCTCACTGTGGTCTGCTTGAAATTATCTGCTGTCAATAAGAGCCCTCTTACCCTGAGGTGGCAAGACAGAAATAAACCAATCCATTGATTCTAATGTTCTAAACACTGTAGACGTAATACTACAATTGAAACAATTCCACTACTCTAGGATAAGACCAAAAGGTCTCCTCACAGGCCCCCTTGGCAGTTGTTGGCATGTGGTTTTGCACACACACAGATCCTCTATTAGTGTGTGTCCAGTGCACCAACATAATGAGATGTGCTTAATTATTGAAGATTTCACAAGAACTTTGTGAATGTAGTTAAAAGCATTTAATTTCTGACATCTGGATAAAAGCTGATGAGCATTGTGCTGTGAGTTGCAGATAGAGGCGTCTGTATAAGGCAGGCCCCCACTAAATAAATAAAGGTTCCATTATTGTTACATAATACATTTAGAATGTAACATACATGTAATTCTTTAACTTTACCGTAAGGAAGACAGAGAGTCGCTATTTTGTCCAATGCCCCTCACAGAAACATGGCCCCAGCAAGGAATGAACTCACAGCCCCCGGTTTTCGCAACCAGAGCTCTAATCACTGAGCGATTGGAGTCTCTGATCAATACCTTTCAAGGTATCAGGTGCAAACTTCCACAAGGATATTCTGAATATCAAGTTTTCTCTTACTGAGGCAAAACTAACACAAATGTTGATTCAAATCTCATTAAGGGTTGAAGCTCCAGCTAAGTCTGGGGCAATCATGAGTGACAGTACTGTGCTGTGGACTGGATGTTAAACATAAGCTACATGCGTCTGAAGTCAAAACAGGGAATGCTGGAAATATATCTCAGGTCTGGCAGCATCCGTGCAAAGAGGAACAGTTAATATTTTGTCTTGAAGCTGTCACATTAGAAGAAGAAATCATTTAAAACAAGCATGTTTTACAGCAGAAGGGTGGAAACAGCTAACAACATGTCCGCGACACAGTGGAGATCAAAAAAATGGACCAAGACCACAGTGAGGACAAAGATTGTGGCCTTTTAAACAGCAACCTTGACATTCCAGACCAATGACCCTTAAGTCTGTCCTTTGTACTTGCATTTTATGTTCAAACTTACAGCATTGGGTCTCTTCTCTCGAGTCGTGAAACTGTCCAGGGAGGCCAAGGGCTTTGATGAAGCGATGATTGGATCCATATAACCAAATAAACAGTGATGCCAATGAGGACAGAGCCACAACTCAATTACACAACTAATGCCAGCCTCAGAAATATCACAGCTCCAAGAGCAGGCAGAGGTTGAGCTTCCTTAACACTTGAAACATTGGAAGCTACCTTTGTGCACAATACAGCAGCGTTTAAATCATTGTTTAATTGGTAAATCAGGGCTCTGGTGAGCACAAGGTTAGTAAATATATACATATGCAAACTTTGCTTAATTCCCATAAAGAGCTTCAAGACATCCTGAAAATGCAAAACATGCTGTCGGAATGAAAATTCATTATTTCTTCTAACAACTGAGATTATTTTGTTCCAGTTTTACTAGCTCCCCTATTTAACAGTTCCTTTGCTGGATTCCAGAGCTCTAATAAAAATAATAACTTTTGTGTTATTCTGCAATAAAATAGAAAATAAGACATCCTTTGACATTCTCATCAAGGGGAACCAGACAGACCTGGTCACTGGTTCCCATTTCCCACTTCACCAGCATTTATCTCTGCTCAAAACCTCGATTTAAAAAGTCACTTGTTTACTTTCTGTTTTGATCTCATTTATTATATTTCTCTAGATCATTGCACTTGAAAAATAATTCATAAGCTCATCAAGGATGAGCTGGCACTGATAACTGAAGACATTCCATGTTTGAAACTTCAGTGAAGTTATTGTAAAGGGCAAACATGGGGAGAAATTTGCAATAAGTTCTCAGCACCATTTGGTTTTCTATTAGCTTCAGTTTAATGGAAACAAATCCCTCACACATCACACGATTAATGGTTTTTACCCAACATTTACCCAACTAACAGCAGCTGATTAAATAGCATGGGTATAGAGTAGGTCAGAGGCTCTAATAAGTGGCTAACATTCTGAGTCCACAATGCCTTTCAGATCATGTATGAGGTGCCTGGCGTGGAATTCTCTCACTTGCAGGGTTGAGCCTAAGTTGCTGACTTCCACTGATGCCCTGTCGACCACCATAAATATTCACTTTCACCACCATGCGGCTGCAGCGCATACCATTTATAAAAGGCGCTGCAGTTATTTGCCCAGGCTCGTCCAATAGCACCTCCCAAACCTGTGACCTCCAGCACCAGGCATGTTATTCTCCTCCAGGAGCTGCACCCCATTATGGTTGGGAAACATAATACCATGCCTTCATCTTGATGGGTCTAAATTCTGAAACTCACCGCTTAATAGAAGGGTGGGAGCATATTCCCTCAATGGACTGCAGAGTTTCAAGGCAGCCCTCCATAAGTTTATTAAAGGGAAGTCAGGGAAGGACCAGAGGAGCATGACTCAGGTTCTAAAAAAAAATGGAAGAAGAAACACCTTTGTACAAATTTTAAAGCTTCACTTTTGGCATTAGGAATTTAAAATTCCTTTGTTGTTGAGTACATAGGACACAAAACTTGTTCACTCATTTTTTTTTCCCTAAAGGTACACACAGAGGTGTCACTAGCCTGGCACCTCCACCAAATGGAGAAAGAAAGGCAAAAAGAAGGTCATTCACAGACACCGAGTATCCACGGATTCGCCTCCTGCACTCCCACAACTTCTTCAGCCGCATGGCCTCCTGTCCATTCTGGTGGTGAACTCAGGCCCCTGTCTCCAAACCTCCGACACGATTAGGAGCCTGTTAGCACCTGAGGCCCTTCGGGAGCCCTTTAAATCAGCATGGCCAATGACCGATCCTGATCTCTTAACATTAAAGTATTAGGAAACGTATTTCTTTCGAGTTGCGTCTACTTGCATCACAGGAAATTCTGCTCCAGGAACATTAGATTGTGCTGGTTACATATTTCCTTGCCCAATCCCGTTAAATTTGAATTTATACCTACAGTACAGTAACAGGCCCTTCTGGCACATGAACCCAATGACATCAATTATCCTACAACCCCCATACGCATTTGAAGGGTGAGAAAAAGCTGGGGTGCCAGGAGGAAACTCACGCAGACATAGAGAGAATGTAAAAACTCTTTACAGACTGCACCAGATTCAAACCTGGGTCACTGGTGCTGTAGAAGCTTTCCACTAACCACTATACTAACTGTGCCGTCCCAGTTGGTTACTTTAAAATTGTCGCCTGGTAACTGTGGAATAGATTCACGGGATTTGTGACGGTGTCCACTGGGAGAAGGGCTCTAAAAAGGGCCTCGCGCTCTGACATCTTCCTAATCACATCAGTGGTTGAAGAGGATTCTCCGAGCTTCGGCTCTCTGCTGGACTGAACGGGGCCCTTGCAGCAGTGGGGTCCACTGTGTCACTGAAGGGACTCCCTTTTGCTTCCCTTTCTTGTCTTGGTTGGTGCTGCTCTGTGTGCCCTTACGGGGAAAAGGAAAAACTTTTTTCATGGAAAATGTCACATTCCCATACGTCTCACTCTATGGTTGGACAGAAAAATTCCAAATTGCAGATTAATACTCCCAGGCAGACTTCAGCAAGATGGGGAAAACTCGGGAGCACAGAAATGGAGCAATTCAATGTTTGCTGATAGGCAATATTATTCACTGAAATTTTTGAATGTTGTTGATGAAGATCAGTTCGTCAAAAGGTTAAAAAAGAAAGCAGAATACAGCTGCTTTAAATCACCCCAAAGACACAAATGTACCTGCACAAACACATCATTTATTCTTTTTGGGGCTATTTCTCATTTAGAGCAAGATAATTGATAACTAACAGTTATGAACCTCTGCAGCTGTGCAATGAGAATTCACAACGGTTTCACCTTCAAGACCATATCTTACTAGTCCGATGCACATTTCAAGTGGGTTAACAGTTAACTCAATTGGAATGCAAGAGCTGAATCAGCAAACTCAATTGCTAACACACTGGACCATTTTATTCCCCAGGTTATTAGGCTTGAATGTAGTCAATTCGGACAGAATAAGATACATCTCCCACTGAAGCCTGCTGCGATCAATAAACTAAACAGGTATGAGCAAACTTGGCTCAGATCCCAGCAGAAATAAATCAATCACACAAGACTGTGAATGGGTTGGCTCAAAATGAGCGGTCATTTTAAGGTTAATTTTGCAAAAATATATGGGACGAGATGGCTGCTTTTTGCAACAAATGTGTGGAACCTCTTACTACAATTCACCCTCACAGTAATCTGTCAAAACATGAAAGAGTTAACCACAACCAAACAATCTGGATTATTTATTTTATTTATTTATGCAGAGATACTGCTTGGTAACAGACACTTCCGGCCCATGAGCCCTCTCCACCTAAATGCACCTGTGTGACCCATTAACCTACCAACTCCGTAAGCCTTCAGAACGTGGGAGAAAACCAGAGCACCCGGAGGATTCGAAGTTTTCAACTGAATCTTTTATTACTATGAAGTGTCATCCACATATGTTCCTCAGAGCTACCAGAGGTGATGACATGAGATAGTGAGAGAATCAATGGCTATGCAGTGCAGAAAAGCAGCACGAAGATAAACCGTTGACCACGATTTGACTGAATCATGCAGTAGTTTATTTGTTCAGCGCATTTAACACAACGCTCGTTGATCCAAGGCGCTGAACGTACAATTAGGAATAAATTGGTTACTATCTAAACAATGACAGGCAGCCAAAATAAACTGGTGCAGCCATCATTTTACAGAGACTCTCCCACTTAGAACATTAATTATTTAAACCCTATCCCGTTCCTCCTGATCCCAGCAATGAACAACTTCCCAATTTCAAATGAACAACAGTGCTTCAAAAAACAAGCAGGGAACACAAGTAGGCCTGGTCACAATTCCTTTAGGATGTTTAAAAAAAAATCTAACTTTGGGTTGGTTTACCGGCGTCAGCAGGAATTAGATGTTACTGTCTACCAGCTTCAAATGGGAAACGACCAACCAAGTCACAGTTTCTCAAGGTGGCAGAGCAACGGTTTGCCTCAAAGCCCCCCCACCCCAAACTTCGGACTACCCGAACGCCATGAGGCCTCACGCCTAAGGGCAACATCAACCATGACGAACTTGTCCTTTGGGATTTCTTAGGGGCCAACACTGGTCCACCCCTCCAGTGGTATCAGGACTCCACGTTGAACCATTTCCACGACCACCGAAGCAGGAAGGCGGAAGCAGAGGCCACATTGCCACATTACCCATAGCTCGGTCTCTTCGGAAGTCCTCACTACACGGCCGTCGAGCTACCAACCTTGCGGCTTCGACTCAGCGACCCGCTCGTAATTTGGTAACCCAAGTTGCAATTCCAGACTCACTACGTTTCACCGCAACCTCTTGTCAAATCCAGATTTGTCCACGGCGCATCTACTCATGAGTTACAGCAGTCCTGGGATCCAGAGTGGTTGGCCTGCTGTGGCCTCAGCCACACCGTTATTTGCTCAAAGACATATGCACCTTTTGAAACTAAAATAGGAACTGCCCCCTGCCATCGAAACTCGTTTTCCTTTGTGTAGTCCCAATTGAGCCTAAATTCTCACATTGGAGTCAGTAACTTGATGGTGCCACCGTATTTTGCTGGCATGGGCTAAATTGTAAATTCCTGCTTTTATTTTCCATCTCTTTTTCTCTCGGAACTCTGATGTCAGCTTGGTTTTGATTTTTTTTTGTATCACTGTGCAATGGCTTGAGTTCTACATCAATATTACCAAAACCATTGAGGAGGCCCAATGGGAGAGCCTTAGGCCCACTCTTCCTTTCAGCACTTGACACAGATCATTCAATTGATTGCCTTGAGTAGGAATGTCCCGACCGTTCCAGCCTTCAAAATGATTCACTGCACAGAAAATGAATTCTATTTCAAATTTCTTATTTGATCTGTGAACCAGTAGGATTCGATATATGTTTTTGTGAAATCTCAGCCTCAAATTAATTTATCAATGAACAGATCTATAAGTATTGACAGCGGTCAACGAAGCACTGAATTGAGGAAATGTCTCTGCTTTTAAATTTAGACATACAGCACGGTAACGGGCCATTTCAGCCCACGAGTCTGTGCCGCCCAATTTACACCCAATTAAACTACACCCCCCCCCCCAGTACGTTTCGGATGGTGGGAGGAAATCCAGGTAGTCATGGGGAGAACGTACAAACTCCTTAAAGGCAGCGTGGGATTTGAACCCCGTCCCAATCGCTGGCACTGTCAAGGCATTGCACTAACTGCTACGCCAACCGTGGAGCCCCTACATGGTATACACAGCACAGAATCTGAAGTGGTGGAGGTGGAGCTGACAATAGGATTCAGTGCAGCCGGTTCAAATGCATGCAAGAGATTTATTAGTGTAGTGCGCGTCGAAAGAACCAAAGACTTGTTGATCCAAACCAAGGCTTTTATTAACTAAAAGACTGGAGCATATCACAAGTAGGCCGACCAGTCCAGAATGACCTGGTCTGGCTAGGAGCAATCCATTAAGACCTGCCAGTAGGTGGCAAGGCTTTTATTAACTAAAAGACTGGAGCATATCACAAGTAGGCCGACCAGTCCAGAATGACCTGGTCTGGCTAGGAGCAATCCATTAAGACCTGCCAGTAGGTGTGGCTACACTCTCAGCCAATCACAGTCATCCTACACGACCATCTGTACATATGTACATATACACGTTGGTGATAGAAACTGTACTATCACAATTAGTAATAAAACACCAGCCACAACCTAAAGGCATAGACTACTTGTAGCTACAAGGACTTGGCTGCAGAACAAATAGCCACATTTCCCTGTGACTTTCTAATGGCTGTCTACTGTTAAACAGAAGCAATAATGAGCTAAAGCTTAATAGATTGGGTGAATGCTTTGGTTCATTAACAATTGCCCTCTGTTAATTAATGTTTATTTGAATTATTACATCTAGAAACATTCAGCAAGGGTATTTCCTTGTACATAAAACACACTTTCTAAATCATCGTTAAACTTGCATCTAAATTATTTACTGTACATTAGCTGCTATCTTATTCCTCAGTGGAATACAAACTTCATTCAGCAACAACTAAAAACACTGCAGGGTTAAAAATAAAGCTGATTAAGCAGAATATTATGAACCTTCAGGAATCACAGGAAAAAACAAGGTCATTTTCTATGGGTATTTCAGAAATCCAAGTATTTCATTCAGCAATTACCCTTTGCTCTGATGACCTATACTTAACATAAACAGAACATCAAATCTGGAGCTCGAACAGTGTCATTAAATCAGAAGTCTAAATGTTTAAGGCTGACCCCATCTTCCCACCCTCAACCTCCCAAGGTGGGACGTGCTCGTGATTAACAACATTGGAACTGGGCAAGATTTATGCATCTCCCTTCTCCAGCTGCAACACAATTTTCTCCCACTGAGCCCTTTTTCATGCCCCCAGGTCATTGCCATGGATCATACAGTTTGGGAACAAACCATCCTGTCCGCACCAACCGTCTAATCCTACATTAACTTCAACCAACCCCCCCCCCCCCACCCCCGAATTCTACTTCTCACCCACAACTTACAGACAATTTGCAGTAACAATTACCTGACCAACCTACTCGCCTTTGATATATGATGAGTTAGCTTACAAAGGCAACTCATCAGCTTGTGCACTGGCAGACTGAGACCAGGATAACACCTCATCTTCCATCTAGGCACCCTCCAACTAGATGGCATTAATATCGACTTCCTTGGCTCTTCTTACTCGCCCCCCTTCCCCCAGCTCCATCTCTACCTTTTCCCTGTCTCCTTTCCCGCAGACATAATAAAAATTGTCGCCTCTCCTCTTATCGTATCCAATTAACCCCTTGTGTTGATCTGGATTCCTCCCCCCGCCACGATTGTCTGAACTCTGAGATTTTCTGCTTTTGGCTCAGCCTCCTTATCCCTCGAGAAGGGCCCAGGCCCAAAACATTGACAATATTTCTTTGTCAAATCCTAGAGATGCTGAAAGGCCAGTTGAGTTCCTCCAGCATTTTTGGTATGTTTTTACTCCAGTCACAGCGTCTGCAGTCTTTCAAGTTTCACTTAGCTTACAGAATAGACCAATGGAAGGCTCATTAAAAAAAGGCGAAAGATCAGCAACCTGAATCTCAACGTGGAAAAGACAAAGTAGATGATTTGGACCAGGAGGATGAAAGTCAATCGTTATCCATTATACATCAATGGTTCAGAAATGGAGAGAGGGGAGACCATAAAGTTGCTTGGCATATAAAGGATGACCTAACCTGTACCCACAGCACCTCCTCTCATTAGTCAGGAAGGCGCAGCAGTGCCTACACTTCCTGAGGAGGTTGAGGAGGGCAAGGTGACCAGCCTCATTCTTGATGACATGTTACCGAAACATAATTGAGCGTGTCCTGTCTGGCTGCATTATTGTCTGGTAAGGTAGCTGCAAAGCATTGAACAGGAAGTCAATACAGAGAATCATCAAAGCAGGCAAAAAGATCATTGGCGTCTCATTCCGCAGTGGTTCGCAACGTTTTTCTTTCCACTCACATCCCACTTTAAGTATTCCTTATACCATAGGTGCTCTGTGATTAGTAAGGGATTGCTTAAGGTGGGATGTGGGTGGGAAGAAAAAGTTGGAAAACCACTGTTTTAATCGTACCTCATTGACTCGTCATGTGCACGGTATCAGATCCCCAAAGAAAATGGGCCAATTACAATTTTTCTCAAGGAAAATATTTCAGTAACAATTGGGTCGAGAGCAGAGATTGGGTTTCAAACTTATTCTTTCCATCCACATCCCACCTTAAGCAATCCCTTACTAAGCACAGAGCACCCATGGCATAGGGATTACTCAAAGTGGTATGTGAGTGGAAAGAAAAAGGTTACAAACCACTGCTCTAATGCAATGGTTTTCAAACTGCTCCGCTAAACACACATTCCACCTTATGTCATGGGTGCTCTGTGATTAGTAAGGGATTGCTTAAGGTGTTTGTGAGTACACGCCACATTTGAACTATACCAAATGAATACATTTACTGGGAAAGTTGCTTAAACAGGATTCATAAAATTATAGAAGACCCTTTTCTTCGAGCACACAGTTTCTTGGATTCACTACCATAAAATAAGAGCTGCAGGCAGATCAAAATCAGGACTGCCAGGCTGGGAAACAGTTTCTATCCGCAGGCTGCAATGATGAACAGTGTCCGTAACCAAGTAAATCATTCCAAAGTATTTATGCATATTATATATATTTATATAATTATATGAGGAAACCCACCGGGTCACAAGGAGAACATCCAAATGCCACACAGAGAGCACCAGTTGTTAGGATTGAACCCACGTCTCGTGGTAGCAGCTCGTCTAACCATTGTCCATCAAACCCACTTGACATTTTGATTTATCAACTGTAATCAGATTAAATCACTGACCAGTCACTTCCCTGTCTGACTTGTATGGAATAGGGTTCTTTCAACATTGCCCTTTCCAGTTTGCTGCCATCATATCCTTCATCTTTGAAGTCTAAGGAAGTTTAGCAAGTCCCCCTGACCCACAAGAACTCCTGCAGGTGCACCATATTTACTGGATGCATTAGAGCAAGGGACGAGAGCTGCTCTGCTCAAGATCAGGTGGTGAAAGCAGCTTATAACAAAACATAAACAAAAATGTTCCTCTCCTCCATGGACTTCATCTACATCTCCCACTCCCTCTACTCCCCAGACACACACTTTTTTCCTTCCTCCCATTGGAGGGAGGACTAAAGAGAATGAAAGTGCCCACTAGCAGGCTTAAAAACAGGTTCTGCTCTACAGCCATCAGGCTCCTGAATGAACCCCATAACAGTTTCTATGTCATGTAGAGAGAGCCTATTGGTCTATTCAAAGAAGAAGACTTCTAATTGGTATGTGGATTTTTTTTGACAAAGAAACAAACTTAATGTTGCTGTGAAATACATGTTGTTGGAATCCTCAATGCAGAAAGCAGACAAACACGACAGATGAAAAGTTTCCATTGTAACAAATGAGCCAAACAGAGTAGGAGTTTGTCCCAGACTTTCTGTCACAGAATGCAAAACACTGCCAATTCTGGAAATCTGAAACCAAATGAGAGAGAGCTAGAAATACTCAGGAGAGCCAGGAGAAACTATCATTTTCTGAAACAGAGTCAATCACATCCACCACAAATCTGCCTAGTGTTAGGTCTGCTTTGTTCATGAATGAGTGAGACAAACACCAGGCTGAGTCGAAATCAGGGTTCTTTGTTCTTTATTACCGGATTGTAACACTTGCAACTAACCATGTTAGTCGGAGAATGCATTCTGCCGTTATCAGCAAAATGGTGATTTTTTATACCCTTGGATACGTGCTTAGAACATCATCATATCATTACTTGTCCAATGACTAAAACTGTTGCTATCCTTTCCCTGCTAGCTTCCTGCCTCTCAATCCATCAATGTCTCTCTTATCTTGTAAGTACAAGGATGCATTCACATCTTGTTACAGCCCTGCACATTCCCATCTCATGATGTTTTACCTAACAGGAGTACAAGGACACCTCCCCTTCTTGTTACAGCCCTGTACAGGGTAACTCCTTACACATTCCCATCTCATGATGTTTTACCTTACACTATATGTCATTTTGTGAAAGGGCAAAGCCATTTAAGAAAACACACAAATTATAGATGATAATAAAATACTGGAACACTGCTTGACAAAGGGAATATTAAATAGAGTAATCGACCACAAGTTTTATCGCATATTGTTGTCAAACTGACAGCAAATAGGAGTGAAGGACAGCGGAAGTGGTGAGCAGCACGGCGCAGGCCCGGAGGGGGATGCAGGTGAGATCGGAGACAGGATGTAAGAGTGAGGTAAGGCAGGCCCCAAAACAGCCACTGAGGACATAACATTTGTTTCAGTATTGTAACATTTAGTTTACGTGTTAATAAGTACTTAGCTGCATTATATTCTAGATATTCATCTTGTTAAGGGGCCATTCAGCCAAACCGGTCTTTTCCAACGCTAATATTCCACATTAACCTCCTTTTGTCCTTTCAAAATGAAATCGGTCCCCTTGGCCTGTTACTTTCTTCTCCTCTGAATGCTTTCCTTAAACGTGTCTATAGTGTTCGCCTTAATGACTTCCAGTGGACATAGATTTCACATTCTCACCACTCTTCGGGTTAAAAAAAAAGAGGTACAATTGATATTCTTGTTTCATAATGGTCATATTTCCTGATAACATCAAAAGGGATAATTCCATACCAACCCTCAGAGCTATGCTCGAGCTCAGTCTTATTTCCTTGAAACCTAATCTCGCAAACTTTTCTATTGATATTCCTGCTAACTCTTTTGCCAGCCACTTAAAGAAGGGGGAATTTAGCAGTGGAGTCAATTAACATGGTTATCAGTGTAGTTTTGGGATCTGAGAGGAAATCAGAGCACCTGAAACTCCAAAAAGCATGGGGTTGGTAGGTTAATTGGGTGCACCGGTCTCAAGGGCCGGAAGAGCCTTGCTACAGTGCTGTATCATTAAAAATTTTTTTTAAAACCAAAAGAAACCCAGACAGTTTCTTGAAAAGTGTCCAAACTCCAGATAAAAAGCAATCGAGGTCAGGATCGAACCTGGGACACTGGAGGAAGGAGTCAGCTGCACAACTTACTGCATCACTGGCAATGCTGTCCCCTGCAACTGCTCTCTCAAAATCCTCTATCACATTTGAAGACATCTATCGTGGCATCCTTTCAAGCTAAGGAAAATCTGATCTGGTTATCCCTTCCCTTCCTAATGTCGACACCTGATGTTGTGGCAAGAATGGTGTTAAAGCACCAGCAAACCGAGTTCAGATCCTGCGCTGTCTAAGGAGTTTGTACATTCTCCCCATGTCTGTGTGGGTTTCCTCCAGGCGCTCTGTTTTTATCCAACCCTCACAATGTACAGGGGGTTGTTAATTAATTGGGTGTAATTATAGGCAGCATGAGTTTGTTGGGCTGAAGGGCCTTGTTACCATGTGTCTAAAAAATTTTAATAAATCAATTGTAAATATTTTTTTTTAAATGTAACATTTAAATGTGAAAACCAAGTGGAGCTTCACCCTGAAGCCCATTATTCCGTGGCGACCTGCTGCTGCTGTGGTCAAGCCGGCATTCTGGGTGGTGAGCGCAACCAAAGGCCAGCAGCCCACACAGTGACACTGTCCCCGTCAACCGGCAGGTGAACGGCAAGGGCAGTGTAAAGGCCAGCGACCCCTAAATTGCGCTAGCCTTGCTGCGCAGCCAGCAGACAGGGAGAGCACGTGGGGAAGAAGGGCATTATGCGGGAGAGTACCCATGCGCGGGAAAATAAGCTTTTGTTATGCACATTGTAACATCTGCCAAGGGTGGGGGGGGGGGGGGTCACGACGGGAACGGTGCAAGTGTAAAAGTCGGGCCTGAGCCCTAATAAAACTCAGTGTAACCTGACTAAACTACGTGTTTGTGTCTTCTTTCGAGTGGCGCACAGCTACAATTCATCACTTATGACATTATTGGCATTGCACGCCGTTCTGATCACTAAGCTATATCATGTGCTGTTCTAGCACCCAACTACAGGGAGGATGTCAGCAAACTGGAAAGGGTACAGAAAAGATTCACAAGGTTGTTATTGTTATAAAGAGAGACAGGATAGGCTGGGACTTTTTTTTCCCTGAAGGAGAGGCCGAAGATCAATCTAACAGAAGTATACAAAATGGGTATAGATAAGGTGAATGGTAACAGTTCTTTTCCCTGAGTAGGGCATAGAATTAAGGTGAAAGAGAAAAGATTTTTAAATCTTTTTAAGCCCGAGAAGTCATTTATTTTTGACATGGAGAATGGTGGGTGTATGGACAAGCTGCCAGAGGAAGTGGTAGAGGTGGGTACAATTTCAATATTTAAAAACTATTTAGATGGGTATAGGGGTAGGAAAGACACAGAACAGTGGTTCTCAACCTTTTTCTTTCCACTCACATACCACTTTAAGTAATCCCTATGCTCTTGGTGCTTTGTGATGAGTAAGGGATTGCTTAAGGTGGGATGTGAGAGGGAAGGGAAGATTGAGAATCACTGCTCTAGACCCAATTGTTATGGAAATATTTTGCTTGAGAAAAATTGTCATTGGTCCATTTCCTTTGGAGTTATGACACTCATAACAGGTCAATTAGGGACGATTAAAACAGTGGTTTTCAAACCTTTTTCTTCCCACTCTCATACCACCTTAAGTAATCTCTTACAAATCAAAGAGCACCGATGGCAGAGGGAATACTTAAAGTGGGATGTGAGTGGAATGAAAAAGGTTGAAAACCACTGATATAGAAGGACATGGGCCAAATGCATGCAAGTGGGATAAGCTCAGGTAGGCAACTTGGCCAACATAGGTGAGTTGGGCTGAAGGGCCTGTTTCCATGCTGTATAATTCTATAACTTATGCAGCATTCTGTAAATATTAGCATTGTAAAAGCAAGTAGCTCAGGTCGTTGTGTGATTACCTTTGCGTGGATGCAGGATAGTACTTAGAGCATCAATGTTTGTAAGTCTTCACTTCCTGTTTGTAATGCTATTTGGCACTGGCAATATGATTTACATTTGACAATAATTCAACTGCCACGAGGTCAACGAGGCAAAGAGCACCACGTGGTTTCATCGTGAAACAGTAAAATATCAACGGCTCATCAAGCAAGCCACAAACGGGAGAAATGGACCAAGGAGAAATAATGTATTGAACCCCTTTCAGAAAGGCTTTCAGTTAATTGTGTACAAGATCTGACAACAGACTAAATATATTAAAGAAATCACTTAAACTGACCACTGCTATATCAGTCATGACAGGAGTATTTAGAACATGTACGAATCCCTGCAAACTGACATCACTTTTGTGAAAGGCAGTGAATTTGTGAATAATCACTTATTTAGCTTTTCATTGACTGATTAAATTCACTTCAAGTTTAGGATCTGATTGTGCATCTACAACCCAAGGAAACAGTGGGTTCACACACAAAAATGCACAATGCATTGTACATAAAGGTCACCTGAATAATTACAGAGATATTTGGGATGACTTTCAGGGTTATAGGATACTGATCATCAGTCTCACAATCTGTGGGAAGAAGCTATTCTCCAGCTGATCTTGATGGTAGTGTGTTGAAGATACGCCGGATGGACAAGATCATCTATAATTCTTTGAGCCATATTTAGACAGCACTCCCAGTGAGAGGGTGACCTCAGGGATCCTCTTGGGGTTGTTTTTATGATCCTCTGTTTAGACTTCTGGCCGATGCTTTGCAGCTACCATAACCACACAATGATGCAGCCAGACTGGACACTCTCAATTGTAGCCTTGCTACCCTTAGTCTCCTTGGAAGGGGTGTTGCGTGTGGTGTATCCAGGAGAGAGCACACAACACCTCCTCATAGATGCATGCCAAAGGACTTTGTCCATTTCCACGGCAGGACCATTGACGCGTAGTGGAGAATGGTCAGCGTTCCTCCTCCTGAAGCCCGCAGTCATCTCCTTTACTGGACCCTTTCCATTGTCTTGTCCACATCGAGACTCAAGTTGTTGTTCTCACGCCATTTTACAAGCCTTTCAACCACCTCCCTGTCATGTGATTCATCATTGTTGCTGAGGAGGCCATCTACTGGCAGTCCCGGCATGAGACAGCAGGGTGAACAGTAGCAGGCCGAGCACACAGCCCCGAGACATGCTGATGCTCAGCAGAATGGGGCTTGAGGATTTGCTGCTAAACTGAACAATCTATGGTCATTCCAATAAGAAATCCAGAATCCAGATGTGGAGAGGGGCGTTGATGTGAGTGGAAAGAAAGAAGTTTGAAAACCACTGTTTTAATCGTACCTCATTGACTCATTATGTGCATGGTTTCATAACTCCAAAGGAAATGGGCCAATGACAATTTTTCTCAAGCCAAATATTTAATAACAATTGGGTCTAGAGCAGTGATTCTCACCCTTCCCTTCCCACTCACATCCCACCTTAAGTAATCCCTTATTAATCACAGAGCACCAATGGCATAGGGATTACTTAAAGTGGTAAGTGAGCAGAAAGAAAATGGTTGAGAATCACTGGATTAAAGGTTTCTGGTGAATTTGGAAGGAAGAACTTGTATTATTCTGCCAGGGTGTCCGAGTAACTGCCTTTCACCACTTCTATTAAACTCTTGCTGACCATGAGCGAACGATGTCAGCTGGAGAGGAGGAATATTCTCCCTTTGTATTTGGGTCCAAGCCAGGCTCCATCAGTAACATTTTTATTATCTTAGTCAAAAACTGATAGGGTCAAACCCCAGTAGATGATCGTTGCACCCAATAAGTCAGTGCAGCATAAAAGGATTGCCATCACAGGGAAGAGAAGTTAAACCATAACTCTCTGTTGCCTACCAGTGGCTCTACAATGTAAAGGATCCAGGTGGAGTTATTCTGGCAAGAAAAAGAAAGGAGCTGACAGTATTTTCGGGAGCATTCGTTAACCTTCCTGATTGCCCTGGAAATGGGTGGCTTGCTTGGTCACAGAGTCATCACATTGAGGAGTCTGAAGTCAACTAAAGGGCAGACTGCGTAGTGTTAGGTCTGCTTTGTTCATGAATGAGTGAGACAAACACCAGACTGAGTCGAAATCAGGGTTCTTTGTTCTTTATTACCGGATTGTAACACTTGCGACTAACAAAGTTCGTCGGAGAATGCATTCTGCCGTTATCAGCAAAATGGTGATTTTTTATACCCTTGGATACATGCTTAGAACATCATCATATCATTACTTGTCCAATGACTAAAACTGTTGCTATCCTTTCCCTGCTAGCTTCCTGCCTCTCAATCCATCAATGTCTCTCTTATCTTGTAAGTACAAGGATGCATTTACATCTTGTTACAGCCCTGTACATTCCCATCTCATGATGTTTTACCTAACAGGAGTACAAGGACACCTCCCCTTCTTGTTACTGCCCTGTACAGGGTAACTCCCTACACATTCCCATCTCATGATGTTTTACCTTACAATAGGGACAACAAATTTCCCATCATGAAGAATGTGAATGAACTACATGGGGTTCAACAACAATCATCTCTAAAGACCAGATTCTAAGTTCAAACTTCATGGCTGAAATGGTGGAATTTGATTTCGGATGTTCAGATAGTTGGATCAGGGCCTCGGAGGTGGGGTTTGAACAGGAGTCTATAGCCGTTTTCAGGTGCTCGGGCGCAGATAATGCGCCAGCAGATGCAGCTGGGACATTCAAGTGGCCATGGAGAAGACTCCTTTCTGTCACCTGAATGTGCCGGCTGAAGGAGAGCTGCGTCCGAGCGAACGCCGGCTCCTGTGGACTGTGGCTGTAGTCCCATTGCCGCTTTCAGGTGCAACAGGGAATTCTCCGAGCCTGAGATTATACCTACAGGAGGAGGGTTAGGTAAGTGCTCCTCGGGGCTGGGTTCTCCATTGTAAGGTGGCCACCCAACAGCCGCATTGGGGTAGAATAGGCGGCTTTACAGTCAGGTATGCTGGCCACCTGAAAGCGGGTTATGTGGCTGCAGGTGAATCTTATTATTAGGGGTGTCAGGCAATACTCACAGCAGTTAGTTCCCTAGATTCCATGCCACATTAGATCCTAACATCAAGACTCTCTCTCTTTCCACAGATGCTGACGCACCTGTTGATTTTTTCCAGCCTTTTTGGTTTTTGTTTCAGATCATCACATGTATCTTTACAAACTAAAACAATGGCAGAGCTGCCAGATCCACTGTGTAATAGTAGGAGCTACCGTTGGTGTGGACCTGGGAGAGCAGGGAGTAGAGATGCAGTGCTGACCGCAGGGTCCTACTGCCCATACCTGATACCAATGGGCTCATGAAATGGATTGACTCACAAAGTACTTCAAGGTTCCTTTTATTGTCATATATAAATGTATGATATACTTCAACTTTTGTCTGCTGTGTGGGAAAGGAAGGGTTGTCGTGAGCACTGCCCAATGCCCCAAACAATACAAGGAAGATAAGCAGAAGACAGTGCTTTCAGAGACACTGACTGTCCGTGAATTCCCCTTTAAATGGCCTGTTAAAGGATCCAATGGCGTTTTTTTTTTTCTTTAGATCCTGCAACCAAGGAGGTGTGCGCCCAAGATTGCGGGGCATGTGCTGGGCAGGGTACGACAAGAGGTTGCAGACTCTGGGGAAGCAGTAGACTGGTGCAGGGCACCAGAAATGAAGAGGACACCCGCCCCCCCCCCCCACCCCACCCCCGTTGAGATTGAGAAGCACAAAAGATTACCCTACGCGGAAGGTGACCAATGCGTCACACCAGCGAGGGGCTCAGTGGCTGAAGGACACACTCAGGCTCATGGGAACCATGTATCAGAACCAGGATTCGAGAAGGTTCTGAGAGCAATGAGGGCAGGAAGAGCTCCTGAAAGCTTCTTGATGTTTTCGGAGGGTTGGACATGGAGCTCAGGTTGCCGATGGTTTGAACAGGAGCCTACATGACTGCGGAGGCTTCAGGAGCACTGGAGGGGAATTCACGGACAGTCAGTGTCTCTGAAAGCACTGTCTTCTGCTTATCTTCCTTGTATTGTTTGGGGCATTGGGCAGTGCTCACGACAACCCTTCCTTTCCCACACAGCAGACAAAAGTTGAAGTATATCATACATTTATATATGACAATAAAAGGAACCTTGAAGTACTTTGTGAGTCAATCCATTTCATGATTTCACAGGCAAAAATGAATAACTGGCCTTTCCCAAACGTCCCTTGAGAGGGTGTTGGCAGCCTTCATCAATACGTGACTCTCTTGTCCTGAAGGTGTCCTCCTTCACTGCCTCCTGCAACGTTCTAATGAAGAAAGTCATGAACTTCGAAATCAAGATGGTAAGCGAATTGAAGAGCTTACTGATAGCTTCTATTCCCCATCAGCTGCAGAGGTCACACCTATAGAAGGTACTGTTCAAGCATCTTGAGGGAGCTACTGATATGCATCGTAGATATAATTTCTAAACTCACCTTTATTTTAACCAATTTTCCAGGAGACGGAAACAATTGATTCCCCATCCATATGTACACTGTGGTTGCGATGTATGCATTGTGCTATTTGTCAGCATGTGCAAATAAAAATAATCAGAATTTATTGTCTTGAATATGTCGCAAAATTCCTGGTTTTGTGGCAGCGTCACAGAGCAAACATTTAAATAAACCATCTTACAAAATAAATATATAATTTTGCAAGATGAAGTCTAATTAAGGCATTGTCTGTGGCTCATTGTTCATCCTGGCGTGTAATGGCAGGCAGAGGGAAAGAAACTGTCCTCACGACTCCTCTTCAGGCTCCTGTAGCTCTTTCTCCAATGCTAGGGCATGGCCTGGGTGGTTGGGGTCCTAAAGGATAGAGGCCACCTCTTGGAGACGTCCTCGAAGACTGGTGCCCCTGATATCGTAGGCTGAGTTTAACAGCCCTCGGGAATTTTTTTTTCTCCTGCCCTGAGCGTTGGCACCTCTGTCTCAGACAATAATATAACCAGCCAGAATGCTCTCAATAGTACACCTGTAGAGGTTTCGAGAGACTTTCTAGGAGACATTTAACAATCTGCCACCTTTAAAGGTTTTGACCATAAAAACTCATGAAGGAGGGCTGGATAAAAGTACTTGAGGCTGCAAATTAGAATCCTATGTGTTTGCTGGTGTGTAATTTGCATATTTATGTTCAGCATTCATTAAGTCAACTGAGTGTTCATTTCCAAATCCACTGGCAACGTTAGGGAAATTGGTCGAATTCCACTCAGTGTGAGAGACACTTGCCCGTCTTCAAATATGCAACAAATAAAATATCAACAAAAACAATTGACAGGGACCCTGTAGAGCAGGAAACACTTGTGGAAGGAAGAAGAGAGTTAACGGTTCAGGTTAATGGCACTCCAGCACAACGATGAATTTATTGACTTCATCCAGCACACACAGCAGTAAACACTGCTTGACAGAAAAGGCTGTTACACATGGCACCCCTGACCTGCACTGTTCACTCATGATAGAAGGAAGAGCAAACAACCCACATTAGTAAATCAAAAGGTCCACAGTCGCTGGCCTCTCCCTTGGGGACAGAAAGGAGGAGGGAGAGAGGGTGAGGAGGAGGAATAGAGAGAGAGAGAGAAAAAAATGGGGGGGAGGGAGAGAGAGAGAACTGGGGAGAGCACCGGGGAGGGAGGGCACTGGGGGTTGAGCTCTGGGGGGAGAGCTTTGGGGGGAGAGAGAGTGGGAGGAGAGCAAGTGGGGGGAGAGCAAGTGGGGGGAGAGCAAGTGGGGGGAGAGCAAGTGGGGGGGGGGTCGAGGGCACAAGAGAGTAAGCGATGCTCCTTCACTAAAATTTGATTTAATTTCTCCTGCATAATGGCTTTCTATTTACATCGATTATATTCAATGCAATTGATTGGTTTTTAACATTGGAGCAAATGGATTAATGAAAACAAATGCTTCTTTTATAAAGCATTACTGAAAATATTCTATGTTCTTTAGAAAATGGTGAATTGATTGTACACAAAACACACCATTTTGGGCATTCTCACTTTCTTACAGCCACTTTAAGATACGAGATGAATTGTTCCTGTAACTCAACCATGTTGGATTTTCGAGGCATTAGGAGCCTCAGAATTAATGAAAAGACCTTGGGCTTGATGGAGGGGACATAACTACTTGTGGGCTACATACAATCAGCCCATTCGTTACACTGCCAATGTACCGTCACTGAGGGAGTGAAGTGATTCAGTCTTCATGATATCCATTTCACACTCTCTGCTCTGCAGTCTGAGAGCATAATTTCTGCTCATGGTCTGCTCAGTTCAATAGGGACCAAACTATCGCTCCATGCCTTTTTTAGGCTCCAGGACCTTGAGATGTCACTGAGGAATGTTCAGAGGCTGACAAGCCTGCTTTATCTCCCTGCTGTATTTTGTCCCCAGATATCCAAGCGCTGGCATTGGAATATTTCAGTTCTCTCCTCTCAGGACCTCAGACAACACTTCCTTGACATTGGATTTGGTCAATTAACAATGGATGTCATAACACGTTGGCAGGCGTGCAAGGATGATTTATGAATGAGTGCATCCTGGCAGATTTTCCATGAGTAAAAACTGTTTCCGCTTAAATATATTTGATGCTTATAAAGCTCCTGGAACAGACCACTTGGCACTGAAGGAAGGCTTGGATCAGCCCAGACCTGTTGGCATCGTGCACATCTATGCTTCTAACTGGCAGCATTTCAGAATCCCTGAGGCAGGGCATCATTCCCCCTCACCTACAAGTGAAAGGATCAAAAATAGTCGACTCATGCCACTGCTTCAAGTGGATTAAGGTCATTACCCATCAAATTTGCTCCAGGGCAGGTGATTTTACTGGAGCTGCCCTGCACCTTGTTTGGCTGAAACTTCTCTGGCAGAGCACTTGTCTAGTCAGCCTGGACCATGAGAAGGGGTTTGACAGACAATTAATTGCATTGATGGGGATTGGCGAGTGACTGCTCTGCGTGAACATCAGTGATGCAGTCCTAATCAATGGAATGAAAGCAGGAACCATGCCAACCAACTCTGAGTTAGCAAGTCGCTCTCTCATGTGTGTTCTCTATGTTATATTAAGCACTTTGCCATCCATCCCAATGTGGATATGATAAGCACAGTGATTCTAGACAGTAGAGCACTCAGATAAACGACCACCGTCTCTGTCTTCTGTTTAGACCCACAGATCAATGCACGTTTGCAACTGAGATGAACTGCCCTCAAGCCGATGAAACTCGCCCCAATGGCGACACAGTGATACAACAAGTGGAGCACCACCTCTCAATGCCAGAGCCCTGCGTTCAGTTCTGACCTCGGGTGCGCCCAATTTGCAAGTCCTTCCCGTGATGTGTGGGTTTCCTCCAGGTGCTCAGGTTTCCTCCCCATGGCACAAAGACAGGCAGGTTAAATGACTGAGGAGGTGACTGGTGAATCCGAGGTGGGGGGAGGTTGGCAAATGGAGGTAGTTGACAAGAACGCGGGGAGAAGAAAATGGGATTAATGTAGGACCAGAGTAAATGGAGACTGAGTGGGATGATGGAGTTGGTTTCATGCTCCACAAAACTAAGAGGGAGCCAGTGGGCACTGGCCACTCATCTGACCAGACAAGATAATGGCGATGATTGAAGACTTGAGGAGGACAACGATTGACCACCCTCCACTACACATTAATAGCTCAGTAATGGAGAGAGTAGAGAGCACCAAGTTCCTCAGAGTCCACTTCAGTTACCCATCCTGGACACAACATCTCATCACTTCTTAGGAAGGCTCACTTCCTGAGAAGGCTGAGGCCAGCAAGGCTACTGGCTATGACCCGCTCAACTTTCTACAGGAGCTTGATCCTGGCCGGCTGCATCACAGTGTAGTACAGTTGCTCCAAAGCATCGGATCGGAGGTTAATAGACAGGACCATAAAAGCGGCAGAGAGGACCAGCAAGGTGTCCTTTCCCCCCATCATCGATCTGATTTACAAAAGCCATTGTTTAAATACGACTAACAAAATCTGTGAGGACCCCTACCACTCCCACACAGAATCTTACAGCTACCCCCATCCAGAAAGTATTAGAGCCAGAAACACCAGGCTGAGGAATAGCTTCATCCCATGGGCAGTGAAAGAGCTGAATGACTACAGAATTACTAAAAATAAACTCCCTGTGATTCTACTATTTTTTAAATATATGTATATAAAATATGGACATGGGTTTTGTGCATCTGTCTGTATGTGTGTTCGGTCTGCTTGTGCATTTGCACTGGTTTTGCATCCATGGCCAGAGAACACTGTTTTGTCAGGTTGTACTGTTACAATCGGATGTCAAATGAACTTGGAAGAACCAGTCTTCAAGAAATGTCTGTTCTCAGGTAAACTGCAAGCAGTCACCTGTTTTGAAGTTTAAAGGGCAGCCATGTTGCCTGCAGAGATGGGGCTTGGAAACCAACACGAACACGAATTGATTTTATCTGCATCATTCAAATGCAAGATTACAGGGGTACATTAATTGGCTTCTGTCAAACCAGACCCCTCCAGCTAAGTTATTAGGTCCCATTGTAACGGAGATCAAGGAAGTTTCTGCGGCAGATTTAATTCTGTTATTTAGGACCCCGAGCAACATCGTAAGCACTTTTGCCGTCCATCAATAACCGGGGTTTTGCATGCCAAGAGAGGCAGCCCTTACAACACTATGGCAATCTTCGGCATTTAAGTTCTTCACTTCCAGAGCTTTTTATACCATCACTCAAATTATTTTTGTCCCAGCAAAAGTGTTTCCCCCCCCCCCCCCCAGTTACCGTGCACTCCCACTGTGAATACATACTCCAAGTAATTTGAGTTCAGGCAGATGCGGCTGAGGGGGATCTCCAAGAAAATGCTCGCTTGCTATGAAACGTGAAGACTTTTTAAAATTGCCCAGCTTCAGTCTGTGTGTGGTTTTGTCAGCAGACACCCTCTCACGGCCATCGGGAATGAGCAATAAGCACTGGCCTCCCCTTTAACACCCATATTCCACACCATAAAAAAAAGTTGCAAGATATAGAAAGGACAATGGATGTGACAAATGGTTCTCTTGGGAAAATCCTGACTTGTTATGAATCAAATGAACCTATTTAAAGGATAATAGGCAATTGTAACAGACTTCACAGACATCCTTCAAAACCTCCCAGCAAATGGACTTCCATTAAATTCAGTAAGACTGACAACATTCCATAAATTCAAGCAAACTTAATAAATATTATTTTGAAGCCTACTTCTTCATGATTTGCCTCATAGCAAATGTAATCAAACAGTTAAATTAAATTAATCTAATAATTAAATATTGATGATAATCTTCTTCAAGACACCACCTGGTCTTGAGAGAGACAATTCTGTCCCTGATATTCCAACTCTAACCTTACTTTATTATTTTCAGCTGAAATAGCGCAGCAGATCTTTGGAAAAATGGGCCTCATCAACCTCTGAGGCCGCTCCACCCACACTTCTCCACATCCATGACTCGACACCTTTCCTGATGGTTTCAAGTACATTGTCTCAGGACATTTAAGCACAGGCATTGACATGTGTACGAAATTCCTCATGGTACGGCTTTCTATCCTAACACACCCCCTTCACGTTGATTCGAGATTGAAGCATCACATTTAGATCTCCATCTTACAGGTATCTTTTGCTAGTATAAACCTGAGTACAGACAACACTTTCCTTATTCTAATTTCAAAGTGTCATCTTCCAAAGCGTGAGCTGTGATATCCAAAATTTCAATCTCTTTAATCCAATAAATCAAACTCTGTGGCTGTTTCTTTATGTAGTTTAATTCGTCGATAGAATGGATAAACATTTTGCATAGCTTCACCACAAGACTTCCATAACGGTGAATAACCAAGCATTTACTTTATAAAGGTACAAAGCTATATAGAGATACAAAAAATGTAGTCATACAAAAGCTTAAAGAGAGACAACAATTCAAAGAAAAATTTCTCATGCTCACGCTTCCTTCACATCTTGTAGAATAGAGAGCAAGCCGATAGCCTGGGTGGATATCATGACATATAACATCATGGTCACTATGGTAACACTACAAACAATAGTTCTCTTAAGAGAAAGGCACAAATTAATTCAGAATCAAAAACACAAGGTTTTAACATTTACACAGAGAGGCTCACTTACAAACACCATTATACAAATATTTTTATGTATAACATCAAGTTGGGGCACAAAGGGTTGGCTGACTTCCTCTCCTCTAATATGTTGTGATTCATTTTCCATTAAATCTGCTATCCTCCCATGCCATTTCCCTGTTTTTTTTCTTTACTGCCAGTCTCCAACCAATAGTCCCCAGCACACACCCAGCGGGCCTACAGTTTTGCCTGCACACTTGCATGCAACTTTCGACCTGAGAGATTTACTCAATTACCAGTGCACCTTAAGAGATGGCAACGTGCTCGTAAGTATCCATTACATCTTTTCCAAAAGATCAGATCAGGAGATAGCAATAAACCATTCAAGAGAAAGAAGAAAGACATTGATTCAATCCTTGATCCTGAGCCCTGATGATAAAGCTGTCAAGTCAGTTGGGGGATGGAGGGGATGGACACAGGGTATGGAAAGAAGCACATGCTACCAACTGCATTAAGATTGTACAAGTTAATACTTCAACTAAAACAAAAGTTTTAATCCTTCAAAATAACCTGCACACATTTCCAGATCTTCAATATTTAATGGACTAGGGGGAGAAACTGAAAATTAAAACTGATAAACTGAAATATTTCATTCTAAGACAATTAGAAAATCTCTTGTAATCCAGAGACCCATCATTATAATTTGCCTTGCGCTTAAATGCTGCATAAAAAATTCATGAGAACTTCCAGTAACTTTGTTGCCATCCAAGATTGACTGCTGGACTTTGGAGTCAAAGAATAATCATGTGGAAAACAATGAAAGTTCGTCATTGTGAGAGAAAGCAAGCCTGAGGCTGCCTGCAGCCTGATCGATGCATAGGGGAACAGCGTGCGGGTGGGGCTTGTTACCATGGGCAGGTGCTCTTCAATCTCATTGGCGAAGAATTGCAGCAGCTCCAGGAATCTGCTGGGAGACATGCTCCCAGCTAGGTTTTAATTCACTTTTGGAGCTCAGCAATGAGCCAGTAAGGCTCATTGCTGGATCTCATGATCATGGGATCTGCTGTTGTACGTTGCTTAAAAATTCTGTTCATGATCATCTGAGGATATCATCCTTACCAGGTAGGTGCTCAGGGTGAATTTTATAGCAAAAGAGACGTCTCTGTGCAAACAATGAGAAGCTGTAGGGACGCAGCAGGACAAGTAGCATCCGTGGAGAGAAATAGTCAGTGTTTCAGGCCAAGACACTTGGCCACGATGCAAACTCCCAAGTTCACATTTCGTATTGAAGAGAAAATCCCAAACGCGTCAGTGGGATGGAACCCAAGTACATCTTCATGGCTTTTTTTTTGATCTGCCTCCCTCATTCGCCATTTACTCCCAGGAGAATATCGGAGCAAGAATCAGCCACCTGTTCATTCAAATCTGCTCCGCCATTAAATATGACTGTGACCTCAAATTCACTTTCCTGCCTGTTCCCTATTATGTACAATCTCCCTCTCTAACCTCAGCCTGATGATTCAGTGCCCACAACTCCCTTAGATCAAGAAAGCAAGTTCCTCTTCATTTCTAATGAGTGAGTCCCTGTTCAGAATCTATACCTTTGATCTAGATTCTCCCCACAAAGAGAAACACGTCAACAGCATCTACCCCATCAATTCCCCTGATCATTTTTCTTCTGTTTTAATTAGATCATACTAACTCCAATGAGCAAAGGCCTGACCTACTCAATCATTCCAGGGGTCAACGAGCAAATCTTATTGCAAGTTTATCCTTTCTTAAATAAAGAAGCTCAAACTGTTCAAAATACTTGCTAAATATTAGAACCAATAGAACCAGCAGAGAAGCTATTCAATACACAAAAGTGGTAGTGAACCTCATGTAATGTTCTTTACGTAGCAAAGATAAACAAGCAATGTGCTTTTTTTCCATTTTTGAGGTATGTCTCCTCTTGCCAGCCCACCTTCCAACCAGTCTTCAAGGGGTGACATCTCAGAGTTGCCTTAGATTTTTCAAGCAAATGGAATGAGTTTGATCTCTGAAAAGCAGATAATGGCTAAACATGCAATTCAATCACCAAAACACACAACGAGGAGTCTAGAGGAAGAGCATTTACCCTTGAAAGGCCTCATCATCACACTGACACCAAGAGGGTGGATGCCTGCAGGGAAAATCAAGGTGATGGGAAGACAGGCTGATAAGAGGCTGGGTGACCACTTAAGCTGTGCACAAGCACCAGCCTAGACTGCAGGGAGATGGCCCTGTAACTTTAACCCTACTCCTGGTTTTGTGACTTTCATAGCTTGTAAATTCAATGACAGCCGTTTGAGACTCAATAATTTTAGAACCATTTCCCTGGACCTGCAAACCAGCAGGAAAATGGGCTGAAGTTAAAGCCCTTGAGGATTCCATGGACACGGGCTCACATACAGAGAACTCCCTTCAGCATTGACCAATACTGCTGATTCAGCTTTTTAATCTGGTTCATGAATACCGCAGTTATTTTTCCGATTCAGTTCCAAAAATACTGCACTTCATTTGTCATCTGAGTGTACAGTATAACCCGACGAAACAGCATTCTCCAGTCCACAGTGCAGAACAGTGCAAAATGCTTGTACAGACCTTACACAGATACAGAGAAACTATATCTATATACAGTATATAGATTTCTTTGGCTTGGCTTCGTGGACAAAGATTTATGGAGGGGGTAAAAGTCCACGTCAGCTGCAGGCTCGTTTGTGGCCGACAAGTCCGATGCGGGACAGGCAGACACGGTTGCAGCGGCTGCAGGGGAAAATTGGTGGGTTGGGGTTGGGTGTTGGGTTTTTCCTCCTTTGCCTTTTGTCAGTGAGGTGGGCTCTGCGGTCTTCTTCAAAGGAGGTTGCTGCCCGCCAAACTGTGAGGCGCCAAGATGCACGGTTTGAGGCGAGATCAGCCCACTGGCGGTGGTCAATGTGGCAGGCACCAAGAGATTTCTTTAGGCAGTCCTTGTACCTCTTCTTTGGTGCACCTCTGTCACGGTGGCCAGTGGAGAGCTCGCCATATAACACGATCTTGGGAAGGCGATGGTCCTCCATTCTGGAGACGTGACCCATCCAGCGCAGCTGGATCTTCAGCAGCAAGTACTTTTAATAAATAGTAGAGTCAGAGAGAGTTGTTTTAGCAGTCTCGCTGCCCAAGAAGCTGTTCCTCAGCCAAGTGGTTCTGGCTATGATATTTCTGTATCTTTCACCTGACAGGAGTTGCTACAAGATACTTTGTCATGCAGACCACTGCTGCAGTCACAAATTTGACTGATGACCACAAAACTCATTCGAGTCATACAGAAAGGAAACAGCATCAAAGTAGTCATCAATGCAGCGGAGGAAGAGTTGAGGGGGCCTTGCCTGCGTAGGCTTGTAGCATGGATTGCTCCACATAGCCAACAAAATGGCAGGCATCGCTGGTCAGTTGAGTCCATACTGACCATCTACACCTATCCTAGAGTGATCCCTTTTTATTCTCCCAACTTTCCCATTAGCTCCCCCCACCCATCCGATTCTATCAACTTACTGTGGCCAACTAATCTACCACCCCCCACCCCAACTGGTGGAAACTCATTCACGTTGAGATATAACGTGCAAACTCAACACGGACAGCACTGGTGGTCAGAGCTAAACCTGGACCACTGAGGCCGTGCCATTGTGCCACAAGCTGGTTGTTGCAGAAATGGGCAAGTCTTGAGTCTGGGATTGAGAGGGAAAATAGGAAGCCTCAGAAGCAGCCAAAAGAGAGGGCAATAATCCTGGAAGTGGAAAGAGGCCATTCCCTAGGCTCCAACCTCAAGCCGAACAATGACACCAATTTCTGTACCAAAATACAGGGTCTACAGGCTCGAGCCTGGTCCAACAGGTCTTTGCTCCACTACCCACTTCATTCATGTATTAATTTAACCCCATTAGCAAATCCTTCCTTTGACAATCTCCTGCTGGCCCAGCTTCTCTTTGCATGCATCCATCCTGCAGCTGGTGTGAACGTATGGGATCATGTAGCATTAAAGTCCAACTTAAGCCTACAAAACCCTTTGCTGCTCATTTGAACAATCTCAGCAAGGGCACGGCAGAAACGTTATTTAAGTGATCAAACATCAAAACCATAAAACAGTGGTTCTCAACCATTTTCTTTCCATTCACATAAGTATTGCCTATGCCATCATGAACTTGTGATTAGTAAGGGATTGCTTAAGATGGTATGTGGGCAGAAAGAAAAAGTTTAAAAACCACTGGTTTAATTGACTCGTTATGTGCATGGTTTCAGAACTCCGAAGGAAATGGGCCAATGACAATTTTTCTCAAGCCAAATATTTCAGTAACAATTGGATCTAGAGCAGTGATTCTCAACCTTCCCTTCCCACCCACATCCCTCCTTAAGCAAATCCCTTACTGATCACAGAGCACTGATGGCATAGGGATGACTCAAAGTGGAAAGAAAAAGGTTGAGAATGACTGCCATAAAAGAACACCTGGACTGAGCAAATGCAAAACAGAAACAATTCAACAATGAATTATCACAAAATTAATTTCACTGACCCATTCTCCAATCCTTAAACTTCATAGATGAAGATATCTCACAACTGCATGTTATTTCCTTGAAATACTTAAATACTTCATGATTCATTGACATGACTTTGAAATTGCAACTCAATTAAAAAAGTCTCGAGTTTCATTTAAAAATACCCAGTGTAGGTCAAAAGAAGAGTTTTAACCTTGTGACTCCTTCATCAAACTTTGTGCGAAAGCTCCAGTACTTTATTCTGCCACTTGAAACTGCACTTAGATCTTTAAAGTTAAATGAGTGAGGAATTAAGTTGGAACCACTTCAGGTCAGCTTCCTTAGATCAAGTGTGTTTCTTTTTGTGTTTGCCTGCAACTCCACTGATAAGAAGCGTGGCTTGTTTCGTGCCTAATCAAAAATAAAATCAACCTACTACAGCCAAGAAAAAGATCCACAGGGATCTTGGCAATAAATTATAGACTCACAAGTGTTAAGCAAAAACATTATTTTAGTGACCTGCGGCTGCTGTGAGGTTATTCAGTGATGCTCCAACACTCTGAACTGTTGCAAGATTAGACATACTGTATTTTTGCTGGAACAATATCATTTCTGGTTAGACCCATTCCTGGAGGTGTCATTATATGTCTCTAATCCAGAGGTTCTCAACCTCTTTCTTTCCACTCACATCCCACCTTAAGCAATCCCTATGCCATCGGTGCTCTGTGATTAGTAAAGGATTACTTAAGATGGGATGTGGGTGGAAAGAAAAAGTTTGAAAACCATTGTTTTAACTGTACCTCATTGACTCGTTATGTGCACGGTTTCAGAACTCCAAAGGAAATGGGCCAATAATAAATTTTCTCAAGCCAAATATTTCAGTAACAATCGAGTCGAGAGCAGTGATTCTCAACCTTCCCTTCCCAGTCACATCCCACCTTGAGCAATCCCTTAGTGGGATGTAAGTGGAAAGAAAAAGGTTGAGAAATTCTGCTTTAATCTGATGGAGCAATAATTAAATTATTAAAGAAGCTGAACTAGAAGTCATGAATCCACTAGGTTGCCATATATATGTGTTAAAAAAAAACCACCAATATCGTTCAATCCTAGCTTTCAAATGCCTCCAGACCCTTGTCATTGACCTCTCACTGCCCTCTGTAATGACCTTGCAACCCACTCAGCAGCATTCCTTCCTGGAAGCAAATTTTTAAAAGATCATTCCCACTCCCCCCCGCCCCCCCCTCCCCACTGAGTCATTGGTCAGTCAAAATTTCCATCCTTGTGATCTAACCAATCAGAAGAAATATTATTAATCATCCACAGCAAGTTTCTTTGAACATCAAAGGCTTTCCATACCCTTGCCTTTCCTGGTACTATTACAACTAAAAGGAGCAAAGTTGTTTATTATTTATGAAGATTCACAAATTCTTCCACGAGAAAATTACTTACAATTTAAGAGATAAATATCACGCATTTTCTGAAATACGGAGCCCATGTGTACAAACCTTTGGAATTAAAATGTAAATGAATCTCGAACATTCCCTCTCTCTTAAGGGTCTCTGAATGTAAGTTTAAAAGTATGGAAAGTGAAGCGCTCCTGCTGTGGTTTTTCTTGTCTTTTTCTTTTTGTTAAGTTTGTCGGGGGTTGGGGGGGGGGATTTATAGGAGGTTGTTCTTTCTTTTGTATTCTTTACTTCTTTTAAATAAAATACCACATGTATTTGGATTCAGTTTGAAATATTGTGATAGGTTTGTTAAGTTGTTTTATATTAAGCACATTTTTTTAAAGTTCACAAATTCTAAATAAAAATTTATTTCAATTTTTTTTCTCTCCTGGGGTATTCACAGAACACCATGGGTACCCTTTCCTAACTTCTGATGACTTGAATAATCCACTCTCCTACTGCACAGTGATTTGGCGAATGGTTTACGAGCTGTTGTTTCTTGCTCTCCTTTTAAACCCATTTTATCAAAGAACATAGAACAGAACAATGAAGAAACGAGCCCTTCAGCCCATGACGTCTGGGTAGACACAATGCCGCCTTCAAACGATCCAGTTCTTTTCTATTCATGTTGCTGCTGGTTCCGCCTGAAGGGTTGGAGCATCGACACTGATGAGGGTGATGCGACGCTTGTTTTGAAGGGGGAGTCGCATGGACATGATCCGGTCAGAGTGACCTGTCGAGAGGTTTTCGAGTTTGGAGGCAGTGGAGTTCTTGACCATGAAGCCAACACCAGATAGGCATCGTTCAGCCTGAGGCTTGCCAGATCAGCAGAGTGTGTAGCCCGCACTGTGTTCTTGGAGGCTGCCTACATCTGCAAGGCGGACTTCGCTGAGAGCGGCTATGTCCATGTCGAGTCTGAGGAGTTCATGTGCGATGAGGGCAGACCGACGTTCAGGTCAGCCTTCTCTAGCATGGTTCTGATGTTCCAGCATGCTAGCTTGAGTTTGTGTGCATCTCTTGAGGGGGAGGACGTGGACATGTCCTCGGGCCTGCACAAAGGAGCTTTTAGGTGGAGTGCAGTGTGCGCAGTACTGGCCCCACCCTTTACACCCATGGTTCGTGTGCCGTGGCCAAGCAAGCTGGGACATGGCAGCGAGGTCCTTGGGTCGTAGGTTTTATATCGGAGTGACCTTCTCCTATGCAGGTTGCTTAACCGGGCTGAAGAGGCCTGCCTCCCCTTTTAGGTCGAACCATTTCTGGAGATCAACGACCGCTGTCCACAGTTATGGAGTGGTGCGCCCTGGAATCGGCCTGCGTGCGTTTACTCCTGCCGCGGCCAAGTAAAGGGGATGCAGCATTGGTTGAGGATCAGAACACAGGCCGCCGTCGCCAGGCAAACCCCGGCAGCCCGCACAGCCCGACCGTTGGCAGCCGAGCCCCAGGCCGGGAGTGGTCAATGAGAACTGTTTAGTGTATTTCAGAGTTAAATACACACCTCAAAAACCAATAGTCTAAACACTAACAACTGTGAACTCCATTGCAGAGTTCTCTCCAATTTTAAAACATTCATGTTGAACTAGAAGCTCTTAAATGCCACAATTGCATCCACTATTCCCTAAAAACCCATTCCAAGCACTTACTATTCTCTGTGTTTAATTTTTTTTTTGCCTAACATGTCTCCTTTACACTTTCAACTTAAATCCATGCCTTCTAGCACATTCCATTGGTTTTTTTTTAACCTTGGGAGAAAGATTTCAACTGCCTATCCTCTTTTAACTTGAATAACTTTGATCAGATCTCCCCTCAGAATCCAACACTGCTCCAGAGGAAACAACCCAAGTTATTCCTACCTATACATCTAACTCATACCCTTCAATCCAGGCAGCATCCTGGTAAATCTCTTCTGCACATTTTTCAAAGCCTCCACATCTTTCCTGTGATGACTGACCAGAATTGTACACGATAGTTCAGGGTTCAGGAAACAAAGTTTTATATTGCTGCAACATGACTTCTTTGTGCTCATACTCTCTACCTCAACCAATGAAAGCAAGCATGCCATTCACCTGCTTTACCACCCTATCTACTTCCTTAGCCACATCCAGGGTTCAGACCCCCAGATCCCTCGATAATATCAGTGCTGATGTGTCCTTCTATTAGCTGTATAATTTCCATTTATATTCCCCCACTCCCACCAAAGAGCAACACCCCACACTTGCTTGAATTAAACTCAATAAATTTTAGATAGAGGATTCATTACACTCTGTAACATCTGAAAGAAAAGATAATTTGGTGTGTGAAATGAACTAATATCCAAAAATCTGGAGAATCCCTCAGTGCTGATCAAGAAGCTACAAACTCTAGGCCTCTGTATCTCCTCCCCCTTCCCCCCGCAACTGGATCCTTGACTTTATCCTCAGAAGACCACAGTCAGTACGAATCAAAAACAACGTCTCCTCCTCACTGATCATCAACACAGGCGCACCCCAAGGATACGTGCTTAGCCCACTCCTCTACTTATTATACACCCATGACTGTGTGGACAGGCACAATTCCAATGCTATCTACATTTGCCAATGACACCACAGTTGTCGGCAGAATCACAAACGGCAATGAGGAAGTGTACAGGAAGGAGACAGATCAGCTCATTGACTGGTGTAACGACAACAACCTTGCGCTTAACATCAGCAAAAGCAAGGAGATGATTATGGACTTCAGGAGGAAGTCAGGGGAACACAACCCAGTCCTCATTGAGGGCTCAGGAGCGCAGAGGGTCATTAACTTCAAATTCCTGGATGTGAACATCTCCAAGGATCTGTCCGGGAGCCTCTACGTTGATGCAATCACAAAGAATGCTTGCCAGCGGCTATACTTTGTGAGGTGTCGGGAAACAGTTCAGTATGTCACCAAACGCTCTCGAAAACTTCTACAGGTGGACCGTGGCGAGCATTCTGTCTGGTTGCATCACTGCCTGATACGGAGGTGCCAACTCTCAGGATAAGAATAAACTCCAGAGGATTGTTAACTTGGCCTGTGACATCAGAGTACAGTGAACTGGGATTCACTGGTAGTGGGTTGTACTGATGGCCGGCTCCACTTCCATCTTCTCACATATAACCCTGATTTCCCACCTAAACCCAGAACCCTTCTGAGGACAAGTGTGAAACCCTACCCGTAGTTATAAGCTAATAAAAGCATTTTGTCTCCCTTAAGTCGAGAACTTTTATTCACACTACACACAGGCACCAGACTTCACTCCTTCAAGGACATCGACATGAGGCAGTGTCTTAAAAAAAGTAGCCTCTATCCTCAAAGATCCCCACCACCCAGCCCATACCCTCTTCACCCTGCTACCATCAGAGAAAAGGTACAGGAGCCTAGATACGAGCACTCAGCGGCACAAGGACAGCTTCTTCCCCGCTGCCATGTTACAGAGTGTAATGAATCCTCTATGTAAAATTTATGGAGTTTAATTCAAACAAGTGTGGGGTGTTGTTCTTTGGTGGGAGTGGGGGAATATAAATGGAAATTATACAGCTAATAGAAGGACACTTATCAGCACTGATGTTATCGAGGGATCTGGGGGTTCAGATCCCCAGATCCCTGGATGTGGCTAAGGAAGTAGATAGGGTGGTAAAGCAGATGAATGGCATGCTTGCTTTCATTGGTTGAGGTAGAGAGTATAATGAATAATCAATGAATCAAAGATAATGTCTTACTTTTTATGCACTACTTTTTTTTGTTGTCTCTTTCTTCTCTTTGGCTTGGCTTCGCAGACGAAGATTTATGGAGGGGTAAAAGTCCACGTCAGCTGCAGGCTCGTTTTGTGGCTGACAAGTCCGATGCGGGACAGGCAGGCACGGTTGCAGCGGTTGCAAGGGAAAATTGGTGGGTTGGGTGTTGGGTTTTTCCTCCTTTTTCTTTTGACAGTGAGGTGGGCTCTGCGGTCTTCTTCAAAGGAAGTTGCTGCCCGCCGAACTGTGAGGCGCCAAGATGCACGGTTTGAGGCGATATCAGCCCACTGGTGGTGGTCAATGGGGCAGGCACCAAGAGATTTCTTTAGGCAGTCCTTGTACCTCTTCTTTGGTGCACCTCTGTCACGGTGGCCAGTGGAGAGCTCGCCATATAACACGATCTTGGGAAGGCGATGGTCCTCCATTCTGGAGACGTGACCTACCCAGCACAGTTGGATCTTCAGCAGCGTGGATTCGATGCTGTCGGCCTCTGCCATCTCGAGTACTTCGATGTTGGGGATGAAGTCGCTCCAATGAATGTTGAGGGAGTTTGCACTGTGATGTGGCCGCATAATACCAAATTTCATGACCTCGTCAAGACCATAAATTCTAAATCTCTCAGTATAGATCCACCTCACGTCTGCGGGTTGGATTAAGGAGTTTTATGCATAGGGTTGAAAACCTTTGGAATCAAACAGATCAACAGTGTCTGCAATGCAATGAGTGCATATGTACCAGAAACAAGAGGGTTAATGACTTTCAACATGATGCTCAAATCCGTCTCAGGGTCTTCCTGAATGACAGCAGATACTGCTGGGACCAAAATTTCTGAATTATTAACAAGCAAATTGCAGAGAAGGCTTGATTGGAAATGTCAGTCCAAGTAATCCCACCTAATCCTCAATCTATTCCCTACCACTTGCTGGGATGCCTGGCACCCTTTAAAAGGCAATTTCTCTTTAGTAACCCACTGAGCAACAAAGCAATTTCAGGAACTTTTGAAAAGAAAAAAGTTATTTCACAGAGATTTAAAGTCACTAATTGAACAGTTATAGCTGTCTGAATTTATTGAAGCTGTTCACAAATAACTTTGTCTGATGACATGCTCAGTGCCAAGTAAATAACAGTTTTATTTCCAAGCTCTATGACCCTTTACTGCAACAAGGAGCCTCGAGCGAAAGAAGATTCGTCTCCCTATTAATTTCACAATAACTTTAACAACATCAAATAAAGTATTAGTCCTTTGAAATATAACCAAATGTTACAATCTCAGAATTAATACTATGAAATATGTTTTAGAGGAATGTACCAATATCAACAGTCCATGGAATGCAACTCAAACCTCAACCCACAAGCAGGGACAGTTAAGTTTGGGAATAAAGTACAATACACCAGAAGTATCCAACAGTCAAGACAAAATCCATCCCTCTCTTTCTCACTCCATAGATGTTGCTGAGCACTGTTGAGTAATTTTAGATTTTTATATTTTACTTCCAATTTCTAGCATTTTAAATATTTTACTTTCGAAAGAAAGGTCTATGTTTTCTCTCCCCCATGGTATTCATACACCCTTTATTTTCACAATAACAAAATAGTCATTCCTTTGACTGCCTTTTACTTTCCATGTATTGTTACAAACCGAGCGTAACGACCATCAATAGGGAATGAACCAGACAGTGTTTAACTTACAACACTAATTTTATTTCTTACTCTTAAGCTATAGACTAAAAAACTCAAACTATTCTTAACACTAAATCTATCCCCAGCTGTGTGCAGGTGTCTAGAGAGGGCGTGCGTGCGTAGAGCGTGTGTGCGTGCGTGTTTAGGTGAATGACAGAGAGATAAACCCAAACCATTACAGTCCAGGCTAAAATCCAGAAAGTTACTCTTCAAACACCAGTCTTTTAAATTCAGTGTTGAAGTGTCGGCCTTGAAATGTGATGCTCAGAATTAATGATGAACTGATAGGAAGACGGGAGTTGTGACTGCTACAGATTCACAAATTCTCCTTGCGTTGCCCTTGAAGAAATGTCCATCCACACGAGCTGTGGTCACAACACTCCTGGTCCTTTTGTAGGTAAGACTCTAACTGGGGGGCCTCCACAAAGCTTCTAAGACCAGTCTCTCCAAGTGACCTCCACTGTTAGTCACAATCAATATGAAACACTTTGCTTCCCAAAAAGACCCTCCTGGGACAGGTCAATCCACCAAAAAGGCCCAGTCACTCACAGAGCCGGCTTTGCTCTGAATTCCATCGAATGGCTGTGCCACAAGAGCTGCTTCAAAAAGCTGTTTTCTCTTCACCATCAGAATGGTTCTCCCTTTGCAAAATCACCATGTCTTTGCAAATCTATTGAATCTGGAAGAGACTGTGACGAGTCTTCCCTCAGCTGTTCCAATGATTCAAATTATCACTGGGTTGTGACTTGTGCTTGTGTGAAATGTTTAATGTTAACCGTGACCATTCAGTCCATCCTGTTTATACTATCCATTACAGGGATAATCCCATTTTACTAAGACAGGAGCTCGTAATAGTGTGCTGCTACCCTTCCACAACTTTTTTGACCTCCTGAAGAAAAGCCCAGGCCCAAAATGTCACCTGCTTTTTTCCTTTCTGACAGACTAGGTTTTTCCAGCACTTTTCTACGCTCTGCCCGTCCCTCCTTTCCTTTTGCCGCAGTGTGCAGGAGGTGGATAGCCTTTGGGACCGGCTCTGGAGTCCTGGAAAAATCCTCATCTCTCAACCTCAAGTCTGCAGGGGAGAACCAAGGGGAGTGAAATAATCGAGAAGGGATTGAGTGACTCAGGGAGTGGGATTCTCAAGGAAAGGAAAAGTATTGCACTTAGCACAGTCTAGGAGGAGGACAGACATCAGGTCCCAGCAGTACAATTCCATCATTTCCTCTTTCCTCGTCTTCCCAGTTGCCAAGCAGTCTGCAGTATTCTCTCACATGCCTATTAACTCCACTGTTTGTTCCTTTTGCCAGTTTCTTTGCCAATTATCCAACCAGCAAATCTTTTGGGATGCGACCAGCAACTGGAGCAGCTGGGAGAAATCTACATGGGTCACAGTGACAATGCACAGGCCACTCCTCGGAGATTGTAAGACAGTTGCACTAACTGCTGCACTGCCATGCCACCAACTAAGGCTTCTGCCCAGCTCAATGGTCCAAAGGTCAACTTGTCCCAGAAGTGGCTGGCAATGGTCGCTTCCAAGACCATTTCCACGTCATGCTCCAAAGGGAACGCTGTCTGATCACAGTAGTTGTGCATAGGTTTACATTCTAATTAGCCCACTTTTCCTTGGCTGAGTGAGTGACTCAAGACACCTGAGGAAGAGCTGGTCCTATTTGACCTCAATTTACATATCAGGCAAGTAGGGGCATAATGTCAATTTCACATCGGAGATGGACAATCGTTACCAATCCTTTCTATTCAATTCATCCAAATTAACCCAGCAGATATTTTCTAGGTAATTCTGATGGTTTCGATTTCAATCATACTTTCCCCACGAGAAATTAAATCATACATAATGCACCGTAGCCACTCTTTGAGGCTGAATGGAATGGCTGACAGGCCAGCACAGTTCGCACAACGCTATTACAATCCCAGCGACCCCTGTTCAATTCCAGAGCTGTCTGTAAGGAGTTTGTATGTCCTCCCCGTGTCCACATGGGTTTCCTCCCACATTCCAAAGATGTTCAGGGTTAGTAGGTTAATTGGTCACAGTATTTGGGAGCTGATGGCTTGTTGGCTGTAGCCTGAAATTAAATTAAAATTAAAAAGAATTCTCGAGGAAAGAGTCAAAACAGGAGGAAGCAAGTGGTGAGGTGAAATTGATGTAAGTGGGAGGAACTTCCTGTTGAATATAAACTCTGGTTGAGTGAATCTACATACAGTCACTGGTCAAAACAATTAAATATTACCGTGTCGCGGCCCGCACATGGAGACACGGATCGGCCCACAAAATGGCCAACGAGTGCAGCAACCACACAGACCTGGGGATGGGGGGGGGGGGGGAGACACACCGACCATCATCCTGGGTGGCCTCCTATACGGGAAGGAGACAGCGAACTATGGCGGGAATGCTGGCCAACCTAAGGCCAGCACCCCGAAGGCGCGGTGCCCGGATGTCAGCACCTGGGGCCCATGTAAACACGACAGCCAGTGCAACAAACCAGTCCCGACTTCAAGGATTTGGTGTGTGTGTTGCTCTTCTCCATGCCCGCACAGCGCGATCACTACAACCCTTTAAAGTCAATGCTTACACAATCCCGAAGCAGAAATGCTGTAATACTTTGCAACAAGTTCATGAATAATTGATTAACCCACGAGCCCAATAACTTACAAATCAAATTACTTCATTTTTCCTATTTGCTCAAATTAGTGGGTTTTGATTTGTAATTATGTAAAATGCATCTCCTTAGTCTGATTCCAAGACGGGGAAGATGTGTGTTCAGAGACCAAATTTTATCACGTCCCCAAAGGCACTTTAATGGGGCAGTTCAGTCTGCTTGATGCTCTTTCCCTTTCACTTCCCAAAGAGGCTGCATGCCTTGCTGAGTTTCTCCAACAGAATTAAGCAGTGGTTCTACCAGCTGAGCCACTGTGCCACAGTCTGGCAGTGTGGATTAACCAACTTCATTTGGTGGCTTGAATAAATCAGAGAAAAAACATAATTGACATCCATATTAAATTTTAAATTTAAACTTAATTTTTATTTTAAAATGCAAAATTTAGGTATAAGGCACACTAACCTTCCATTTCGGCCCATGAGTCCGTGCAGCCCAATTTACACTCAATTGACCTACACTCCCGGAATGGTGGGTAACTGGAGCACCAGGGGAAAGCCCAGGCAGACACAGAGAGAATGTACAAATTCCTTACAGACAGCGCGGGATTTGAACCTCGGTCCCAATCGCTGGCACTGTAAAGGTGTTGCGTTAAACGCTACGCCAACCTTGCCATCCAAATTCCATGGACAAATAAAAGAAACTCAGTGTTCACATTCTCAAATGCACTCTGTACTCACTGACCAACATCAGGTTAAACTCTGACTCCTAGATTCCTTCATGAAGCATTCATTCTGGAGCAGGTGAGTGGTGCCCATGGCAATGCTTCATTAGCTCATGACCTGATCAATGGCAATTCAGAAACTAGCTGTTATATGGAAATATCACACCTTATCAATGTGGGGGGGTGGGGGCAATATTTGGCATCTCAAGATCTGGTCAACCTCATTATTGGAAGGGATGTAATTGATCTAAAGAAGGTGCAAGAGGAGATTTACCAGGTTGTTGCCTAGATTGTAGTATGTACTATGTGAAGCAAGATGAACAGAGCAAGGACTTTTCTCTTTGGAACAATGAAGGATGAGAGGTGACTTAATAGAGGTATATAAGATAATGAAAGGTTAAGATAGGATGGACAGCCACCACCCTTTTCCTTGGAATGACAATAGCAAATACCACTAGAGGGCATCTGTTTAAGGTGGTTGTAGGAAAGGTCAGGAGAGATCTCAGAGGAAAGGTCAGGAGAGATCTCAGAGGAAAGGTGTGTGTTTTAAACATAGAATCCATTGCCAGGCGTGGTGATGGAGGCTGGTGCTGTAGGGATATTTAAAAGACTCTTAAGGATAGACGTGGATATAAGAAAAATAGGTGATGGGTGTAGGTTTACAGAGATTGGCACAATACCATGGGTTAAAGGGCATGCACTCTGCTGCGATGTTCTATGTTCTTAGATGGGCTGATGTCCTCTCATCAGAAGAAGTGAAACACACTCCCTGTGGCCCTTCCAGCTTTTCTCCTTCCTTTTGGCACTTTTATTCATTCATCTTCTGGCATGACCAATGAATTAGTGTTGTGCGACAGTTGTTACATTTGGAAATTAGATTAATAGCTGCTTTCCTGAGTCAGCGTCCATTATCTTAACAAGTTATTTTCAAATATGAAGTGATAAATATAACAGAGGCAAGGTCAATGAGAGGTCACTGCACATAAGGCTGCTTAACATGGCAGTGGACCAACCATCTTCTAGATGTCTGCCGACTTTGCACAGGCCATCGTGAAACTGATTTTGTACAAGGAGTATCATGTTTATACCATGATGAGATTCTTCCAATGTCATCTTTCCTCCCTGATCAAATTATGTGTGACTGCATTTTATTTTTACCTTGCAGTTATCATTCAATATTATAGATGTGAATAATCACCGAATTTGCAAAATTTGACATGGAACTTCTGACCTTGGTTTGCATCAGTGCAGGTCTGGCAGGCATGCAATGAGATTATCTTCCATCCAGAGTATTTACAGCAGGCATTTCATTGGAAAAGTATGGGGAAAAGTGACCTGAACATAATGAAGAGTGGGAGGAAAATCTGTTCACTCTGTAAACTGAAAGGGAAAGCTGAACTCAAGAACTGCAAACTCATGGCTCAAATCCTGGCTCTTTTTCTCTCTCCACTGATCTTTCCAGACCTGTTGGGTGCTCCCTATATCTCCCTGTTTCTGACGACACATTTTAATACTTCCTGATGCTGATCACTTCACATTGAAAAGGAAAGATGTAGCCCAGTAGTTTTCAACCTTTTCCTTTCCAATGACATACCACTTTAAGTATCCCCTATGCCATCGGTGCTCTGTGGGAAGGTGGCAAGGGAAGGTTGAGAATCACTGCTCTAGACCCAATTGTTACTGAAATATTTGGCTTGAGAAAAATTGTCATTGACCCATTTCCTTTAGAGTGATGAAACTGTGCACATAACGAGTCAATGAGGGACACTAAACAAAATGGTTTTCAAACTTTTTCTTTCCAACTACATCCCACCTTAAGCAATCCCTTACTAATCACAGAGCACCTATGGCATAGGGATTACTTAAAGTGGGATGTGAGCGGAAAGAAAAAGGTTGAGAACCACTAGTGCAGCCAATGCCGCAGCATCACCACCTTCACCTTATCAGACTGGAGGAGCAGCTAGGTGCAAAATGATGAACAAATCGTAATGGCGCAAAACTTTGTTTCACAGTCCGATGTGTTGCGGATGGTTACGGGTGGCAATAGAATAAAAGTATACAATTGACAATCGAGAATTGTAGCAGCTAAACCTGGAATTTTGCAAACAGCACCCGTATCAACAAAAGTCTTAGAAACATAGAAACATAGAAGATAGGAGCAGGAGTAGGTCATTCGACCCTTCGAGCCTGCTCCACCATTCAACAAGATCATGGCTGATCTTAAAGTTCAGTACCCCGTCCCCGCCTTCTCTCCGTAACCTTTAATACCCTTATACTGAAGAAATAGATCTAATTCCCTCTTAAATAGATTTAATGAACCTGCCACTACTGCCCTCTGTGGCAATGAATTCCACAGATTCACCACCCTCTGGGTCAAGAAATTCCTCCTCATCTGGCCATCTCCATACTTGTCTAGCAACAGGAAGCATTCATGATGCCAGGCTCATTTTAACCCTCAAGATTTTGTAGCACTTTGTGACATGATCAGACTTAATCTTGCTCCACTATTTCCCATCGCACATGATGAACATCATTCCACAAACTTAGGTGGAAAATACTTCATTGGTCCACTATATGCACCCATACCCCTAAAAGTCAATGCATCCAGAACATAGACTGCCGCACCTACACTCCACTTCAAAAAGTAAATCATAGAGAACCTGATGCTTCATTTTTCATCTCCTGGTTAGTGTTTTACCATCAAAGTGTTGAACAGGGGTGCAGTGCTCATTTTATATTAAGGTGCTGGAGCTCACTCCAAACGGCGACAAGGAGGTGCCGGAGCTGCCGCATGAGGTCCCTGGAGTGGCCCCAAGAGTTGTCGGAGCTGCCCTGAGGTGCTTTGCTAGCTCTGCACCGCTGGTTATGAATGAGTCTGTTCACTACAATGTAGGAAAATAACATTCCCTTTGCTCTGTCCTAACTGATCCTCTCTGCATCTTGTTACGAGCCCAGAGGACCCATAAACCCAGCGGCAATAGATATTCACCAAGACAAATGGTTTCTTAAACAGAAGTTGCTTTTAATTATCTTTAAACATGAAAACAGAATCACACTTTAACATCACTATTGATTTAACTGACCTAACTTGACCCCCTTCCAATTCTAAGCGCACATGTGTGTAATGTGTGTATAAGTTCAGAAAAGTTCTTTGGTTCACAGTCCAATCTCACTTCTCATTCCTCCAAGTTCAGTGGTTGTAGGCAATTCTTATACTGTGCACAGAATTGAACATTTATAAAGTTCACCAGGCTTTGGTGCTTGAAAAGTAAATGGTTACCGCTCAGGAAGGTTTTTGTCAGTTTTCAGAGAGAGATTTGTTATTCCAGGACATCCACAACTGATGTACGTCCATCAGCCACTTCAGTGTCTTGCTGAAGAAACTTTCCCCCTCAGGGTACCCCAGAAGATAACCCCTTTCTTTCAGGTCATCACCAAGTTCTTTTTTGTTTCTCTTATTCCAAGTGAAACATTAGACAGCCAGTCCTCTCCTCTTGCATGAACCACAAGGACTTTGACCAGGCTGTCTTACAAATGGGCTTTCCATAAGCTTGCCAGCTTTTCCTGTTCCAGTCCCAGCTGCTTCAGCTGGCCGTAACACTGTCAAGTGATCTGTCTGTCTGTCTCTCTCTCTCTAAGAAAAAGTCTGTTTGACTCTCTGCTCGCAAAACCACATGATCCTCTTAGAGCAAGTTCTCTTCCAGTCAATCTGCGGCCCCAACAAGATCTTTCATCTGTTGCCTTTTGTAAACAACAATGTTAGGGAAGTCACTTGAGCACTCTTCAAAGCTCTTGCAAAAGCTGTGGAGCCGAAAACTCTAGCATGGGGCAGAGCTCCAGTATTTTAAATATCTGTTTTAAAGTGTCTGTAGGTGACCTACTCTAACAAACTTTTCCCAACTTGTCTCCCAAAAACATATCTCTATACTCTGTCACAATCTTCACTCACTGTTTTGTTTTTTAATTGCTGTATGATGTATAGCTTGCAAAGCAATTTCTCACTATGCCTCAGTACCAACAACACTAAACTCGCATTTCAATGCTTCAAAATGGAAAACTGTCAACATGACCACGCTCAGATACATCTCTGGCTCACTGGGAACTGTACAACCCAATAGAGAGCTCTCTCCTGCAGTACAGGAATGGGGACAACAGCTAACCAAGCCGTAAAATGGCACATACCAACAGCAGCAAAGGTTAATAAAATTGATGTGCTGGAGAAACTCAGCAGGACACGCAGCATTTGCAGAGAGTTCATGTTTTAGGTTGAATCCCTTCATCACGATCGCCAAAATTGGGAAGATTGCTGCATACATAGTTTGCAACATGGATTTGTGGGAGGAAGGTCATGTTTGACCAATCTGATTGAATTTTTTGAAGAGGTGACTAGGAATGTGGATGAGGGTAGCGCAGTGGATGTTGTCTATATGGACTTCAGTAAGGCCTTCGATAAGGTACCACATGGAAGGTTAGTTAGGAAGGTGCAGTCTTTAGGTCTAAATTTTGAGATAGTCAAATGGATTGAACATTGGCTGAAAGGGAGAGGCCAGAGAGTGGTAGTGGATAATTGTCTGTCAGGTTGGAGGCCGGTGACCAGTGGTGTGCCTCAAGGATCTGCATTGGGCCCATTGTTGTTCGTTATATACATTAATGATCTAGATGATGGGGTGGTGAATTGGATTAGTAAATATGCAGACGATACTAAGATAGGTGGAATAGTGGATAATGAAGAAGGTTTTCAAGGATTGCAGAGGGATTTGGACTGCTTAGAAAAGTGGGCTGAAAAATGGCAGATGGAATTTAATGCTGATAAGTGTGAGGTGCTTCATTTTGGTAAGAAGAATCAGAATAGGACATACGTGGTAAATGGGAGAGCATTGAGGAATACAGAAGAGCAGAAAGATTTAGGAGTGACGGTACATCGTTCCCTGAAGGTAGAAACTCACGTGAATAGGGTGGTGAAGAAGGCTTTTAGTATGCTGGCCTTTATCAATCATTGCATGGAATATAGCAGTTGGGAGGTGATGTTGAGATTGTATAAGATGTTGGTGCGGCCTAATTTGGAGTTCTGTGTGCAGTTCTGGTCGCCTAATTATAGGAAGGATATAAACAGAGTGGAGAGAGTGCAGAGAAGGTTTACCAGAATGTTACCTGGGTTTAAGCATCTAGAGTATAGGGAGAGATTGGACAGGTTAGGTCTTTATTCTTTGGAGCGTAGAAGGTTGAGAGGGGATTTGATAGAAGTATTTAAGATTATGAAAGGGATAGACAGAGTGGATGTGGATAGACTATTTCCGTTAAGAGGAGGAAAGATTAAAACAAGAGGACATGAGTTAAGAATTAAGGGGCAGAGGTTTATAGGTAATATGAGGGGGAACTTCTTTACTCAGAGAGTGGTAGCCGTGTGGAATGAGCTTCCGGGAGAAATAGTGGCGGCGGAGTCAATTGTATTATTTAAGAAAATGTTGGACAGGTCTATGGATGAGAAGAAGATGGAGGGTTATGGGCATTGTGCAGGGAGGTGGGACTAGAAAGGGGTGTTTGGTTCGGTGCGGACTAGAAGGGCCTAATGGCCTGTTTCCGTGCTGTAATTGTTATGTTACGTTGTTACTGAAACACTTGTGTTGATTTGCAATCAAACATGGCTCTTTTTGTATGTGGAGATAGCCAGTGGCACATGAAAAGTAAACACCCAAGATATTTAAAGTTTACTTTTCTCCTTCATCTCCAATGTAAACTGAAACTCTATCCAGATATGAAGTCGCATTCACCCAAACTCCTGTGGATTCAAAACATATTGTTAACGATGTGAACCGTACTTTTAGATCTTGCTTGCTTTCTGAGTGAAGTGGTATGAAGTGTGTCGAACATCTTTCTGTAAATGCAGCACTGTCTCCTCAAATTCCTTTATTCAAATGATTATTATTCATTTGCTACCTTGGAAAATGAAAACAACGCGTTTACGTTTGCAAATCAACAATCAACTTGAATACAAGTCACTTCCATGATTGAAAATGGAGTGATTCCCAGGCTAATGATGTAACTGAGTACTAAAAATAACCCCATAAAATGTACTTTCTTCAAGATTAAGATTTTTTTTAAAAGCACCATCCGTAATTCAGTGGTTCTCAACCTTTTTCCTCCCACTCACATCCCACTTTAAGTAATCCCTCTGCCATCTGTGCTGTGATTAGTAAAGGATTGCTTAAGGTGGGATGTGGATGGAAAGGTTGAGAATCACTGCTCTAGAACCCAATTGTTACTGAAATATTTCGCCTGAGAAAAAATTATCGTTGGCCCATTTCCTTTGGAGTTATGAAACCGTGCACATAACGAGTCAATGAGGGACGATTAAAACAGTGGTTTTCCAACTTTTTCTTCCCACCCACATCCTACTTTAAGCAATCCCTTACTAATCACAGAGCAGCTATGGCATAGGGAATACCAAAAGTGGGATGTGAGTGGAAAGAAAAAGGTTGAGAACCACTGCTCTATATTCTCAATAAAACATAGAAATGCTTTTGCTTGTTGGCCTGTTCTCCTCCCCCTGCCCCTTCCTACCTCC